>NW_004524640.1:3278257-3339356 GCF_000260255.1 Octodon degus
TTCTAATAGTGTTTGTAAGTAGGATATCATGTCTGCATCTTGTACAGCAAATAACCTTTAGGAAGAATGTATGCAATGTGTTAATTATGAAACTGTCCTACCAATTTGGTTTGAAACTGTGTCATTGCTATTTGTTTCTCAATAAAATTTTGAAAAAAAGAAAGAAAATTCAATAAAATATTAATTTCATGTATGGTCAGACTAATGTACTTTGATTAGTAATTTATACCCTAAAACTTATGTCAGATTTTTCCATGTTTGCAAAATGCATATATATTAAGTGAAATCTATTGAATTTGACATTTCTTCTGCATTTCATTCTCCATGTTTCAGTGAGGTTATGCATTTACTATGCCAGAGAATGTATATAAAGAAATATCCATCAATATAACAATGCTTATGTATCATCATACATAAATTCTTGACCAAAACACGTGGTGGCATGACTCCTTTACATGTTTGGCAAATAAAGTAGAATGAAGGAAGGTGTGCTGATGAAAACCAGCACACATTTAAAATTTCACTCAAGCTTCTTACCAGTTCAAATAATGTACTAATTTTGAAAAAAATGGTCTGTGAATTTACTTACAACAGTGCAAGAATCAGAACATGGAATTCAGTTCAGTGTTCTCAATCCCTGACATAGCTATATTTTTCACATTTATGCTGAAGAGAGTGCATCTTATGCTTTTACAAGGTGGACAAAGAGACCTCTGGTGCTCAAATGGCAAAGAATCACTGTCATCAAATACACTCCTTTAGCTTGCCAAGCTCCCTAGTATTGCTTAGGGAGCATTTTTTGGAAAAGAATATTTTGCAAGGTTAAATTCAGCAATTGAAACAAAATTTGTGCTTAGGTGATTCCTCAGATAAGCATACTATAGCATTGTTTTTGTTGCTTATACTGTAAGGAAATTGTGCTTTTCATGTTCTGTCATTGAAGTCTATTTGAATTTGGGGGTTTAAAATAAAATATCCTAAATCAGACATGATGACAAGCTTGTAACCATAGCATTCTGGGTGGTTGAAGAAAGAGAATTACAAGTTTGAGACCAGCCTTGGCAACCTAGTGACTCAGAGAACGCTTTCTCAAAAAAAGAAAAAAGAAAAGAAAAGAAAAGAAAATTCCAAAAAGGATTGCAATGTAGTTCAGTGTAAAGGACCTGAATTCAATTCCCAGTACTGTAAAATATATAAATACAACAATATATCAATCAATCAATCAATCAATCAATCAATCCCAATGAAAGGATTTCTCTTGTAAATTCGGGTCTACTGAGGACAACTGATAATTCAGAATGTATCAGGTGGTCTTGATTGTTAAAGCCTATCATAATGTATATTGACTTAGCAGCTCACAACCAAGCATTCCACAATTGCATTAGAAATTTAATTTTTATCTTCTATTGCTGAAACATAAAACCAATTATTGGAATTACTTATTCTATATGAAAAGTTTAATCTCTCCTTCTTTTTATTTTTTTGTATTTATTGGTTACAGGATCTCACTCTGCAGTTCAGACTCATAGTGATCCATCTGTCTCAGCCTTCCCAGTGCTGGGAGTACAGACACTGTTTCAGGCCTGCATGATAAATCTGGGGTTCAGAGGCCGTGGGGCACACACTACAGAGGAACGAACCCATGTCCTTGAGCTGGCCAGGCAGGTGCTTAGATGCTCAGCTATCACCCATTAACAGACTTCTGAACAACCTTAAATTCAGTCTGAAATTTTGAAGGTTATTTGGTTTATGATTTAGTTGCTTCTCATATGGTGATTTTGTAGTGTAGAAAAATGTTATATATTGGCTGAAGTTTGTCAGTGTTGTCACTATTGAAATAATGTTTAAATATACTTGTAGAGTCAATCATGAAGTAGTCAATATAGAAAAGAAATACTTAAATTCATTAAAATATTCAAGGGAGAATATTATAAAAGAAGGGGTTGATGGTGAGCTGGTGTATCTTAACTTAAGAGGAAGTTTCTATCTTTATGATTTTAGCCTTTTGTCATTGGAAAAATATAATGACTATGCTTCCCTATGACTAAAATACTAATTTATGTGTAATGCTTTAGTACCTGAAAAGCTGCTTATTAATAGCTTGCTATTGCATTTTTTAAACTAAGAAAAATTACCCAAAGAGCCACTTGAGTCATTCAAGTAAAACTGTATAATCTCCTCCAGGGACTGGGTCTACTCAAAGATAAATAATCAAATACAGTTAAAATAAGGAAAGAAATCAATGGTTTGCCTCCCTCATTCTTTCATCTGCCAATTGTCTAACGTGTCTCTTCCAGATTATTAAAGCAAATGTATCTGGTATTGACTCACTGACTTGGCATACGGGATCCTGCTCCTCCTCAGAATTTGCTTCTCTAACACCATATTATGTCCTTCTTGACCCACTGCCAGTTGATCTATCTATCTATCTCAAGCTGCTTAAAATATTAAAAGGATGGACCCTTATACCTTGAGATATAATTTCCTCCCAATGATTACTGACTTCCTTTATTGTATTTTTTTTCTAAATCTGCTAAAACCTGAAGGAGCTTTCAACTCAAGGCTGATATATTGAACTCATTTTTAGTGATGGTGTTACACCACTTTTTTGCTCTCCTCAAGGTAACCTTGGTGATATCGTTACATGTGCTCATTATCATTTTTTATGCAGAACATATCTCTATTGATTTGTCTCTGGCCTTTGATTCAATGAATCACAACATATTGCTATTTGAGTGTCCCTCAATTTGGCAAAGTTTAACTGTAGTGGAATCGTTCTCAGGCTGCATTAGCGAATAAACCCTAGTCATTTTGTTTAATGGTTTTGAATCTGAGGTGAAAATGTTACATTCAAAGTTACCTTAGGAGCTAATTATGGGGCTTTTTGCTTTTTCAGTCTTTATTAATGACCTGCCAACATCGTATGGTTCACGAAATGCTCTGGATGTGCACGTGCTGGTGAGATGACCTCAGACCTAGCAAGAGCTCAGGCAAGTGTAAAGCCATTGTGCCTTTAGATTAGAGCTATATTGAGTGATGCTCACAATACAGACACACATTTCACCCAAAATATACAGACTTTCAAAATTTTAAACTATACAGAGCAATCCTGAGTAATTTCATATTCACCTACTTTATAAATAGAAGAGCACAACTAGCTGAAATAGATGATGAAATGTAAATGTCATTTTATATACAACCCTACTCCCATATCAAATGCAATGTAATTATAGCTGCTAAATCTTAACATGTCTGAAGTATGTATTTTTTAAATTTGTTTCCCACTAACAAATTTAAAAAATACATTACTTCTTTATACCCATCTCTCTGAATGTCAATGTAAAGGCATATTTTCTTGAGATTTTTCTTTTTATTTTAAATTCAGAAAATTATCAAGCAGTGAAGTAGTCTCCACAGTTCCAGAGGACTTTCACCAGTTGCAATTGTGTATCCACTACAAAACAGAAGAAGAAGATGAAGCATATACAAAGCCTAAATATATGCTGTGTACAGTCCACAGCTTTCAGATAACTTCTCAATTCACAGAAATCTCTTTTCACTACTTCTTATGCAGCTGGACAGGGCACTGAGTTGCAATGAATATAATAAGACTACTTGCACTTCCTTGGACTGGAGAAACTTAGTTTTCAAATGCTAAGTGTATCCATCAGTGTTTACTAGAGAAAGAGATTTAATGCAGGATAGGCAAGCATGTAATAACTTGCAAGACTTGCTTGTGGTTGCTGCCTACAGAGTCAGGCCTTGGAGAGTGCAAAGGGGCTGTGTACATGCTGGAGATCCAAAGGCTGTGATACAGTCATAGGCCTGGCACCCACTGTAGTGTCTGGTGCGAGTGAGTCTGTACAGGAGGCCGAAGGGACTGTATCAGGAAGGCCGAAGGTCTGTGCTGGAGGCGACAGCATCTGCACTGGAAGCCCAGGCAGGAGGTCCAAGGAGCTCCTTCAAAGAAACAGAAGTGAGTCTCCTTTCATTGTTTCCATTTTATATCATATGGGGCACAAAACACCCTAGAGTGGGTCTTCTGTCTTCAGTAAATATCCTCAGCTACACCCCAAATGTTGCTGATTCAATTCACTTGGCTGTCTTACTCAGATGACAAAATCAGTTAACTACAGGAAGAAAATAAACTGAGTTCAGTTGTCTAACTTGTACCTATGATTTCAGTGTTTTGAATTCAAAGGCAATCTAAACCTTGGGTCCCTGAACATTCTCAAAGTCTTATAACAAACCTTGTCTGTAGAAATTATGTATATACCAATGACAGAGAGATGAGAAGGAAGCAGTTTTTGTACTTGGTTTAGTTACCTTTTACTCATTGCTGGGACAAACACCTGACTTTCAAAATTAAAGAAGGAAAAGCTTACTTAGCTCACAGTTTGTACAGGTTTCAGTCTCAGTTCATGGCACAATGAAGATCAAAGGACTAGCAGCAGCTGCGGCGTCCATCAAGCCTCTTTCTTCCTTCTGCACTGACTGTGAAGATCAGTGCTCTACCATGAAAATCAAGCTCTTTTGAAGTGGCACAGCTGCAAAGTGGTGCAATAAAGACAGCTCTTCTGCAAAGAAGTGGGGTGACACATAGCCCCACTTCCTCAACTCTTTTATATACATTTTATGTGTTGAGTCACTCTGGGGTGGCTCTGTTATGCCCTAGGGTAGAACCAATCATACACCAGAGTGGACCCTCCCCATCTTTCAGGGCCAGGCCCCCACCATCCAGAACCTCAGAGTCAATCCAGCCAAGCTTCCCTTATCAAGTTGACACAACGTATCAACTACCACAGTGCTCAAGGAACTTGCATTCCAATAGGTTGAACAAGAGTTAAAGGATGTGTTGTCCTCGTGGCTACCTGGCAGAGTAGTATTGGACCGGTTGCTTCAGTCTGTTTATCACTAATATAGGAATCATGGTCATACCTTCCTCATGAAGTTTCCCAGGGTTAAATTAGATAATACTTATAAGGACATTACAACAGTGATACAGATAGAAAATTATAATTACAGGACAAATTGTGATTATTATTATTAAAGAAATATACATCCTTCAATAAGGTAAATGAAATAAAGTATATACAAAACATTCTGTGAGTGTGGTATGAAGATCTATCTATTACAACTTAGAACATGTTTATTGAATGTGTTATGGTTTACATCTAAAGTGTCCCCCCAGAGGTCCCATGTGTTCAAACATGTGGCTTTTGGAAAGCAATTGTATCAGGGAAGTCTATAGTCATCCATTAAGTGACCGATTAATGAGTTCATAACTGACAGTGGTACAGACTTAGGACTGGTCCAAAGAGCACAGTCTCTGCAGACTTCATAGGGGGTTGGTTTTGTCCCAGGCTCTTCCATTTTCTCTCTGCTTGTTATCTGCCATTGGATAAAAAGCTGTCCTCTGCAAAACCCTCCAGCCTTGGTGCCACGCCCTTGGAGTCAGCTAGCTATGGTATAAACCTCAAATATGGTGTATTTTGTCCCATTGATGAGAAAATGTCCAACACAGGATGCAAGAGAACATCATAGATTAGATGGCATGTAATAAACAATACAGTTGCTAACAGGCACAGTAGAGCACAGGTGAAAGAATTTATCTCATTTAATCTTCAAGCTAAAGCCACTGAAATAAATTGCCCAATCAAATTTCCATTTGAGAGAAGAAATAAGGTATTGTGTCGTGGACAGTAATTCCAGATGGATAGAGGACCATGGTGTTAAGGATAGGAAACTACTGGGAATAGGACCCATTAAATCATTCTGGGCAAGAGACAGAAGGTTGAAATTTGGAAGTAGAAATGGAATTAGAATAGAAACAGTAGATTTGAAGTGCTTTTCAGTAATAGATTAGACAACCCTCGAGAACTGACGGGCAAAAGAAGGCCAAATCTGACTCAGAAGTTTAGTTCTGTAGTGTATGTTTGAAATTAATGAGGATTGTGAATGAGAGCAGTTTACTTAATTTACATCTAAGGATTTGTTGGGTAAAGTTATAAGAAATTGTTAAGACATAGCAGAACTTCTAAAGGTGATTTCAATGGTATGAGGAGAAATTTTAGAAAAGTTTTGAACTCGACAATGCAAACTTTTATTGTTTATAAGGAAAGTAAAGGAGAAACTAAAGGTATCAGCACCTTGGAAACTTTCCAATTGTCATTACAGGCTCTTAGAGGGTCAGTGGAAATGGCAAGTATGCGCAACTTTCAATTACAGTAAAAGCCCACTGATTTGGATTAATTGGGGTAAAGGGCAGCCTGACTAAATAAAAGTCTGATTTATAGAAAAAAATTTAAATAAACTCAGTTTGATTACTTTTAAGTATTTTAAGTTAATTCTATTTTCTATTGAAAATAATAGATAAGAGTGATTTCTAAATAAGATGAAAAAGATTCAATCTGAAGGACAATAAGAGCTAGTAGTTCATTCACTTAATAAATATTTAGTGCCCACTCTATGGCAAGTAACAAAATAAATGACACTTCTAAGTGTCACAACACTTTGCATTTGTAAAAAAACTATTCTTTCTGACAGGTCTAAGTTTTTGAAATTCTTATGCCTCTAAAATTTTGATCATGAAATAAATGAATTGATAAGCTATTCTCTATTTTATAAAGAGTATAAAATATCCCAAACTTAAAGGAGATTTTCTGTTTCAGAGCCTCTTATTGGACTCTATGCTTCTGTTTTTACAATATTTTCATCCAAATTGATTGCTGCCATCACAGTTTCTGTGATAGAAATCTGATCCCATAGCATGCTGCTTATTGTTGCTGTGTTGTCACACACACTGTTCCACCTCCCTGTGAATCCCTTCACAGGTATTCTTGGGATTTTTGGTTATCCTTCAACCTTAGTTCAAGACATGCTTCCTCTCTTCTTTCTTTCTTGGATAGAATGATTAGTACCTTCATCTGTTTTACTTCTGTGATTCTGATACTGTTTGAATCACATTTGCACTTATTTGATTAAATATTTCTCTCTCTCACTAGACTACAAATTTCTAGATCAAGCCCTTTGTTACAGTCATTTTTTTTTTTCTTTAGAGTACCAACCATAGCACCAGACACAGTAGAGAAACACTAGGAAGTTTTCATTGAATGCAACAGAATGTTATTAACTAGTATGGAAAGTATGAAAGCCTTTTGCTGTGTCCTTTATCCTATGCATTTCAAGGTACTCTTGCTTATCATAACAAAATACTGGCGATCCTTCTGCAAGCAGGCATGGCTAACTAGATGATGGTTAACACTGAGTGTCGATGGGACTGGATCAAAGTATCCCCAAGGAGCTGGTAAAATATTATTTACAGGAATATCTGTAATGAAGTTTCTGACGATTAGTATTTGTATCGGTAGTCTCAGTTACATGAAGATCCACACTCACCAAGATGGCAAGCATCACCCAAACTGCTGAGGGTTTAGATAGAATGCAAAAGTAGAGGAAGTGGCAACAGTTTTCTCTGCATATCAAGCTGAACCATCATCTTCTGCCTTCAGACATCAGAACTTCGGGTTGGTGGGCCTGCAGGCTTCAGGACTTACAGGCTATCCCACACGCTGCTGGACCTTTTGGTCTCAGGCTCAGAGCTACTGTGGGCTCTTCTGCTCCTTGGGCCTGTGGACTCAGTGCATGATACTGCTAACTTTCTTGTTTCTCCAGCTTATAGATCCTTTATCATGAGACTCTTTGGTCTCCATAATCATGTGAGAAATTCCTTTAATAAATCTCTTATACATCCCTATCTATCTCTAACTCCTATTTTGTTCTGTTTCTCTTCAGAAATCTTATTAATATATTCCTAAAACTTAAAACTCAGGTAGTGTTATTTCTTGCTATAAATTTAGGGTGGAAGTATCTTAAGATGATGTATGTCTATTTTTCTAGCTTTATGTTTGCCTGTGTATTCCCCTCCAACTCCCACAACGCCCTCTCACCCCAGCATTGTATCACTGTCTCTGTGTCACCAACTGTATGGTTTCCAAGTCAGCTTTGTACTACACCAGACTCCTTCCACATGCCTTGCTGTTGTCAGAAGTTTTGGATATTTCATATTTGTGGGTTAAGCACTGCTAAATGCTATAGTTCACCTCCATAATTTCATGCTACATTTGTTCTTTGACTATTAGCTTTCCCTGCTGTCCAACCCTCTCAGCAATTCTGTCTTAGGACACCTAGCACTAAATGATCACTATGACAAGAAGAGAAGTACTTAATTAGATTGATATTCAAAGAGTCCCCCTCAAGATGTCAATACCCATATTTATGTCATAATGCTACAATTTTGGCAGAATTATTTGCTCTTCATGAAGATCTGATGAACCAATTTTCAGATTTTCTAACATGAATCAAAAATTTGAAAAAAAACAAAGATATATATCTACATTCCTGGTAACTTTACCATTTTAAGTGATTTTACACTGGGATTTGAGTTCAGGCAGAAGATTAACCAATTATGTTATAAATCAATCCTCAAAGACAACTTTCATTCCAGTTTAGAAAGTTAGGTCATTCTTGGGGGCCTGCCCCTTAGCTCAGTCCTTTAAGTGGCTGCTTCGACAAAGCAGTTAGGCTCAGGTTGCTGTAGTTTGATCCCCACAACTCAAGGCAGCCAAACATGCCCTGAAGGCATTCGGAGCAAAAAAAAAGCATTATTTCATTTTCCTTATCAGACCCAAAAGCTACAACTCTTGTTGCATAGGTCCTGCTTTACCTTGGTCTTAACCATCCAGTAGAAAAGTATAAAAAAGTATAAGAAGTAAAGCCATGCTGTTATGTTGAGCTGTAGGGCACTCAGATCAACAATTTCTGACATTGCCAGTCAAGCGAAGCCCCAACAATATTATGGGCTGCTGGACTCTTAGAATATTTTGCTGAGTTTACATACCTATAATATTCAAATAACGGAACTAAACAAGAAAAGCGTATACAGATGAATGTCCATTTTGTATCTGTGTATTCAAAGTGGTTAGGATAGATATATAGTTACATTCTCTTAATGAATAGAGGGATTTCTTCTAATGGTGTTTGTAGATAGGATATCATGGCCACATCTTGTACAGCAATTAACCACTAGGAAGGATGTATGCAATGTGTTAATTATTGAAACTGTCCTACCAATTGGGATGAAACTGTCTCATTGCTATTTGTTTCTCAATAAAATTATGGAAAAAAAAAAAAGAAAAGTTAGGTCATTCTTACACAACTTCACTCAAGGGACACAGTCTTTTCAAGGAGGTGATCTCTGATGTAAAGTACAGAGAAAACAGTAAAATGATTTTTCTTAATATCTGCAAGATAGAAATTTTGTGATGTGAGGCCCTTCCAAAGTGTTACAGAATATCATATGTGAGGCGTTAACATGTATAAATACCTACATATTTACATACAGAAATGGTATTTAAGGGACATTTTCCACAAAATGGTTTCTAATTGAAAAAGGAAAGTAATTACAATGTATGTTAAGTGCTAATTTCGCTATTATCCAATGAATATGAAGTCTATGCCATGTTTCTGTGTATCAGATATTCTTGAGTTTCATGTTTAGGATGTCACATGTAATTACAGCCAAATGCCATCTAACATTTCAGTCAATGACAGACTTCATATACACTAAAAAGATCACAATGGAGCTGAAAACTTCCTTATTGCTTAGCGACATAGTCACCACAATGTCAAAGTGCAATGCATTCCCCAAGGTCTTATGATGCTGGGATAAATAAAACTTCAAGTGCATAAACGTACAGCACAAGCAGTGAGGGCCAATGCATAATAATTAGCAACAATAATACATGTATAACTGGTTTATGTGTCTACTATGGTCCATATCATTATTTCAATGTAGTATTTCTACTTTTAAGAATATTTTCTGTAGTAGAGAATGCCATTTATAGGAGTAATAGCTTCATATGTTGCATTTATAGCTTGTTCCTTGGTGACATCGTTTTCTCTTGTGTTGATTTACTCTTGCATTATTTTGTTCATCATGGCCCTAGCAGTAATAGGATAGTACACACACACACACACACACACACACACACACACACACACACACACTATTTACCTATATATTATCTCATCTAGGTTTTCATATATACATTATGTTTGTGCAATGGTGAAAGCACCTCATAAGAATTCTCCAAGTGTATTTGTATTAAATGATGCAAGGTTGTGGGAGTTTATGTGCGTGTTTAACCCTGGCAATGTTCTGCTCTGGCAATTAATTTTGTTACTTATAGTGAGTTGGCAAAAAGTAGGACAACATGATATGTGTTTTATCAGCTTTATGATTATGTGTTCAGAAATGCTGATCATTATACATGACGCTTGTTATTTTATTTTTAAAAATTTTTGAAAATATTTATTTATTTATTTATTTATTTGATACAGAATCTTGCTGCACAGATCAGACTCATAGTGATTCTCCTGTCTCAGCCTCCCCAGTGCTGAGATTACAGGCATGCACCTCCATGCCCAGTTTCAGTGGCCAGTTCATGCCTGAGCATGTCATGTGGTACCAGGGGTCAAACCTGGGTCCTTGTGCTTGCCAGGTAGGTGCTTTGACCTCTGAGCTGTCTCCCCAGCCCAAAGCCTATTATTTTAAAACATTAACTCTATTTTGCATCAGTGAAAAAGATACAATGCAAAAAATAAAACTTCAATGAAAAGCTTTCTCCTTATCTTTGCTATATGAAAGAGGTCAATCATTAGATGTTCATGGTGAAGCATTCTAAGGATGGCATCAGGTGAGACCGAAACTAATTGACCTTGTTCTTTGTATTATTTCTCACTGAAGTTGGATAAGCTCAACACAACAGGACAGCAGCAAGATGAAAGCCCCTCCCTGGACCTTGTTTAAAGAAACTTCCAAGATGCCTGCCATTAAGATTGGTTGTCCAGGGGACAGGGGAGATGGCCCAGTAGAATAAGCATTTGCCTGGCAAGTACAATGGCATGAATTCAATCTCTGGCTCCTCAAAAAAAAAAAAAAAAAAAAAAAAAAAAAAAAGAAAGAAAGAAAGAAAAGAAAAAAGATTGGTTGTCCATCAGATCTTAATCAATGTACAGATTCAACTCCATATTTCAGTTCTGCTGAGAACAAAGTATTTTGCCCTTTTTAAAGTATAATTTGATAAATATTATTAAATGTCTGTTGTACAAAATACCCAGGAATTAAAAATGAGGTTTGTGAAATAAATGATCATAAGAACTCTAATCATAAGAATTAGAGTCCAAAAGCTCCATGCTATTAATTGTCCCTGTAGATCAGCCTTTTCCCAGTGCCTATTAATTCCAGGACTTAGAGTGACATGGCCTTAAGGTCTAGGTTTATTGCACGTAGTCAGTCAGTCAGCCAGTCATTCAGATAGTCTGTCTGTCAGTCAGTTGGTGAACAAATTTGTTAAGCACTAGTATGCATAAGAACTCTCTTAGTTACTAAGGCTAACTCCACACACTAGGATAAAACAAACTAACCTATGCTTCTTATGGAATATAAGAGTAATTCTTCATTTTTCCATATTCAGATGTTGACATATGAATGGCAAAAAATCAACTAACTGCTGTATTATAGTTATGTTTTCTTCTTGGATTCTTTCCTATGGTAAAAGCCTTTCCTAGATTGATTCTTTTCTGACTTATATCTCAGCTTTTATCTCTGACTCTTCTGTTGATTCCAGCTCTTTCAGACTTCTCAGCTGGATTAGTTAATTAATTCACTCTACCTGGTCTTCTGTGGGTGACTTCTGTCTCCATCTCCTGGCCTGAGACTGATACGGTGGTACCTCGGTTCACAAAATTAATTCTTTCTATTGTTCTTGTCACAAATCAAATTGGATGAGAAATGATAAGTTCAGTGGTTAGGTTCAATGTTGGGAAATTTGATTCAGTTCTCATCCAATTTGGTTTGTGATCAGAATTGTGAAAATAATTAAGTTCTTGAACCAATGCACTCCTGCACCTCCTATTGGTCTCTGCACCAGAACTTGGAGGGTTCTTTGTTTATCTTCAATTTACATAAAGTTGTTGCTGTCTGCTGTTGCACTCACAGACAGGCTAGGGGGTGTGTGACAGTGTCAGTGAGTTTCTGCAGATAGCTCCAGGCTCCATGCTCTCCTGACACATGAGATTATCTTGCATCCATTGCTGTAATATGCAGAGTTACAACTCTCTTCTACAGACAGAGAACCTAACATCCTCCCATCCCCGGATCTGTGCTGCCCTTATGACACCGGCCAAAAAGAGCGTGTGAAACTGGCATTGTTCTGTGCAGAGCCTAGACCTCAAGTGCATTTGTGTAGTTTCTGTCTTTCTCAAGACTTTGTAGCTACCATGAAAATATAGTTGAGGTGGCCCATGAGAAGATGGGGAACTAACTAGAACAGGGTTAATTCAGCCCAGTGGTCTGAGATTTGGCTTCAGAAGTATGAAAAAACCCAGAAAATCAGTGAACTTGCTCAGCAGATGAACTGCTCTGTCTGCATGGTTTCATGAACTGCTCTTTCTGCATGGTTTCATGAACTAAGGAATTGCTCCCTGTTTTATTGTTCTAGGTTGCATAGCTTGCCTGATTGAATATTGGAAGTTGATAACAGAAAACCCTCACTTGCAGAGTTTATGCTGACCAAAGTCTGTCACAAGCACACTTACTCTATCTACAAAGTCATAATCTCAAGGGCTCTACAAAGTTGGAACCACATCTTGCAATCACTCTTCTGTAATTCAGTGGTCTCTAACCATCAAAGATGTGTTTCTCTGGTAGTCTTGAGCCACAATTTAGGTAGCAGTGACAGAGAGAAGAGAGACTGAGGTGGGGCTTTCCTGCAACACTTTTCAGCAGTTTTGAGGGTGTCAATGTTGTAGGCAGGAAGGATATATGAGTGAGACAAGAAAGGTAGGAGTCAAAGTACAGGTGATATAGACACCAGAGCCTTCTGCATGTTCAGCCCAATCATCCCAATTGCTCTCATCTTATGCCGGTATGCAGGGGTGAGAAGAAATCATGAAGACTGTTGTGGGCATCTTTTATTATTGTTATTTTTAAAAGAGAATAGGAAATGGTTTTAAAAAAACCATTAGAAATGATACAGAATGTCACTGAACAATATAATAGGAATTTGACAATTTTGTTGTGTTGCATAATGGCATTTTTCCTCCAGAACCCTCCCAGCTGGATGGTAGTTGCAATCACAGAAAGAATATTGGTAAAGAACGCAATCTCTGGTCATAGACCTCACCGCTACCCAGGCTTTGACAAAGATATACGGGACGGGGTGGTGGTAGCATATGTGTATGTGCGGGCAGTGTTCCCGATAAAGGCTACTTCACAAATTTACAGTGAAAGGTGCGCTTTCTCCTTTTCTTCTTTTACTAAACACCTATTCCATTTTCCCACAGAAATAAAAAAGTTCTCTTACTCTGTGTTTTCATCTTTTCCATCATCATTATGCTCTGATTGAAAACATTGAGCCAAACTACGTTTTCTTTGTTGCTAGTATTTTTTTTTAAAACATGATTCATTCCAGAGGACATCAATACCTGCTCAGTATCTCAAAGTGTTATTATTACTGAATGATATACGATACTGGCTTAGCAGTATGCTTTGGGGGTAGCTTATAACAGGAATACCCTATTTATTTAATCCTCTCACTTAAACACAGTTCATTTATGTTGCTTTGTAGTTTTCGTACCTGAACTCTTGCTTTTACATTTGTTAGTATTTTATGAATAAATCCATTCATTTATGAAGGAGGCAGAATATTGCCTGCCTCATCAGAGAAATGCACTGGCTTTTCTCTGTGGAAAGGCAGACAGAGTTAGCAGAGAATACAGTAATTATTACACAGGTATGCCAATGCAAAGAGACGGCAGTTTATTTTCCAAGCTTATGTCTTTTCTTTTGGTATGGTAGATAATCATCTGAAACCTCTGTGACTTTTCTTTAACTTGTTTAACTAACAGTTCTTGTGATGTCTCAGACATCTGAGGCATTGTTGCACAAAGCAGTTCCAGAGAAAGAGTTGGCAACAAGGGTCCCCTCATCCCTACTTTCTTGGCTCTTTCTCCTACCTCCAACACAGCACTGCCACCAGGTGGGGGAAGGAATATGAAGCCTAGGAACAAACACCACCTTATGTGACCCCATGCTATTTGATGTATTTCTGGCGAAGAAGGCAGCAGATGAAAGATGGATAGGCATTAAAGCGAACGACCCAGTCTCAGGAAAAGCTAGCAGTTCTGTTTGGCTGAAATGCAGGATGGTGGTGATAAACCAGCGGAGGCAGGATGGATATATGCTGATCCTTGAGAAAGTGGGGAAGCTCTGAAGATGCTTTTAGCAGAGTTTCAATTGCTTGTGGCATGAAAGCAGAAAAGGTTAAGCAGTTGTTTAAAACCCTGTTGCAATTGGCTAGATAAGAGAGAACCACAACTGTCCCAAAATGGGGTTTTGTTTTATTTTTCTTGGGAGACATTTTAGAGCTTGTGTTAACTGACAAAAGCGGATGTAAAGAGGAAGGGAGAGGGAAAGAATGAAATAACAGTTGTATGGGATTTTACTAGAGCATTTATGAATAAGGGAGCCGGCTGAAAAAAGAAAAAGAGTAAGTTCTGGAAATTAGTTTAATTTTGAATGTGATAATGGAAAGTAAAAGATCAAAATTGTGAGAGTTATCAGAATTATATCCTGAATTAAAGAGACAATTTAGAGTGAGAGCTGTAGGTTTGAGAGCCATGTGAGGTTGGTGACAGACACTGAATAAGCCAGATTGCCCAATGAAGAGGTGTATACTAAGAAAATGAGCATTAAAAGGGTACAAAGAAATTCCAGTAGGAATGGACGAAGGAAGAGAAATCAAAAGGAGAAGTCCAAAGAAAATATTTCAAAGATAGTTTCTGACTGAACCTTCTTTTACAAATTGTCTTTGATTTAAACCACTTACAATATTGTATTCTGTATTTATTTATTTATTTTTTTTTGTATATTGAAAAAGATGAAAGGCGACAAGAAAAAATCCTGCATTTACTATTTTCCTGTTTTAAAGTGATGAGCTCTTTTACTGTGCAGATAAATTGTTGCTAGGTTTAAGCTTCAGACATAGATAAATTGTTTGTGTTACCTGTATTGATACAAGGAAAACGCATGATGAGTTTCAATAAAGTTTTGTAATTATTATTTTTTTCTTGGTATCAAGGATCAAACTCAGGACTTTGCACTTGCCAGGAAGGTGCTTATGTTTCTGAGCTATCTCCATGACCCCTTATTAGCTTTTTTAAACGTATAAATATAACATTTAAAAAAATATGTTTGATATAGGGTCTCACTATGCAGCTCAGGCTTGTAATCATAGTCCTGTTTCCAGCCTCCCCAACTCTGGAGTGATAAGTGTGTGCCCCTACTCTTGGTCTTGGTGGCCAGCTCAGAGTGCCCGAGAGCAGTGCTGGTGAAGAATGTGGTGCTGGAGATGGAAGCCCTGTCCCTGCGCTTGCCTAAGCAGGCACTAAGTTGACTGAGCTATCTCGCCGGCCCTTACTATTCTTATTGAAGCATTCAAACAGGACAGAAAGGTTTCTTTTCTAAAACATTTAATTTAATTTTGAAAAGTAAAAGCAAATCAAGAACAAAAAGCAGAAACAGTGAAAAAAATGGAGCAACATACAACAATACATATGTTCCAGATCTTCAAACCAAGAAGAGCTGATCAACAATGGTTGATATATTAATTTTATCATGAAATTTGTTGCTCACATTAGCAGATATATGTATGTAAGATTAAACATATGGTTTTCTATTATCACTTGCTTTCATAAAGTCATATTAATATGCTGAGTTGTATACAAAATAGTTAGGATAGATATACAGCTACTTTCTCTTAGTTCAATGAGAAGAAAGTTTTGAACTAATAGTGTTTAGCCAAGATGTCATGTCTGCATCTTGTACTATGAATAACTACTACAAAGACAATATGCAATGTATTAATTATTGTAATTGTCCTACTAACCTGTTTTGAAACTGTCTCATTGCTACTTCTTTCTCAATAAAATTAATATAAAAATAAATTTAAAAAAATACGCTGAGCTGTAAAAGGCTCAAGTCAACAACTTCTGACATTTCCAGTCCTGCAGATAACTCCTTAATATTATGGACTACTGGACTCTATTGGATTATTTTGCTGAATTCATGCACCTACAATATTTGAATGGCAATGGAATACCCATTCCTGACAAAACTAAACAAAAAAGGGGGATACAAATGAAGGACCATTTTGTAGTGAAATATCTATCTATCTATCTATCTAGATATATCTATCTATCTATCTAGATAGATATGTACATATATAATAATTCTTATATATAAAATAATTCTTATATATGTATACATATATATGCAGAAAGTTTTCTTGTAAGAATTATTTTACTCTTCCCAAAGTCAATCATTTAGCCTTACTCTCAGAGGTTGTTTTTATTTCTTATAGACTCTCCCCAGAATTTGTCTTCATAATTTTAGGTTAATACATATGTATACATGAGACACAGAAGTTCTCATAGATCCACACAGTACTTCAACAACATTTCTCTTGAGTTCTTCCAAGTCTTCAGAGACTCAATTGTACTTCTCTGATCTCAAATACGAAAGAGCTGCAAAGCTTCTCCTGACCTATTGATGTGGGCCTAGCCCCTCTTCGGATTGTCTTTGACAGAACTTCAAAATTACTTTGTTTAAATCTGTGTGTTTCTTCATTACTATCAGCCTCATAGATTTCTTTTTCCTTACTTCCCCTTTGACATATGCAAAGGTATATGGTGCACCCTTCTCAGTAGGCAGTCTTTTCCCCCTCTGCCCTGTACTTCCCAGGGCAGAGCAGTTACAGGCTCTGACAGTTCACTCTTCTTCTTGTGCTACCCTAGAACTTTCTATGAAGGGAAAGGTTTCAAGGATTTCTCACCAATGATATAAAATATAACACTTTCATCAGAAAACACTAAAATGGAACATTGATTTCCTTCATTTTCTTTTTTGTTTGGTTTTTATTTTTTATTTTACTTTTTTTTGTTTTTGTTTTTTTGCTTCTTGAAACATGGTCTTGCTACAAAGTTCAGGCTGACCTTGAATTCACTATGTAGCCCAGGCTTGCCTTAGACTTGTAGTAATCCTCTGGCCTCATACTCCTGACTGTGGAGACTACAGGTATGCACCACTATGCCTGGTCATTGATGTAGTTTTAAGGAATTTTTTTTGTATTCTTGTGAGTAGGGTCTTCAAGAAAACTCTTATGATGCCTGAGATTTTTGATTACACCATGCAGGGTTTTTTTTTTTTTTTTTTTTTTACTGGAAAAATGCAACTAAAGGGGTATGATCACTTTTTCTTCTTTTATAAAAATTCAATGTATTGTCATTATCCTTTGTGCATCTATTCTGTGAAAGAACAAATAACACTTGCAAATCCTCTTAAGGAAACTATGCTTGTCTCTTTGCAATTTTTGGTATTTATAAAATAGCTTGTTATTCATCTTTCAAATAAGGCCTAAGTACTTTTGCCTATAGTCTACCATGGATCCTGAGTTTCAGCTCACGATAATAAAGAGTTAATATACTAGCTTGCTTCTTTAAAACATGCACTTGATGAGCTGTGGTGGTAGACAAGAGTCCTCTTCTAACCGCAGGGAGCAGTTCTTCTTGGACCATCTGTGTGAGTCATGGGAGCATCTCACCTTCAGGTTATCTTCCAAGACAATTTCCATCTAATACCTAGAGCAAGTTCTTTCTTGAATTCCCTAAAGCAGATATCATTTTGCCCTTCATGTACTACCCCATTTGTTTGTCAGTGCCCTACTCTGGGGTACCCACTAGGTATTTGCAACAGCAGATTCAAATATTTTTTTTTTTTTGTATTTTAAGGAAGGGTCTACATGGTGTTCAGGGTCCCACTACTAGATCAGACTCACAGTGATCCACCTGTTTACAGCCTCCCAAAAGCTGGGATTACAGGGACATGCCACCACACCCAGTCTCAATCACTCTCTCAGCACGCCATGGGAGTAAGGCTGGCACAGCAGGCCTGGGGATTGAACCTCCAGCCTCTGCGCCTGCTTGCAGGCGCTTTAATCTGCTGAACTATTTGGTCAGCCCTTTAGATTCAATATTGAATATGGTGCTTTCTTAACTTAAGATTCACGTAGAAATAGACAAATTGCATTTCCAACTTATGGTTTATTCTTCCATTAATGGCATAAGGTGAATAGTCCCTCCCCTTGGAGTCATGAATACTATTGGATCAGTTTGTGTGAAATGTTGTTAAATATATCTAAGATTTCAAGCGGCATGTCTCTTGCACAAGTTATTTCTTGTTTTTTTTTTATCATTTTTCAGAGAATTGTTTTTTATTTGAAAGTGCACCTGTCCATGCAACCAAATGTGGATCAAAAATATTCACAAAAAGTTATATCTAAACTGAACTTGTAGAAACATTCATCTCATCATTATTCACTAATATAGAACTACTTATATAGCATTTACATTGTGTTAGCTATTATTAGATGTCATTACAAATAAACTGGAGGTTATGCATAAATTCTATGCAAATACTATGCCATTTTGCATAAAAGATTTGGTAAGTATGAATATTGGTATCCATAGTAATCCTAGAACCAATTCCCACCCATCATCCTACAAATACCAAGGAACCAATGTAATCTGAAAACAATAGAGACTACTATAGATCAATTTACTCATTCGTTTCTTTATGACAGAAAGTTCACGTGTGATGCTTTCACTTTTCAATGTGGCAAAACATGTTAGCTTCTCGAAAATGTCCTGGAAATTTAAGTGACATGATGAATTATTTTGGGAATGGTAATTTCAGTCTCTAACATCATTACTTTTCATTTTCTTCATGCTCTTGGACACCATTGGAGGAGAAGGAGAGAGTACATTACTGTAATGTGGGTGTCATATAATATGGAATAACTGTGTTCATAACTCTCCTACTTTCTCGGCAGAAAAATCAATGGAGGCATTTTATCATTGCACCTGGGGACAGTTATGTAGTGTTGCATAGATTATAAACATTTGATAAGGAAAATCTAGATAGAGAGGAGTATCTAGGTGAAAGTTAAGTTTGGAAATTAACAGCAAAGATAAGTAGGCTATCTAGGAAGAGCAGAGAATGAGAATTTATTTCATGGCAGTGGCCTAACAGTTTCATTTTTCACATCAGGCGTTTTCACTCATTTTAATTAGTGCTGACAAGGGCCCTCCCAGCATTATGCAAATCACAATTTTCACTAGCAAATGCTATCATTTACAGTCTCCTTTATATGAAGAACGAATAAGGTGGCCTTAAAAATTATACACACATAAGTGTTTAATTCACTACGTTACTTTGTGGTTGATGTATTTGCCACGCTATCCTATGCATCTCTATCACTGCAGTCACAGAACTGTTTTATGGCACTTAAGTTTAGGCATCTATCTTCCCTGGAAGACAGGACTGTGCATATTTCATCTTGGTATCCACAAGTCCTGCACAGTGGCTTGTGTACTCTGGGCACTCTGGTTTTGCTGTGTAAATGCCTAAATGAAGGTGAATATTCTAAATTACAATGCAGTGGCTCGAACATTTCATCCACGCAGACTTCTGCCCTTCTTCCTCAGAGATTTTCAGCTCATTCGTTCCATCTCACATTGTGGATATTTTGCAGAGAAACTCAATAGTAATTTGCCAATAGTAATTTCTAATTAGGCTAAGGGATAAGTGCTTTTAGATATAGGTTTTCATAAGTTGAATTAGGAAATATTGTGCATGCATATACATGAACTGTAGTAAGAGTACCACCAGCAGTTTCTCTGATTTTGCCTGAGAGGTTTACTGCAATTCTCAGGACTAACTTCATTTTCTCGGTTATTTCTCACATACTGAAATGTTATACCTGAGTTGTCATAGCATTGGGTTGTGAAGAATTTAGTCTTTGAAATGTAGCTTATTAGAGGTATCAGAAAAAATGAGCCTTGTCTTTCTTTGCATTTGTAATGCACACACATATGGGGCATAAAGCTTTCCCTAGGTACCGGCACACCAAAGTACATTTTACTGAGCTGACTTACAGTGTGGTCTTGTCTCTAAGATTGCCACGGCAGGCAAAAGCATAAGTAAAACAGGAGAGCTGTGTGCTGTGCACGGTCTATCAGCATTAATGAGAGTTATAAATGTTTATGAGTGAAGTACAGAATGAACCTCTGAAGTTGTTTTATTGGTATTTATTCATGGGACAATCAGTGCCTTTGGTACTTACAAATACCTAACAAAAAAAGTTCCTACTCTGAGAAGCTTACGTTCTCATTCAAGGAGCTAACAGCTGTCACACTATGTTTTAAAGAGCTTGGGTACTCTCCCAGGCATCATGATGCCCATAGGATGAGGGAAATGGTCTTGACCACTGAGGAGCAGGATTCATTGCTTTAAGCCAATTGATATTTTAAATGATCCCAAACACGGCTGCTGTTCTTGCCAATGAGGGTGATTATGTGAATACTGCTTGCTCATGTTAAGAGAGAAGATTAAAAAATATTAAGACAGAATTTTGGGCAATGGAAATGAGGAAATGAAAAAAAGTGCACAGAGAGCTTCCAGTTGCCACACTGGCTACACAAAAGCATCCCATCTGGAATTAATCATTTCAGTCATTTATAAGCAGGCTTGTGTCTCCTTTTTCATAAGCGTCTTGCCCTGCTGTAAATGACATTCTGTTCTATGAAAGTATAATGTGAAAATCTACTGATAAGCCAAATAATAAAAACTTTATAGCATGTCAGGGCTTTTTTATTATTATTATTTAACCTCAATCAAGTTATAATACTGAACACATGTATCCTTGGCCTAAATCACCTTGTCAAGTTTAACTGTATATTCGACTTCATTTACATGACATATGATCTAATACTGGAGAACAACAATACCATTGTAGTGTTAATTGAAAACTTCAAACTGAGAGCCAGGAGAAACCACTGGGCTGATTGCTGAGGGTCCCAGGGAAGGGGATCTATTCCCACACCTGCAGTTGGTCCATAACACTAACATTGTTACCAACATCTGGGTCTAATCAGTCCAGAGGCCTTGATATGCTGCTCCTGGGGCACATAAATTTAGCATTACATTCATTTTAAAAGCCCCCTCTTTCAGTTTTTTAAGGACAAGATAGATTCATGGCTCCACAGAGTCTAACAAAGTAGAAACCACAAACAGAGAGTAAGTTACCGCCACAGGCTTTGTAGACTTGACTTAGCATCTTTTTGCCACTTTTGTACTGGAATTTTAGGTTCGGCCCCAGCTATCAACAATGTGTTCCCTCCACAAGTGACGTTTGACTGAAAGGTTGTATTAAAAATAAAAGCAAACCCTCAGAAGGTGAAGCCAATCTGTGTAAATCAGGTTTTGTGTAAGGCTATGAGATAATATTGCACAGAGCACTCTAAGCATAAGAATCATAATTTGCCACGTTTGCTTTGTAACTGGAAGGCCTTTTAGAACTGACCCTTAGTGTGTTTAAGGAGATTTGCGTTGAAAGGAACTCATCTGAGAAAAGTTAAAGCTTTTTAGATCTTCCGGCGGGCTGCTGGATGGATGGCTGCTAAGAACAGAGGGTCTGCGTGGCCTGGAAATTATTTTCTGCAGCTGCTCTGCAAAGCAGAGCTTTTCCAGAAAGTTCTGCAGCTTCTCAACATGACTGAATACTGAAAGCTCTCTTGTATGTTGTGTAGTTGTCTTGGAATGAAAAGCCCTGAAAGAAGAAAAGTAACCAATATGATTTCCACAGCAATGTTTACTACTATAGTTATACGTCCGAAAAGAAACAAAATAAAAAGCAAAACCATTGGCAGTGTTCAAAACTACTTCACTTGTGTGCCCTCCAAACAGTTTGTTGTAGGGCAGAATTTTAATGTTTTGGTTTGGGTTATTTAATCTTTTTCCCCCTCTTTCCCTCTACCTTGCTGAAGGAATCACTTGTATAGATAGAAAATCGCAAAGCAATTGTATGTTAGTTTGTTTTTGCTTGCTGCACTATTTTATTTATTTATTGGCTCAAATATGGTGTTTGGATGAATTTCCCATCTAATGAACATCCCTAAGTGTTCATCCCTAAAACTTTGAATAGATTAATGATCACCAAATAGAAGTGTGAATAAGGAAGGCATGTTCTTTGGATTGATATTCAAAAATAGGATAGGCGTTTTCCTCCTACTAGTGTAGAGAGTACAACATACACTGCTGTGGTCCCTAAGTTTAGCCAAACACTCTGTCATGGGCTCTACTTGTTTCTAGTCATATTTTGCATAGAGGTTTACAGACAAAGGGACTTTGGAACAAAATATATGAGCCCACATAGCTGTAACCTTTGAGTAAAATATATATAAATTGATATGTTTATGTAGAAAAATACACTATTTTTACCAGGAAATAGTAATGTTCTGTGCAGGAAAGATTCCCAGTTTTCTTGGGTCAATCACATATGACAAAACCAACACCCCCTAAGAAATGCTTTTCAGTTAAGAACACAGTGTTTATGAAAACAACATGGCCATTAAAAATGTTCAGATGGTATTCAACTTATTGTAAATAAGAAAATTAGAATTTGATTTTGCATTGAAAATATACTTCCCCAATATTTATTTTGAAGAGAATATTTTCAACTGTCTGGAAAATCCAGGGAAGCAAAGATGGTTACTTAAAAAAGCAGTACAGAGAAGTAAAATAAGGATAGACCAGAGTATCAAGAATAGTGGAGACCAGGAACAGAGCATTCCTACGTGGCAGGCAGTGCTGTAGGCATTTGTAATAGTACTCGTGACTAAGGCTGTCTCCTTCTTCTAAACTAGTGTGTCTTATTGCTTCAGCCTTACATTAAAATTTTTTTTTGCAAATATTTGTGCTCTTAGTCTTTGATTTGGCTTCTTGAAATTGGTGTGCTCTCAGATTCAATGTGTTGTGATTGATATATTATACTCACACTGGTCTTTTTGTTTTATCTTTTAAAGCTAGCTTAAAGCTATGTGATAGAAGTTACATCTGTTTAAAGTATAATGTACATTTATAAAAGTATAGAGTTTGTTGCATTTGTTTAATGAGAAATGATAGGCATGGCATAAGGCTGGAGGAATTTTGATGAGACAGGATAAAAAGTGTTGACAAGTTGCCATTTACCAAATAATGCTGTGGTAAAACTTCATGCTAGATCTGTTTAAAAGCTCTTCAATGTTCAGTTTAAGTACATATTTTAAAACCTTGTTCCAGTAAGCTGAGTTTCACAACCCTAAACACTTTCAGGAAGTGATTACATGATTTGCTAACAGACCGTTTGATAGTAATTTAGGAATGCAACCTAAATCACTATTAAATGTTGGTTTGTTACCTTGAAAAGATTTGGAGTGGCTACACTTGGCCACAGACCTGAGTGAACCCATTTCTTAGTGCTTTGTGGTAGAGGAGCGATGAGGAACACACAGGAAAATTTGAGACAGTAACTTTATCCTTTGATGTAGGTGCAATCTGCATGTCCACAGACAGAATTAGAGTTGGGTTACAACAGGAATGCAGTAACAATGTTACTGAAGACCATTCTGAATCAGCCACAGCCTGAATAATTATGGACTTTTCATATTTTTCCAAGTATTATTAACAGGTATCTTGGATCTGCTACAGGAAAAGTACATGCTAGGTAGTTTATTTCATACAACAACAATCAACAAAGTAAATAAGGAAATTGCAGTTCAATGAGATTCAGCATCACAGATAAAGCCACAAAAGGAATAGGATTATCTGCCACTTTACATACCCCATTTCCCTGAAAATGAGAGGTCAAACTTCATTCTGTCACAACTTGTTGGTATATATTGGTGCAATTATTGACTGATGGCCCTCTTCTACTTTGTGAAAGCAGGGACCATCTTTGTCTTACTTCAGAGCCCAGCTCTGAGTCTGGGCATAGTGGGGCATGCCTGTAATCCCAGTGCTAGTGAAGCTGAAAACAGGAGAATCACTAGGAGACTGAGCTGCATAGCGAGACCCTGTACCAAATACATAAAAAATAAAATAATAATCTATATAGACCAAAATTGTAGTCCATAACTCTTCCTAGTCATTAGCAGGAAGGCCATTCCCAATGGCCCGTCCTTTGCAAATCAGAGCCTCCTGAGAACTACAGGTTGGGTCACTTGGAGCCTGGAGAGTATTCTAGGTTAGAGTCTCAAATTGGGGCTTCTGCTATCAATGAGCTTACACTGTTCTTGGAGAGAGTGCTAAACTTTACATCTTCATAAAGACAGAAATTGTGAACTGGTGTCCTGGTTCCTGAAACACTTCACATCTAGATGCTTTGTGGTGGTTGATACGTTATGTCAACTTGAGATGTTGGAAACTTGGCTGGATCTGCCAAGTGGGTTCCCCACCTTAGTGTAGGGAGAGCCCAACCTAGAGTGACACAGGACAAAAAGGATCTATAAAAGGATCTATAAAAGAAGACTTCTGTGCAGCACTTCCTTGGAGCTTGGATCTTCTCAGCAGCAGCCACCGCTTCCTTGGAGGAGCGCCGATCTTCACAGTCAATACAGAAGGAAGAAAGAGAGGCTTGATAGATGCTGCAGCTGCTGCTCCCCCTCTCCTCTGCTCTCTGCTGTTCTCTGCTGCCATGTGCTGCTGCCATTTGCCTTGGAGCCAGCGGAGTACGGACTGAAACCTCCACTAACTATGAGCCAAGTAAACCTTTCCTTCCCTCATTTTGAGTGTTGGGTAGGTGTCCTAGAAACCAGTGAAAAGTAACTGAGACATGCTTACAAAAAAAGAGTGACCTGTAATGCAAGAATTAGCAGAATATAAAAAGTTGGAAGAATTGTTTTAAATATGGAACAATGATACACTTTAATAATGTATTTTTATTGCTGTACTTGGACTAAGCAATACAAGTTGGGTCATTTTCTTTTCTTTGGGGTTTTTGTCTTTCCTGTCAAGTTCTTTTAAAATTGAGGAGGTTTGTAGAAACCATTTCCTCTGATAGATTGTCCACTACATCATGTTGTAGATCCCCTTCTCCTCACGGGGTCACAGCTTAAATTTTAATTCATCAGAACGATGACGGGAAGTATTGAGAACAGTTTACTTGGTCCCTGTCCTTCTCTGTTAGCACTGCGATTTTCTGCACAACACTTGCCACGACTTGCATCTTTATATTATTTTGCTTACTTATTATTTAATATCTGTCTCTTCTATGCCACACTGCTTGAGAACAAGACCATATCTTCTTTAAGACCCTATTAGAACAAAGAAAGCTTGGTAAGAATTAGAAAGTGCTCCCACATTGCTTTTACTTGGCATGTACTCTAGAGCAAAAATTCTCCTCTTTAGATTTTTGGAAGTCTTGGCACCGTGAACTTTGAAAAAAAGTAAATCACCAAGGAGAGCTCAGCCATCGAGATAGTTCAGTGGCTTAAGCGCCAGCCTGGTAAGCACAAGGTCTAGAGTTCAATCCCCAGTACCATGAGTCTCATGGTCATTTGCTTTCTAGGTGTTACACATTCTGCTCCAGGGGGAGCCATAACCTGAATTTTATGGCCCTTGCCTGGGCATGTTCTTATTTCAACTCCCATGATAATCATATTCCCAAAAGTTCCATTTTGTTATCCAATTCTGACCAATGAGTTGGGATTGATGTACAATCAACCAATCATAAATAACCCCTCTCAAGCACTTGCATCTCTCCTTTACGTAGAAGGCCTGAATAGCAGCTCTTTCTTTGTCCTTCAGAGGATGCTTCTTCTTTGTACAAAATGCTGCATCTCCCAAGTTTGCAAACTTTTTTTCAAGTAAAGCATGTTGTTTCATCTGAAACTATTTCCTCGTGAAGTTTTGATGATGACACCGAAGGGCAAAAGCTTATTTATTGAATGAATTTATAAAACACAGTTTTTTCCCTTCTGTGACACATTAGTGCCCTTTTATTTACAGGAGGTATTGTTTAGTTTTGCAGCAGCACAGCAGAAAAGCAGAAGTAAAAGAAGTGGGTGGAAAAGGCTTTGTTTCCGTTGAGCAAGCCATGGAAGGGATTCATGACAGAGAGATGGGGGGATCCTCTGGCCTGAGACAGGGAACATGAGACTTTATGGACTTTTGGTAGAGGCAACCTTTGAGGGGCAGGTTCAGGGACACGCAGAGAGCTGACTGGAGGCTCTCGTGTGTGTGGGAAATGTGAAAGGAAGTTTCTTTCAGAGCTGGAGTGGGAAAAAAGGAAGCGGTCATCGGGAAGATAAACTGTTGCTCTGGGGATTCAGCCATGCTGAATCAGGGCCACAATAACTTAGCAGTTTGAACTCAAGCCAGAACCTATCAGAGATATTTCAGGATCCCCCACTGGATGCCTGAAACTATGGGTTGCACTGAATCCTAAGTATACCATTTGATCTTACACATTCATACAAAAATGCAATGTGTTTTTCCATCTTAGCTCAGCCTTTATCATGTAATGTGGCTGTCCATTTTACTGTTTTAGGTGCAAGAGCAAAACTAGCATGAAATTTCTTAACTTCTTTTCCACAATTGCATGGATAAAATATTCATTCTTGTAGTAAATCTTAACAATTGCAACACTTTTTTTTTCTTTTCTTTTCTTGTTAAGTCAAGAAGCTTCCCCTTTTCACTTAAAATAATTATTTGACAGTTTCTCTTTAATATATTTGATTCTTGCCCCTTTGGGACCTCAAATAAGTGAGATAAACATGACTTGAACACAAGCTCTGTGATTCAGGGAGAATTGAACTGATAACCCAGCTGACCAGTGAGGGATGGTCAGGGGGCAACAGCTAGATAATGGATATCTGGACGCAGAAGTGTTTCACATCCTGAGTGGGTTGGAACAGAATGGTTTGACATTTCCCCCCAGTAATTAGAAGAGCATTGGGTTTAGAACTTATGAAGTGTTTATTTCTGCAATGTTTCCATTTAATATTTTGAGACTGGTTAATGGTGGATAACTGAAACCACTGAAAGGAAAGCCACAGATAAGGGGGTGACTACTGTACTTTTCTGTGCGCCAGTTCAGACTCTCAAGTGTCAAGGCCATGTTTATCTTTTTTCTTATGGAAATTTTATAAATGACTGTTGTGAATTTCTTGATAAACCACACGTATGGTTTATCCTGTAACCATAGGTTACACTGCATATATACCATGGTTGAAAATCCTTTAACAGTGCTTGGTCTTGCTTCTAATATGTGATTAGTATGCCTCAAAAACAAACAACGCACACATACAAACACACACACACACACACACACACAAATTTTGTGTAGAGTGACCTTGATGGGAAATGAGAACTTACAACCATGTTAATTCCAAAACAGTAAAAGAAAATTGCTAAAAGAATAGTAAAGACTAGAGAAATGCTTGAATCCCTTTAAAGATTTTTGTCCAGCTATCAGCCTAAAGGTAACCACTGCTCTGTAAAGAAAAGTGGTATAACAGCAGGGTCATAAATAACAAAGCTCTCAGTAAATTGTAATGTCACAACTATTCAATAAAAATATATCCACAAACATTGACCTATTTAAGCATAGGAATAAATATAACTAAAACAGATACTATAAAAAACAAACCACTGAGCTAGTGGAGTGTTAAGGTGTATAAATACCTGTTTTAAGAGACTTATATACTATAGAGTGACAAAGAATTAGAGCACTGAAGGTACAATCTACAAATAATCAGATGAAAGCCAAAAGGCCACAGTGCTACAGAATAGTTTGGATTGGATTCTTGTCTCCAGTGTGATTGTTTCTTTTAAGTATTAACCTATTTAACCTTTGGAAGTGAAATATTTATGTTTTAATAGGAAGTCTGCATTTCATTGTAAAACTAGAACTCATTGTCCTTGGCTTATTTATTCTTCACAAAAGCATTTTTTTTGTAAGTTTTGTGTATTTAGTACTTAACATATGAGGAAAAACGATATCAGAAATTTTTAAGAGAAGTATATTTATGGGCAGGTTGTAATCACAGCTTTTGGTTCTAGAACAAAATTAAGTCAATGGTCTCAAGAACAATTGAGGCAAAACTTCACACACTTTTGGTCCAAGCTAGTAAGTTAGCCCCAGTTTAGCTTTTCTGTTTCAACTTGACTTGTTCCAACTCATACATTAGACTTCACTAAGAATTAAAAAAGTTTAAATGTTAATTCTGGAGTGAAATCCATCCTTGCTGATCAGTTAGGGTGTTAATCATTTTTGTTATTATTGTTTCAAGGAACCACCATGTTTGTCAACAATTTAAATAGGGGATAATATACTTTATTAACTTCTATACTCATTCAAAAGTCTAGGGGACTGGTGGGTTAGTTAAGTTGTCTAAAGCACCTTCTTGAGCAAAATAAATCAGGAGCGAGGTACTGCATTTCAATCCCCAGCACCACATGCCACACCAGACTTGCCCTTAAGTCAGCCTGAGCCAGCAAAAATAAATAAATAAAATAAAAAGTAAAAAAATAATAATTCTTCAAAAGTCAGGCCACTGGGTAGAGTTTTTTTATTTTTTATGACTACAAACATATATATTGAACAGTTATAATTAATGCAGTAACTGAGTGACATAGAAATTATTCTTAATCAGGTTATGGTGATTTTCTCCCTGTGCCACAGTCTCCTTGAGTGTAAAATATAGATAACATATTTGATTTATCACCTTATTAATGTATTTGTGGGGGAAACAGTAATAGCTATAACTGGTAGACCTTGCATTTTTAATGATGCTACAGAAAGAGAGCCATGCCTTATCCAGTGTGAATGCCCCTGGGTTGAGTAACACCCCTAAACTCCGGGTCAGAGGTTCAGGCTGCGTCTGTATCATTGACTCTGCTGTCTTTGTACATAGCTCCAGGTTTTCAGAGTAAGGGGAGAGAGACTATGAAGAATGAAAAGTTGGCGCACCATGGTGTGTCTGCCTGTGAATACCACACATCACTCCTACTCAGCACGCTGGTTTGAAAGTTTCACATCCCACTCCTAGATGGAAAGGAACAGGAAGATATAGACCTAGGTAGGCAACCGCTACCAAGCAACAACACTCCACTTCTGAGGGAAACAGGATTTGCTTGCTGAACTGGTAACCTTTTTGCCAAAGCCTAATTTTCAGGCTTGTTATAAGGATTAAATGAGAATACCCGTGTAAAAGCTTAGAACAGTGGTCACCATATAGAAACAAAGGGCAAAGAAACCTTTTCTTTTCCCCTTCCTCCTTTCCTTCTTTCTATCTCACCTTGTCTTCCTTATCTTTCTCTCCTTTCCCATTTCCTTAATATTTTCTAACCGTCCTCCTTATGTTAATACTTGAAACCCATCAATTTTTCTTTATAATCATTCATCTTTTTTAAAGGATGTTTTTCTGACTCAAAGTACTACTACTATTCTTTTTCACCTTCATTTTCCTTTGTTTTATGTTTTGCATACCTGTGGACCCCTAATATGTATTTACCATCAGAGAGTATGTATTTTTATTTTAACTAGGAACCAAACAAATAAGAATGAAGACAAAAACAAAACAACATAACACAATAAGAACTGTGCAGAATTTAAAAAACAAGAATTGAAAATTAACAACGACTGTTACATTGCATATTGTTGTCATCGCATTTGTACTCGGATTACCAGATAGAGGTATGCAAGATTATTCAAACAATTAATTCTTCCTTTCAATAATCCTTAAATTTTTTCCTTGTCATTTTTACTTTTTAATTTATTTTAAAGAGAGTACAAAAATAATAAGCAAGAGATTAGAGATGATGCACACGTAAAAGAACAAGATGATGCTTCATACTTAAGCAGCTGTCCCCATATACTTTTGGGAAAATCTTTTGTTTTATGTTACTTTGGGCTTGGGGGTTTCTTTTTAATTTTTAGTTTTCGTTAGTTTGCTTGCTTTTTTCTTTTCGTGAAGAAGTAACCTGAAATTTCAGCTGGAGGAAACGTACATGGGAAGTTGTTTGGTTCTTCTCAGAAGTGCTCACTCTTCTATTTTAGAGGGTTGTTATTCTTGGGATTAACCTTACTCTCATTTATGCCAGGATAGTGTTTACCTATGTGCTAGAAATATGGGAGATATATTGTAGAATCTGTCTTACTTTTTCTACTGGTGATAACAGGGTTTCTTCCTTCCAGTTTTTCCCTTCTGCTGTGAATCTCACGGTGTAGGAAATTTCCATATCTTTTCTAACTTGCAAATTTTGAATTAGAATGGCTCGACAAACCACTTTATTAAATTAGCAACATAATGTGTTAGTACAGTAACTGCAAGTCGATTATAAATTAAATATATTTGCTAAAACATCAGTTAAAAGACATGTGCACCTGTAAGAAACATGCATGATAATAAACAAGATTAATCATATATACTTTAGAGGATTACAGTATGGAATCTTTCTTTTCCAGTGCCCTCCTATCAACAAAAATCATACTGCAACATAAAATATATAGGGCAAATACTCTTAAGCATTGAATAACAAGTGAAAATTGTGATTCTTGAGAGAAAGAAAATATATGAGATGAGCTCCATAAATATTCATGGTTGTTCTTGCTGTTTTCTACAAGCACTTTCCTGACCCAGAGCAGTCTTGGTAACTTATGCTGACTGGCAGACTCACTTAGTTGTGGAACATATTAGGGTTATAGGCTGTTCTAGTCCCTATCATTTGGTGGATAACATACCTTAGAAGAAGGAAAATCTTCCCAGCTTCAGTTGCCTAAAAGCCTGTATAGATGTTTACTGCATATTGTTCAAAAGTAGTTGAAACGGCCATGAGTGAGTGAGTCAAGACACAAAAAGTTTCAGTAGAAACTTAACTGAGCAGTAATGTAGTGATGTGAGATTCTGTTGCTTCCTCACACCCAGGACAGATAGATCTTGATGAGATATAGGTATTAGCTGAGACTCCATGTACAAAAGAAAGGAATATGCACCAGGGCTAAGCTTGAAACTCAAACAGAACCACATCACAAAAAAATAAAACAAGGTCTAACACATCCCAAATAATCCTCTGGTAATTTAGCTGCTTTCCAGAAGAAATTAAGTATCCCTTAAGGAAGGCCATAAAATCTAGACTTCCTACCACATATCATGATAAAACAATTGCTAGACATGCAAAAAAAAAAAAAAAATGAAATGGTGGCTCAAAGTCAAAAGACAAGTCATAAACCCCAAATTATTTAGATCTTTGAATTAATAGACAAGGGCTTTAAAGCAGCCATTTTAGGTATGTTTGAGAAACAAAAAATGTAAAATATAGTTATAATGAATAAAAGAAATGAAATCTGAGCAAGTCATTGAAAGCTATACAAAGTAAGAAATTCTAGAATGGAAAATATAAAATAAAAAATTCTCAATATCACTGGGATCATTGATAATTCTTCTGAGTATGTATTTAAAATAGATAAAAGCATGACTATGTATAGTTATCTGCACTTCTATGCTAATTTTTAAAACTATTGGCAATAGCCAAGATGTGAAAAAGTTAAAGAGTGCAGTAATAGATGAATGGATAAAGGAATTGAGTCACATATATGCAGTGGAATATTATTCCACCTTTAAAATGGTTGGAATCCTGCCACTTGCCACACAGGGATAATGGAGGATATTATGCTAAAAGAAAGAAGCCTGATACAGAAAGAAATATATTCCATAATTTCAGTTGTATGTAGAATCTAAAACAAAGGCAGGTTACATAAAAATAAAGAGTAAAATAGTACTTATAAAGGGTTGAGGGAGGGTAAGTAGAGAGGAAATAGGGAAGTGGAAGTCAAAGGTACAAAGCTTTAAATATTCAGAATAAATATGTATGATCAATAAGATTATAGCTAATAAATTGTTATTGTAATTGAGATTATTGCCAAGAGTAGATTTTGTGTGTGTTCTCTTGTCAAACCCTTAAATGGGCCAGCACTTGAGATGAAATAGATGTTAATTTAATTGACCATTGTAACCTTTGTACTGCATATGTCAAAATATCATGATATACATTTTAAATATATACAATACCATAGATTTAAAAAATCATGGGGCTGGGAGATAGCTCAGCAGCATAAGCATCTACCTGGCAAGCACAAGGTCCTGAGTTCAATCCCTGGTACTGAAAATAAATAAACAAATAGAAAAATAAATAAATAAATCACTGGATTGGCTTAATAACACATTCAAAATGTCAGAGGACAATGAATTCAAAGATAGACTTTGCATATTATCAAATCTGAAGAACACAGAGAAACTTATACCCCTCATGAATAGTCTTCATAACATTAAAACATTTTAGGACAATTGAAATATCATTTCAATCATGAAGGCATAGCACTCAGAATTTTTCATTGTTAATAGAACAACAAATAATATAAGGCATGAACTTAGTAAATTAAAGGAAAAAGAAAAATTTGAAATCATAATTTGAAGTTCCAGCATCCTGTTCTCAATTAGACAGAAGTGCCCAAAATGAAAATTAGTAAGGAAGATTTGAATGACACTAGCTACCACCTTACCCTAATTAACTTTTATATAATGCTAAGCTCAACAACAATGTAGTCACACTCCTCACTGATACACAAGAAACGTTCAATAGGTTAGATTACATACTGGGTTATAAAAGGAGACCTTTAACCCTTCAATAACTTTAAGGTCAACAAAGAAATCACTGGCATGTTAGAAAATATTAAAAAAGGTTTCATCAAGCAAGCACAAATCAAAATTTATGGCATGGAGCAAAGTAGTATGGAAAGGGACAATTACCATCTTAAGTACATTGGAAAATAATAGAATTTTAAAAATAGTGAAATAGGTTTCTACTTCAGGAAATAGAAAGCAAAAAGGAAAAAGGAAAAAATCAACTGAAGAACTATATTTTTTGGTAAAGATGAAGTTAAAGATTGATATAATTGATAAACAAAAAGAAGACAGATCAGGAAAAAAGGAGGAGAACCCCACGAATGCTGCAAATATACATAATGAAATGGAATTTCTCTCCAGATTCAGAAGGTTTACAGAATAGAAACATACATGACTTTATAATGACTGTTTAGACAATGTGGATGAAGCAGATTTACTAGCCCACATAACAAAGTAACAAGGATAATGAGGAAGTAGAAACATGTAATTAATATTATATCTATTGAATAAACTCAATATATCACCAACAATTTCCTATGAAGAAAATAATTTCAGGCCAGGATGATTTCATGGATGAACTCTATCAAATATTAAGAGAAGAAATGATTCAAATGTTACATAAACTTATTTAATGTATAATCTTTATAACAAAACCTAAAGAATGTATCAGAAAAGGAAACCACAAACCACTACTACTTATGAATATGTATGCAAAATTCCTTCTCAAAATATAGCAAATGGAGTCAAGCAACACACAGAAAAAGTAATATACTAAGACCACATGGAGTTTGCTCCAACAATGTGAAGTTTAATATTGGAAAAAGAAGACTTGTGTTGCATCATGTTAGAAGAATAAATGAAAAAATCACATAATCATTTTTATTTTTATTGAAGAAAATATTTAGGAAAATTAATTACTCATCTCTGGGCATTCTGGTGCATGCCAGTAATCTGAGAACCAGGAACTAAAGCAAAAAGACAATTGATTCCTAGACCAGAATGGGTTACACTGTAAGTTTGGCCTGAATTACATAGTGAGACCCTATCTCAAAAAAACAAAACAAAAGCCAAATAAACAAAAAAATCAATTCATGGTAAAATGTCGAGAAAACTTGAGATAGAACTTCCTCAAACTAAAAACAATGAGAGCATCAGGGACCTGGCCATAAGCCTGGTGGGAAGAATCCAGTAGCAGGACATGGCCAGCGGCAATCTGAGAAAATTTCAGTTGACCAGCTCCACCCCCACATCAATGGGACCTGATGCCCCCCCAATGGGAACAATCCAAGGACAGGACTGGGCTACTGGTCAACAGGAAGGACACTGGTGATTGGCCCCACCATCTACAGATGGTGGGACCAGATGGCCAGTGGGAATCCTGGGGACACAGCAAGGCCACCACCACTAGGATGCATATTATGGAAAGGTGGCACTAGCAGCTTGGAAAAGCTCTAAGAAGGGGCTGGCGAGATAGCTCAGTGGTCTAAAATGCCTACTTAGACAAGCTTAGGCAGGCACAGGGGACCTTGGTTCTATTCCCCAGCACCGCATGCTGAGCCAGCCAAAAAAAGCAAGCTCTAAGCAACAGTAAGAATATGAGCCAGTAAGTGGTAAGTTAGGTGAACCAGTGTTGTGCTTGGGGCAAAGACATATGGAGTAGAAGCAAGTGAGTGGGGCCACCTGTTTTTCCCCTTTTTTGTTTATCTCTTTTCTAAATGGCTCAGGAGAACTGTAGCTACAGAAAACTAACCCCATCCCACAAACCCAGGGACTAAATTCAGGTCATCTCTTGCCTACTCCTTCATTATTTCTCTTCTACCCTCTCCTCTACCATCTTCTTAGACCTTATGTGAGTATCCTCTCCTTCCGGCATTGCTTCTACTATTTTCTTGCTTTTATCCAATCTCCTTTGTAAATTGCCCCACAACAGGGTAAAACCACTCTCACCAGAGGGAAACACTGCATACAAGCTTCAAACTTCTGATCGGTTCTGTTACATAACTGCAAATTTTCCTTCTACAGTTTAAAGAATACAACTAACTTCTACCACAGTTGATCATTTTCTGTGCATAATGCTATTATTTTTGCTAATTATGCTACTTTGTATGAGATGTGATATCTGTTGTAGTCAGTTGTTCTCCTTTCTAACAATACTGGAAAACTCTGGGGTAATAATCTCACTACAGCTCAAAACCAAAGGACTACAGACTGAGCACAGCCACCAACATCTTACATTTAATTAATTGGGAAGGTAGAACGTTGGGACAGTCACAAACCAAGAGCATCCTATACAGAGAAGACAGATATAAAGACAGAATTTTCCTGTACTAGCCTATATTGATACTAGCAATATAACTACTTACTACAAAAATTTATAAAGATCAGTACAGAAAACAACAACAAAAAAAATTGAAATAGGAAATGACAAGGTCCAAGAGAAAAATTCAATCTCAGACCTCCACCCCACACAGAACAAGTCAGGGAGATAATGAGATGGAGGAAAATGGAAGACATGTGCATGAAATTTTTGAAATGAGAGCAGTCAAAGAAAACAAAAAGAAACAAAACCATCAGGCCATAAGGGAAATCAAATCAGAAATAATCTCTCAGGTAAAAAAAAAAAATGACAACATAATGAAGAAATGATAAAATTCTGTAATGAAAGAATGTAGTCAAATCTAGTCTAGACATACATAAAAAATAAAAACAAAACAACATAGGAAAGTAATATAAACCTTGCATGACCAATATAGGAAAGAAATGAAATGCATGAAATAGATTCAGACAAATATCCAAGAAATTAAATGCTCTTAAGAGCTGGTAAAACCAGTTGAATGAACTTGAAGATAGACTCACAGCTTGAAGACAGGATCTAGGTTAGTAATCAAGAAAGGGAAAAATCTCTTAAAAATAACAATCCAGGGCTGGTGAGAAAGGTCAGCAGACTAAGCGCTTGCTTAGGCAAGCACAGGTACTGAGATCTGATCCCTGGCACCTCATGTCGCACTGGCCAAGCCCCCGGGCACACTGGCCACCGAGACCGGGCATGGTGGCACATCCCTGTAATCCCAGCACGGGGGAGGCTGAAAATAGAAGAATCACTTCCAGTCTGAGCTGTATAGTGAGACCCTGTACAAATACATTAAAAAAAAACCATCAGGAAATAACAATCCAACAGTGGCAAGATAGTGCAAAGAGATATAAAGAGATATAACATAAAACTGACAGGTGTCAAAGAAAAAGCAGGAATCAACACAAATGACATAAAAAGGCCATTTGCACAAGTAATCACAGCAAATTTCTAAAGTGTGGGAACAGAATCTGACACACACACACACACACACACATATATATATATATATATATATATATATATATATGCATATAGAAACCTAATTAGTCATAAAAAATTAACTTGCACCTAGATATATAATAATCAAGATCCCAGAAATTCAGCACAAGAACAGAATAATTAAAGCTGTTAGAGAAAAGGAACAGAGGCCTGGCCATATATCTCAGCAGATTAAAGTGACTGCTTTGGCAGATGCAGGGACTGGGGGTTCAATCCCCAGTGTGCCACGCTGGCCCCAATCTTGGGGTATGCTGAGACTGGGACAGAGACTGGGCGTGGTGGCTCTCTCCTATAATCCCAGTGCTTGGGAAGCTGAAAGCAGGAGGATCATTATGAGTCCAATCTGTGTAGGAGAACTTGTAGGCCTTGTACTAAATACATTTTTTAAAAAAGGGAAACAGATCACCTATAAAGGAAAATCCTTCAGAATTGTGCCAGACTTCTCAACACAAACGCTGTAAAAATTGTCTTGAAGAGAAACACTTCAAGTCCTAAAAGAAAATAATTTCTAACTCAGATGAATATACTCTGCAAAACTATCTTTCAATTTTAACAAAGAAATACAATATTTCCATGAAAAGAACAACTGAAGAAATTCATGCCCACAAAACCAACCCTAAAAAGAGAACTGAAAGATATTTTAGGTAGAGATAAAAATTACCACAGTTCCAAAAGCAACAACAGAAAGAAACCACTAAGCAGGGGAAGCAATTAAACAGAGGGGAAAGCACAGAACCAACAGCAGAAAAATAATTTGTCAAAGATAAACCAATACACATCAGTCATAGCCATCAATATAAAGAGCCTCAATTCACCAATCAAAAGAAACAGACTGGGTCTGGGGAGATGGCTCAGTAGAATAAGTGCTTGCCTGGCAGGCACAAGGGCCTGAGTTCAATTCCTGGTTCTGCCAAAAAAAAAAAAAAAAAAAAAAAAAAAAAAAAAAAAAGAGAGAGAGAGAGAGAGAGAGAGAGAGAGAGAGAGAGAGAGAGAGAGAGAAAAGAAAAGAAACAGACTGGCAGAATGGATGAAAAATCAAGATCCAACAATATGCTGTATACAACAAACACTTTTAATTAAAAAAAAAAACACACACATACACAAGTTGAAAATCAAAGTTTGGAAAGCAATACTCCCTACAACAAGAATCCAGAAAAGAATGAGAACTTCAAACTAAGAATGATCAAAACAGATAAAAGGGTTAAAGAGATATCTCAGCAGTCTAAGTGTCTGGCTGGTAAGCAGGAGGACCTGGGTTTGATTCCCAGCACACCACATGTCCATCCCCGACCTGCAGAACCAGCCACCAAAACCAGGCATGGTGACACACACCTGCAATCCCAGTGCTAGGGAGGCTGAAACAGGAGGATTACTACAAGTCCGAGCTGTATAGTTGTAGCAAGACCAATACTGCATTGCAACAAATACTGTGAAATTCATTTTACTTAAATGAAATGCTGTAACACTTGAAACTTTTCTAAATATTATTTTGTCCTCTCTAAATACCTTTTTTTTTTTTTTTTGCGGAACTGGGGATTGAACTCAGGCCCTTGTGCTTGCCAAGGAAGCGCTTATCCACTGAGCCATCTCCCTGGCCCTTTGTCCTCTCTATAAAAAATTAAAGAAACCAAATACACAAATTAGAAAAAAAGACATAAAGAAAGTTACTACATACTTGTAAAGGGAACAATCCAAAAGGAAGAGATAACAGTCAGAAATACATATGCACCAAATGCAGGAACATCCTACTGTATAAGACAAATATTAATAGACATGAAAAATCAAATAAGCAATAATAATTGTAATGGGGGAACCTCAGTACTACATTGTCATAAAGACATAAGTTCAACTAGACACAAAAGAGCAAAGAAGTAAGAAAACTTTAAAGCTGAACCAAACGTGTATATATATATCTTACTTACTAGACACTTATAGAGCATTCATCATTGTTTGTGGCAGCACAATTTGTAATAGCTACATCTTGGATGGGTGTTAAATGTCCATCCAGTGAGGAATGGATAAAAAAAGATGTGGCATTTTTATATAAGGGAGTACTATAGTACTCAGCTATAAAGATCATATAAATCTTTCACTTTTTGCCAATAGATTTGGAATAATTTTTCTATTTGATTTAAAAAACAACTAGAAATCTTTAACAATTAAGATAGCATGGCACTAGTACAAAAGTATTTAAGTAGATTTACTAAGTAGATTAAAGAGTCCAGAAATGTATCCAGTGTTTTTCCAAAGACAGCCAATGAAACAAATAGAAGGGCCGACCTGATAGCTCAGCAGACTAAAACGCCCGCTTAGGCAGAGCACAGTGGTTGGGATTTGATCTCCAGCTTGCTGTGTCAGCCCTGCCTGTGGGGGGCGCTGAGGCGGCAATTGAGACTGGGCATGGTGGTGTGCTCTTGTAATGCCAGCACTTGGGAGGCTAAAAACAGGAGAATCACTGAGTCCCATCTACGCAGTGAGACCCTGTAGACCCTGCCCTAAATACAGAAAAAAGAAAAAGAAAAAGAAACAATAGGAGAGAACAGTCATTTCAACCAATATAAAACTAAATGTATAGAAAAAGTAAATCTGATTTCTCTCTCATAGTACACCAAAGTTAACTCATGATGCCACACAGAACTAAATGTTAAAGATATAATTAAAAAAGTCCTTGAAGAAAAAAAAAACAGTAGAATATTTTTGAAAGCTGGTAATGAGCACAGATTTCTTCGACGAGACACATAAAGCAATCATCATGAAGAAAAATTGAAAATTAAACAATCGAAGGGAAACTCTGATCACCACAGTCTCCTTAAAAACAAGACTAGGTGAGTCACAAAATAGCCCTATCTGGCAAAGACTTACATCTGGATCACATAAGAGAACGTCTGCGCCTCACTGGTAAAAAGATAAACTACCTTATTTAAAGATGTCCAAAGACTTGGATATTTATTGACAGGCAATAAGCACATGGAAGATTCTCAGCATCTTTAAACTCCAAGGAATGATTAAAGCTGAAAATACTGACAGCACTAAATGTTGACTAGAATGTGGATCAAGCGGAATGGTCGTAAGAAAATGGCATAATCCCCCAGGAAGGAATTTGATCCAATTCTTACCAAAGTAAATATACTACACTATACAACACAGAATGTTAATCCTAGGTACTCTGCCCACAAAAATGAAGAGGTTGTGCAAAAGCACATTTGTTGCGAATGATTTCCATCAGGCGTTTTTCCTGATAGCTTCAAGTCATAGATAACTCAAATGTCAGTTAAGCAGAATGGATGAAAAGTTTTGATGTGTCCCATCTACAACATTGTATGCAATAGATTACTAGTCAACAATACTAAGAATAAATCATGGGTAATCAGAGACATGTGACATATTTCAAAAATATTGAGCTGAGAGAAAGGCAGACACAAGAAATGTTATGATTCCATCCATTAGGATGACATTCTAGGACAAACCATGGTAAAAAACAACTAGCTTTGTGAATGAAAGCTCAACTAGGTAAGAGCCTGAAGGAAATTTCTGGCTGATGGAAATATCCTTCATCTCTGTTCTTGTGTTAGATATTTGCATGTACTTCTTAAACTCATCCTATGAAACACTTAAAATATATACATTTTCTCAGGGAAAAATAATTAAGAAATCATTACTGATACTTGTGCTTAATAAACATTAACTTCTTTTATCAAGATAAAAGGGGCATACCTTCTATAATACCCACTTTCTTACTGGAGAATATCTCTTTATACCTGATTGATGATGGACAGAGAGATAGGTAGAAAGGAGCACTGACAGCATCCTAAGAAAGCCTAAGTTTTGCATTATGTTGAAGCAAAAACAATGACATAGGTTTGTGAGATGCTTCAACCAAAAAAAAAAAAAAAAGGATGTAGTTTTGAGCTGGAGCTGGAAATCAGAACAGCACAGGGGAAAATAGTCCATCTTTTAAATCAGATAGACCCACTGGAAAATCTTGTCTCTACCATTTCTTAATTGTATGACAACTTCTCTGAGATTCTTAAACATAAACTAGGGCAATATTTATTGATGTATTAACATAGAAGATTGAGTTCTTATTGTTTTTCAGAACTGTACGGACATTTAAAAAATTGCCCTTATATCCCAAACATGGCAAGCTCCCCTACAACTCAACAAGAAGACCAAAAATACCTGCTTAAACAGAGGCAAAGATTTGAGTAGACACTGTAGCAGGGACTGTGCAGAACAGGAAGTCCATTAAAGGCAAGAAAACCAGTTAGCAGGTTCTTTCAATATCTGAGAAGAAGATAATCTATTTGAAGTAGGAGAACAAATGGAACAAAGAAGATGTGGGTTGACTCTAGACATCCAGTATTTGAAAGGCAGAGCTCAAGGAACTTGATGCTATTGGATATAAGAGTTAGGAGGAAGAAAAAACAAGAATGATTGTGCCAGCCCAACTGGGCAGATGGTAATACCTTTCGCTGGCAAAGGAAATACTGAGAGAAGGCAAGCTTTGGTAATTTTTGTGCTACATATAGAAAGCATGCATTATCATGACTGGTCCAGAGTTAGCACATGTGTCGGTCAGGTTTCCAAACCTAGCAAACATAATATAATAAATACTTGAGATACCCAATTTATGCAGTAAAAAGGTTTATTCTGACTTGTGATTTCAGATATTCTAGTGCAAGATCTGTTGGCCTTAAAAAATAAAAAATAAATAAAAATCTAAAAAAGAAAGATCAGTTTGCTCTATTGTATATAGGACCATGAAGAGATTGCACAGCACCACAGGAGCACTGGACAGAGCCAATTTCTCCTCTTATGGCCAGAAAGCAAGAGCAAGAGTCCAAGGACACACAGTGACCTTTGAGGGTGTGCATGCAATGACATAAACACCTCTCACTAAACTCCACCCCTTAAAATTTTCACTGCTTCCCAGGAACATCAAGCTGGGGATCAAGATCTTAACAAATGGGCCACTTGGAGACGTTTGAGATCTAAACTACAGTGGTATTCCATAAAGGGAAGGTTTAAAATGACTGAGGCAGAATTGAGTGGCAAAATGATTTTTGTTCAAAGTTTTTGTTTTTGTTTTTTGGTGGTACCAGGATTGAACTCAGGACTTTGTGTTTGTCAGACAAGCACTTATTATACTGAGCTATCTTATCTCCCTGACGCAAAATGAATTTTGAAGTTGTATGGTAATCAGATAACATAGGAAATAACTTTTAGCTTTCAATAACAAAACCAGACTCTTGAACAGATGACTAAAGCCCCCTTATTTTTAATTTTATGCTTTGAAACTTGAGCTGAAATATCTCACTACTCTTAAACCATGATGAAGTCATGGAAGCATCCCTAAAACTGCTACAACCCCAAGAAAGCTATTAACAATTTTGCCTTTATTCTTCTTACTTGACTGTGGAAACGTGGGTTCTATTTTCATGAGACTTTTATTCTCATGCTTGGTGCAGCTGCTGCTATGTCAAAAGAAAACTTCAGACATTATAGTGAGGCTTTTCTCAGATCTTGCCTTAGAAAATTAAATGTTAATGTCAAAAGTGATAAAGGTATACTTTAAATGAAGGGAAAATAGCTTCCTAGAGAGAAAGAGGCCATGGTACACAAAATGTATAAGTAATAGGAAAACATAACAGATTATTACACTTCAGATACTGTAGGGCCATTAAAAAGATCCAGATTCTATAAATAGAAAGATCATATTTGGCCAGGACAAGTGGGTGTTACTGTAGTACATTGAGACCAGTAGACATGGGTGGTGGGGGAACATATTTTAATATAAGGAGTAGGATTGGCAGGGTACAAGGATTGCCTAAATTAGAGACCCACATAAGCAGAGGCTAATATAATTAGAAAAAGGCAATTGTTTTGCAAAAGCAAAGGAGATCAAGAGTTGGAGGCAGCCAGGAAGAATGAGAGCAATGGGAGATGAAAAATATTAAGATGTGCTATGTACACATACCAGGTCCCCACAAGGAGTGTAAACATTATGTATTTTAAAAATGCATCATGAAAAAAATTGAGGCCACTTGTGTGTGGGCAGTGGGCATGGAGATCAGCGGTTGGGCTATAGGACAACTGCTGGAGCCGTTGAGAACAGGGAGCACAGGAATGATGAATTAGTGGTTTCCTTTCAGAAAACTCCATATGTTCAACCCTCGTGGCTCAGTTTATTGACATAAAATAAGAATTAGTTTCACGTTATGTTTAGGAGATTGTTTGGTGCCTAGTATTAGATTTAGGATGGTTCTTTAAAGTTTTGAGTTGCATAAGAAGTGTTTGATATAGAGACAAAATATGCCAGGATGCTGATTTACAAGTAAGCCATGAAGGTATGTTAGAGTTTCTGAGTTATAAAAACATAAATAAAGCATTAGAAGAACTTATTAGCTCAATTAAATGCAGCCAAAGTGAGCACAAACCAGATCTGAAGGCAAATTATACCATAAGTTCGTGAAGTTGGTGGTGAGCATCTTCTAACACATGCTCTGGTTTATGTCAGCCTGGTCCACAGGGAAAAATAGGGCAGAAATTTTTATTTTTATAAGCTATTAAATTGTGAATAGGAGACTGACCTTAATAAAGGGGTGTAGCATTAGGAGAAACCATTAAATCAGGGTGGGAAAGATAATTCTACTGTTTTTCCAACAGTACTACAAGTGAGAGTAGGAAGGTTTCAGCCTGAATGTACTCACAAGTCCCTGTGGGGTATGAACTGACTAGGGGCTACAACTGTGGCAGCTGGTGAGTAATTTGTAGCCTGTAGCCACCTCATTCTAAGTGCTCACAGCAACTCTTTGGCTCAACTCTTGGGGTAAGAGTTATTCTCACTGGACCCATTATCGCTAGCCACTCCATATTTATGGCATCTGACCAAGGGATGCAGATGTCTGAAGGCATTTTATGTGTAAGACATGCTAAACTAAGAATTAAGATTTTCAGAGTATAATAAGAAGTGGATTTCTGGACAGAAGGGAACTTTTTAGTGTCATGACAAATGTTTCTCTTTCTAGCTGTGCCTTTGCTGGGATTGAATATTTGAATGAACAGTGAGTGAAAGGATTTGTATATAGAAGAGAAATTTCTCATAAATCTATTAAGAATCTTTAATGGTCCATCATGGACTTTCTAGAGGATCGGAAAAACCACAGCCAGGGCTGGTAAGATAACTCAGTGGATTAAGCACCTGCTAGGCAACCATAGGGACAGGGATTAGATCCTTGGCACCACATGCCAAGCCAGCCCCACCCCTGAGGCACTGAGCTGGTGATCGAGCCCAGGCGAGGTGGCGCACACCTATAATCCCAGCATGGGGGAGACTGGACACAGGAGGATCACTAGCAATCCAAGCTGCATAGCAAGACTCTGCACAAAATACATGAAAGAAAGAAAGAAGAAAGAAAGAAAGAAAGAAAAAGAAAGAAAGAAAGAAAGAAAGAAAGAAAGAAAGAAAGAAAGAAAGAAAGAAAGAAAGAACCACAACCAAAAGTTAATGGATACAATTAGTGAATTTTTCTTGGATCTCCGGGGCTATTCTATGTAACAAGAATGGCTTGAGAAAGTTTCTTTCCCTGTTTTTTTTTTCTTCATTTATAAAATAAAGGAAGAAGACCAACTCCCATTTAGAAACCTACCTTGTGGACATATCCAGTTCATGGCTAAGGAGTAGAATGCATTTGTTCACCCCTTGAATTTGGATCGATCCTGCAACTTAATTGCCTCGCAAGATAGACAATCAAAGACACATGGCACCATCATTGCTACTACAGCAGCCAACAGCCAACTATACACCAGATGTAAGTGAGGCCACATAGGCCGGTCAGTCCCTTGCTAACTTGCCAGATGATGGCAGGTGCATAAATGAGGCAAGCTGAGATCAACCAAGCCTGGCTTCACAGCAGATTCAGTTACTGACCTATAGAATTATGAGCAATATTATGTGTTTGCGTTTTCTAGATAATAAACTATGGCCCATGAGCTCTGTCAGTCTTTATAAATAAAGTTTTATTGAGACACAGCCATACTCTTTGTATTTTCCAAGGCTACTTTCATGGTGCAAGCGTAGGGGTGAGTAGTTGAACTATTATATAGCTCACAAAAACTAAAATAGATAAAAGTTTGAGTAAGCACAGTTTTGAGTGAGAAAGTTTGGATGAACCATTATACTGCAATATCAACTGCTACATTATCATTTTCAGAGATTAATGAGCCATTTTCTTGTTTATTATTACAAGATAAACTATTTTTAAAAACTTGGTGCCTTAAACAATGATAATATTGTTATTTCTCACAGTTCTGTGAGTTGATTGGGCTCAGCTGGGGAGTTCTTCTGCTACACATGATGTTGAACATTAATGTTATATTGAAGGAAAGCTGGGATGGAATATCTGAGCAACTCACGCAGGTGGTTGGAAGTTGAGCTGGAGCTATTGCCTGTGGCACTTTTGCACTAGTCACGCATATAGTTTGGTGGTTGAGTTTTGAGAGGAGCTCTTATCAAATGAGAACTTTAAATTACCTTAGACCAAGCAACAACTTCTCTTGTAACAGCATTAGGTTCTCAACAATCCCATATACAGCTAGTCCAAAGGGTGTCACATGGTTAACCCATACTCTTGAGAAGGGACACCCTAAGGAGAGAATACTGGATGTTCAGTTTCATAGTGGGATGAGACAGGGTCTTTGGAGGCTAGCTACCTGAACAAAGATATACAGTTTTATCTTTCTTCCCTGTCTCACAGCTTCATTGCTTGGTCTCTATTTTGTGATACAGGAATTCTTAGATTCACCAACATACTTGTGAAACATACATACATAAACATATACATATATTATATATGTCTATATTATACATACTTAAAATTATATGTGTCACCTTAGTTACAATTCTTGGATTGAAAGTCTCTGATTGGTTTCATTGAAGAGCAAAGTTCATTCCTGGATCTTTTACCTTTGGAAAGGGTTACTTCCCGTATGTTTCAATTAAACTGTGCTATGACTCTCACCTTAACAGTTGCAAAGCTTCAAATCATATATTATTTTATTCATCACTGGCAAGCTGATAGTTTAGATTGGAGATTATCCAGAAGTGGAATATGTGAAATAGTGTAGCAACTTTTCTTGATGTTTCGTTCTCCCGTTGACAGGCAGTTCTCACCATGTACCTGTGGTTTCGCAAGACCCACTCAGTGCAAAGTGTAGAAGAAATCAGAGTGAAGCTTAGCTGGATTTCACAGGATTGTTCACTTTGTGGATATATTTTTCTGAATAATCTAAAAATTCCAGCACTATGAACCTTGACTTCCTGGTTTCCTCTACCACACTTGATAGGTCAGTTGTTTTAAACCACAAAAATCTCTGTCATTTGTCTTATACTTTTGATTTCAGAACATTGGCTTGCTCTCTAGCAGTTATCTTTGCCTTTTAGAGTAGCTTAGTCTGGTCCTTTCATCTCCTTTCTCTTCTAAGTTCCTCAGGAACAGTGCCAATCTGGACACCCCTCAACATACATAGGCATACCACAGACCAGCATAGTGAAAACAAAGCTGGACGTCATAAAAGGTGTTCTCTTTATTTTATGCTGGAAGTTAAAATGAGTGTTAAAATGATCTAATTCGCTACCTGGAGGTTTAGAGTAAAAAGTCTATTAACTCTCAAAAGAAAGATATTTATATGTTAAGATAAGACTTCACCCTATCTAGGTATCTATTGATCTATCTACCATTTATATATACATAGTGTGGGATATATATCCAAAATTCACAAGTTTGCTTGGCATTTATTTTGAATATTCCTACTTAACATCTCTCACCATAAAAGGTTGTGAACTATACTTTTGCAATACCAGTTTCCCCTAGATTACTCAAATACCAATCAAATTTAATGGTCCATGGTCACATGCTTCTACTCTTTCATTCCTAGTTATTCAGCCAGGGATTCGAGCAAATAACAAAGCATGGCAGTAGTGAGTGAAAGGCAAGGCTAGCGAAGTGTATCCTACAGTACACATTCCACCATGAAGTGGGGCCCCAGGGCCAGCTTCATGTGATCCTGGAATTAATCCTGTGTGTTAGTGTCTAGGTATGCTCTCCTTTATGTTCTTCTTGTGAATTCTTCTCTATCATTTCTTTCATTCTCTATGGATATCTAATGATAATCATTCATGACGCTTGTCCCTCTATGTAATGTTTACTACTTTAGATCCTTTTTTCATTTGAACACTTTCATCCACAAGCAGCATCAAGGGCTGGCGAGATAGCTCAGTGAACTATTTCTGATAGGCCTGCTTTGGCAAGCACAAGGACCAGGTACCACATGACATGCTGGCCCTGTCCTAGGAACATGCTGAGCAGGCGACAGATTCTGGGTGTGGTGGAACACAACTGTAATCCCTGTGCTGGGGAGGCTGAAAGCAGGAGGATCCCTAGGGTCTGAGCTGGGTATTGAGACCCTGTACCAAGTACATTAAAAATACATAAGCAGTAAAGCCTGGTGCATAATGTTCAAGGCCTGGATCATATGTTGAACAAGCACTTCAACTTGGAGGGCTAAGTTTATGTTCCTTGGCCCTGGTTAGATGCTATTTATAGCAGTCAACCATTGTAATGCCTGGTCAAGGCACCTTTTAAGTCATATCCTGGTGAGAGAAGAGGCTTATGGCCTGAATCATGATATTCCAGATGGTCAGCTTCTTAGCCACTACTCTACACATCTCACCATGTGTTAGTACCCCACAAGGGACTATGCCCTCATTATTATTCCCAAGTTTCCCAGACCAGCAACTAGAGCATTAGCCCCCTCTAAATAGATCCTTTATCTACTCCTTAAAATACTATTTTAATGGAATTTCAGCTTAAATATAGTAAAATAAACAAAACTGAACTATGCAGGTTTATGTATGTGTATGCATTTATGTGAAACTAGACTTGTTTTTGCAAGAACACTTTTTTCACGTGCTTTTTAAAAAACGATTACTTCAAAGACTAATTTTGCCTATTTTTTCCATGAATGGATTTTAAGATATCACTGATGATCAATTACATTTTCAGAGAGTATAGTTTCCTAAGTTTCAATACCTATAAAAAATACCACGATCAAGACAATATGTACATTCATCATTGTCAAAAAAATTTTTGTTAATAAAAAAATATGACTCTTTGTTATACCTCTCTAATGTTTTTATCCTCCTGTTTCCAATAAAAGTAATTGCATTCTACTCAATGTTTATAAACAGAATTATATAATATATCCTTTATTTTAGTCTTGCTTTTTTCATTTAGTATAATTACCTGTGGTATGACATGTATTAATCGTTCATTCCTTTTATTCCTAAACAGTTTCCATGGGATGATTATACTACGATCTTTAAAAGCCCATTGAGGGCCGGGTGTGGTGGTGCACGCCTGTAATCCCAGCTTGAGAGGCTGAGGCAGGAGGATCATTGTGAGTTCAAGACCAGCCTAGACTACAAAGTGAGTTCAAGGCTAGCCTGAACTGCATAGTGAGACCCTATCTCAAAAAAAAAAAAACAAAAAAAACAAAAAAAAAACATTGATTTGTTGAGGAGTAATTGAATTATTTATGAGTTTTATGAACTTAAAATAAAATTGCTTTGAGCATTATTTATGCTCTTACTTCTCTTCAGTAGTTACCTTGTAGTAGAATGTCTTGATCAGATGACTTTTTGAAGAAGTTGCCAAATTGTCTTTCAAAGTATTTGTACCATTCTAGTCTTACTTGTAGTATTATAAAACTATTTCTCCATGACCTTGTCAGTTCTTAGTTCTGCGGGTCCTTAATTTCAGCCATTGTAATAAGTAGGAAGTTGTATCACATTTTGATTTTAATTGTACTGCTTTTTCTTATGTCCAGTAACTTAGCACTTTTTCTTGTGCTTTTTTTCTATCTATATATCTTCTTTAGTGAAATAGCTGTTCAAATCTTTTATTCTTGAAGCGACTTTCTTATTATTGAATTTTGAGAATTTCTTATGTATACTGGATGCCCCATCATATACATGATTCCTCTAAACTGTGGCTTCCCTTTTACACTAAAAATATCTTTTGAAGTCCAGAGCTCATATTTTTGGTGAAATCCAATTTACCAACATTTTTACTCCATATTTTGTTTACAGCAATATCTTTGCCTAATCTGAGGACACATAAAATTTCTTCTGTCTTCTAGAAGTTTTGTACCTTTTCATTTTATAGTTAGATCCATGGTTTATTTTGGGGTAATTTTTAATATGGTATGAAGTTTGGATCCAAGTAAATTTTTTTTTTGCATATGGATACCCAATTGTCCTATCACCATTTGTTGAAAGACTAGTGTTGCTTATTTTTGAATTTCTTATACATGGAATCATGCAATATGTCTTATCTTTTAAGATATATCTTTGAAAGTCATTGATTTTCTTGTATGCACTGGTAGTTTATTTTGTTCTCTTACTGTATGTTATTTAAGTCTGTCACCATCTATTCATCTGTTCTATTGTTGATGAATCTGTAGGATGCTTCCAGTTTCTTGCTCTTAGGAATAATTCTCTTATGAACATTCTTGCCTTCTGGTGATACAAGCAATAATTTCAGTTAGAAATATACTTAGGAATGGAATTTCTGAGTCAGAGGGTATGAAAACTTTTATCTGGTAGATACTGCCAAAAAGTTTTGCAAGTAGGTCACCAACTTAGTTTTTCATCAACAAACAATGAAAGTTCCTCACTGGTATTTGATATTGTCAGCATCTAGTTACTTTCTTAGAGTCATGTCGTGGCATCTAAAGCTGGTTTAACTTGCATGTGCATTTTCTTAAGGAGCAACAATGCTGAGCATATTGTATTGTTTATAGGCCATTTGGAAATCTTCTATTTTGACGTATATATTCAAGTCTTTTTCTATTTAAAACTGGTTTGTCTATTTTTTTTATTTAAAGTTCTTTGTGCATTTTGACTATCAGTACTGTGTTGAATATATACAGCTCTTAATTTTAACAACACGAAACTTGTAAGTCTTTTCGTATATGATTGATTTATAGTATTGCACATAAGAAATCATTAAAACAAGTTTATAAAGATTATATCCTATCATTTTTGCTTTTCTTTTTCAGTGTTGGAGATCAAAACCAGCAACACATAGAGCATGCTGCTTACTTTTAGAACTTTTATCTTATTCCTTTGAAATTTAAATCTACAGTGTATCTTGACTTCATTTTTGACTACATATGAAAGAAAGTCTGAGGTTTATTCTTTTAAATGTAGCTACCCAACTGATGCAACACAGTTAATTGAGAAGACCGTCCATTTCCGCACTGAAGTCTAATGGCACCTCCCTCATGTACAGCACTTTAGTGTATGTGAAGATCTTTCCATTTCGTGCCATCATCCTAATCATATACACTGTGGAAGACACTTCAGGTCGATACATGTAGTGATACCTCCTAGGGTAAGACTTATTCTTTAATATTGCTCTGATTCTCTAGGTCACTGATGGCAGATCTTTTAGAGACAAGTGCCCAAACTGTAACCAAAACACCACTTATTTATCTCCAAATGACTGCACTGTAATTAATCCTGAATATTGAGATACTGTTTAGAAAAAAGCAACTCTTCCATTAACATTTTTTTTGTCTTAAAAGAACGACACTGCTGTGAGTCTTTTTTTTTTGTTTCTGTTTACTTGTGGAAGCAGTTTAACAGTTTCTATAAATCCTCCCTGGGATTGTATTGTGATCATGTTGAGTCTATAGATCAATCTCAGAAAAACTGTCTTTTTTAAACAATGATTGCTCTAATCAATGAAAATTATATAACTATTTTTAGGCATTTATATCAGTATTGTTTTACAGCTTCCAATACAAATGTCTTATCTACCTATTACGTGTATTCCTATAGATGCCATACATTTTGTGGTAAATTTAAACATCCTTTTAAAAATTTTCAAAGCTTTGCCACAAGTACGTGACTCTGTGTATTAAATCTATGCATTGACCTTAAATATAGGAACCTTGCTAATTTAGTGCTTTGGTTTATGTATGCTTACATATGACCTCCTGAAGATTCTTGTATTAGAAGTTTGTTCTTTAGTATGGTTATGATGATTCAGGCCTTATTTTAAAAGAAATAAAAATAGTAAAAAAAAAATTAGATTTTGAACACAGCTGGGTCCCAGGCAATAGCTTATTCTACTGAGCCATCTCCCCAGCTGTGAAGTTGAGATGCAGTTTTTTTTTTTTTTTTTTTGGCTGGCTCAGGATGCCTTAAGGGCAGGTCTGGTAAGGCATGAGGATCTGGGGTGGAACCACAGCATCCTGCTCCTGACCTCTTTGCTTAAGCAGGTACTTAAACAATGGAGCTAATGGGCCTTACCCCCAGATAGGCCCCTCATGGGTATTTTTGGCAGAAGAACTGAAAATATCATACCACAGCAATATATGTGTGTTTATAGTCTGTAGTAGCACAATTTGTCATAGCTAAATCTTGAAAACAACCCAAATGCCCATGAGTAGAGGAATGGATAAAAATGATGCAGTAGTTTTACACAAGGGAGTATTATTCAGCTATAAAAAGATAAATGGGAATATGATTATCAGTGAAATAAGCCAGACATACATGTGTGGACATTATATTGACTCGCTAATGTTTTTTTTTTTTCTTTTTACAAATTATACAGAATTTCACTAAACAAGATGATAGGAATTCAACAGCGGTTATTACACTGCATGTTGCTGTCTTCAAATTAGTTGTTCCATTACCAGATATAAGAATGAAAGCCTTTTCAGAGACAGATCCTGTGGAAACTCCTTAGGTCAGTTGGAGGCGTATGCTTGGAAAAGATCACAGTCTCTCTGGCTTCCTGTCAGCAATATCATCTGTGCCTCCTCCAGGCAGCCCTGCCGTTCAGACACAATAGACCATGAGGCCTTCATGAAAACCAAGCCCATGGTTTTGACTCTCCAAAAACTGTGAGAAATATAAGCTTCTTTTTAAATAAAGTTATCCTACTGATGATCTTTTATTATAGCAATTAAAATGGACTCATAACTTCATAATTTTATTTATTTATTTATTTATTTGGTACAGAGTCTTGCTGCACAGTTCAGACTCATAGTGATTATTCTGTCTCAGCTTCCCCAGTGCTGAGATTACAGGCATACACCACCATGCCCAGTTTCAGTCCCTGAGCATGACATGTGATACCAGGGATTGAACCCAGGTCCTTGTACTTGCTGGGTAGGAACTTAGAACTCTGAACTATCTCCCCAGTCCAAAGCCTATTATTTTAAAATATTAACTCTATTTTGTCAGTGAAAAAGACACAATGATAATAAAAAGTAAAACTTCAGTAAAAACATTTCTGTAATCAACACTCAGGAGGCTGAGGGAAAAGGATCATTCACAGTTAAAAGCCAGCCTGGGCTACATAGAGTGCTCAAAGCTAGTCCAAACTACACAATAAGAATCTCTCTCAAATGACTTAAAAAAAGAGATAATTGTGTGTTTCATCTCTTTTACTTACCAGATTTTGCAGGTTAGGAACTCTAGTACCACAATGAGTAGAAAGGAAAATAACAGACTCACTTATCTTCTACTATCTTTTATTTATGTATTAGTTATGTATGTCATTGTACTCTCTAAACTTCTCTTCCTCCTGACTTGATCTTTATATAGGACTCTTCTGCTCCAGGTAGCAAGCTGAATTGCCACTCCAAACTCACATAGCCAATGAGACTATTATATCTCCTCTTGACCCATTTTGAATGTTGGTGATTATAGTTTTTATAGCTCTGATTAGAAGGTTCTATAAGTAACTATATCATTGTATGGCTTTAACTCTAGACAAAATTTCTGGAGATTCAGACTTATATTTATTTTCTCTTTATTGAAAGCATACATTATAGTGGCTGGTACTTTTTTATCTTTTATTCATTTTAATGAGAAAATAGATAAAACATCTATGAAACAGTTTCAAAACAGGTTAGTATGACGTAATAAGTAATACATTGCATATTGTTGTCTTCATAGTAGTTATTCAAAGGATAAGATGTAGACATGATATCTTGTCTAAACAATATTAGTGTGAACCTTTGTCATTGAACTAAGAGAAAGTAGCTGTATATCTATTCTATCTTGTATATACATATTTTTTTCATTACAAAACAGTCCTTTATTTATATCCCTCTTTTTTGTTTATTTTGTCAGAGATGGGTGTTCCACTGTAGTTACAGAAGCTGTATTTGGAGAAGTGTTTAGAGGACCTTCACATATTGAAGCCAGTCTAAAGATTGTGGGTACTTGAATTCAGCAAAATAACCCAATATAGACCAATAGTCCATAATAGTAGTGGGTTATCAGCATAATTGGCAATTGTCCGAAGTTGTTGACTTGTGCCTTTTACAGGTTTACTTGTGTATTAATATATCATTACTCTTATACCTTGTGGTTATACTTTTTTGCTGGAAGGCTAAGGTCAAGTTAAAGCAAGACCTGTAGAACTGAAAATGTAACTTTTGTATCTGACAAGGTCAGTAAAATCCCCTCAGGATTTATCCTGAAACACTATACCACAGTTTGTACTTCCTTTGCCAGTGTCAGCCATGTGAATGAGTCACAGCCATTGCTTGACCAATTTGCTCTCCATGAAAACCTGAGAGAATGTTTTCTCTCCACAACCTTTAGTTTTTTAAACATCCAGAAGAGAAACTTAATGATATTATTACCCTGTAACAGAAACAGTTGAGCTTAACATCACTATCTGTCTGAATATTGAATGCCTTAGACATAACACGGATCTGCTATTTTCCAACAAGCAGGGATATTCTAAAATTTAAATCCCTATAGAACGTGAAAAAACAATTATGCATTTTTACACAGAAGTTTAGAAACCAAGCCATATATAACATTGTAGCAGCACAATCCTATGAATTTTTTTTCTTGTCTTTTGTTTTCTTTTATTACATTTTTTAACAAACATTTACTTTAAAGAGAGTATAGCAACAATTGATATGACACTAGGAGCAGTGCACATTTATTTATTCATTTTGTTTATTTATTTATTTTTGCAGTACTTGGGATTGAACTCAACACCCTGAACTTGCCAGGCAGGTGCTTATTCTACTACACTATCTCTCCAGCCCTGCAGTGCACATTTTGCAAGCATCGTTTTAGTATTACACATTTCTATCTTCAGTGTAGTTGTTTAATTCATGGATGTCAGCACATAGTCAGGGTGAGAATTCTTCCCATTAACTGTGATTTTAAAAGATCTGATGGAGATTCTCAATACTATTTCCTTAACTATCTTGTTTATATAAATGTATGGTTTTGCCCCTGACATATTTCCTAGCTTTTCTCCTTGCCCTCTCTTTGTTGTTTAATCCTTAAATTCTCACTTTACATTTAACTGTTATACCTTTCAATTTTTATTTCTTCTTTTGAGATCTTATACTAGAGAGACAATCCAATATTTGCACACGTGAGTCTGGTTTATTTTACTTATGAGTATATCTTCAAGTTGCACCCACTTATTTATGAAGGCTTAGAGTTTATTTTTCTTTATAGCTGAGTAATACTCAATTGTATAAAAACACCACATCTTTTTCATCTGTTCCTCAGGTGATGGGCATTTTGGTTGATTCCAAAATTTGGCTATCATGAATTGTGCAGATATAAACATAGGCACAGATATATCACTATGATATGATGTTCTCAGTTCTTCTGGGAAAATTCCCAGGAGGAAGATAGCTCAATTGAATGGGATTGTCTGTCCTAGCTTTCTGAGGGGTCTCCACACTGATTTCCATTATGGTTGCACCAGTCTACATTTCCACTAGCAGTGGAGAAGGGTTTCTTTTCTCCTGTAGACTCTCTAACATTTGCTGTTGGTTGATTTCTTTATGATAGCTATTCTTTCTGGGATGAGATGGTATCTTGGTGTTGTTTTAATTTGCATTTCATGAATGGCTAGTGATGTGGAGCATTTGTTCATGTATATATTTGCATCTTGTATTTTTTCCTCTAAGAAGTGTGTGTTCATTCAGGATGCCCATTTCTGGATTGGGTCTTTAAATTTTAGGGCCCTAATGTTTTTTAGTTCTTCATAAATTCTAGATAGAAGACATTTGTCTAAGTGCTTATTAGTTAAGATTTTTTCCAAATTTGTGGGTTGTCTTTTCACGCTGTTGGTAATTTCTTTTGACGTGCAAAAACTTCTCAATAAGAGGAGGTCCCAGATGTTAATTCGTTCAGGTATTTCAAATGCACTTTATTTTTTGTTCGTGAACTGTTTGCCTACCCCTATGTCTTCAAGATTTCCTCCTACTTTCTCTTTCAGGAGATTTAGTGCTTCTGTTTTAGTGTTTAGATCTTTAATCCATTTTGACTTTACTACATGGTGATAAACTTGGGTCAAGTTTTAGTTATCAGCAAGTAGAGAGCCATTTTTTCCATCACCGTTTGTTAAAGAGGCTGTCTTTCTTCCACTAAGTATGTTTGTCCCCTTTTTTGAACAGAAGGCGGTTGAGTGGCTTTGTAGTTGCATCTGCATCTTCTAATATATTCCATTGTCCTCAGATCTATTTTATTTGCCAGTGCCATGCTGATTTTATCACAGCAGCTTTGTAGAATAATTTCAAGTCAGGACTTGTAATGCCTCATACTTGCCTTTGCCCAGGATTGCCTTTGTTTTTCCAGGTTTCTTCTAGTTCCAAATAAATTCTAGGAATGATTTCTCTAGGTCTGTGAGGTATTATGGTGGTGTTTTGATAGGGATTACATTAAATCTGTACAACAATTTTGGGAGTATGGCCATCTTCACAGTGTTGGTTTTTCCTATCCAAGAGTAGAGAATATCTTTTCATTTTTTGAAATCCTCTATGATCTCTTTTTCCAGAGTACTATAATTTTCATCGAATAGATTTTTTACTTCTTTAGTTAGATTAATTCCTAAGTATTTCATTTCCCTGGGTGACATTGTCAAAGGTGTTGTTTCTCTAAATTTTTCTCTCAGTGTTTTTTATCTGTGTAGAGGAATGCTATTGACTTTTGGGTATTGACTTTGTATCCTGCTATGCCACTGAATTTCTCTATTAATTCTAGTAGCTTCTTTGTGGACTTTTTATGGGTCTTTCAAGTAGAGTATCATGTCATCTGCAAATAATGATAGTTTAACTTCTTCTTTACCTATTCTTACTTCTTTTATTTCTCTCTCCTTTCTAATGGCTCTAGCTAATGATTGGGTCTATGTTCAATAGGAGGGGTGATAGAGGACATTCTTGTCTTGTACGAGATCTAAAAATAAAAGATTTCAGTTTTTCCACATTTAGAATTATGTTAATCATTGGGTTGTCATGGGTGGCTTTAATCAGATTGAGGTAGAGGCCATCATTCCAATTTTCTGTAGAACTTTGAACATGAATGAGTATTGGGCTTTGTCAAAAGCTTTTTCTGCATCAATTGAGATGATCATGCAATTTTTGGATTTGGCTCTACTGATGTAGTGTATTACATTTATGGATTTGAGTATATTGAACCATCCTTATATCCCTGGGATGAATTCTACCTGGTCATGTTGTATAACCTGCTTGATGCTTTGCTGTATGTTGTTTACTAGGATTTTATTGAGGACTTTTGCATCTATGTTCATGAGGGAGATTGGCCTGTAGTTCTCTTTTTTAGTTGTGTCTTTTCCTAGTTTTTGTATCAGTATAATACTTGCCTCCAGGAATGATTTAGGGAGAATTGTTTCCTTTTCAATTTCATTGAAGATTCTGAGGAGTACTGGTTATATCTTGTGGAAATTTCTTGTTGTATTCAGCTGTGAATCCATCAAGACCTGGACTTTTCTTTATCAGTTTGTTTTTTATTACATTTTGAATTCTATTGGCTGTTATGGGGTTATTGAGAGTTCTTATATATTCTTGATTCAGTTTTGCTAACATACCTTTCCAGGAATCTGTCCATTTCTTCTGTGTCTTCAATTCTGTCAGAGTAAAAATTCTCCAAATAGCTATTGATGATCTTGCGAATTTCCATAGGGTGTGTGGTAATTTAACCCTTTTCATTCCTTATTGCTTGAATTTGAGTTTCTTCTTTCCTCTTTTTGATGTGGTCAGCTAAGGCCTTATTAATTTTATTTAATCTTTCAAAGAAACAGCTTTTTGATCCGTTAATTCTTTGCATTGTTTTCTTTGTCTCGATTGCATTAACTTCTGTTCTAATCTTTACAATTGCCTTCTGTCTTTGGGCATTGGGTTTGATTTGCTTTTCTTTTTCTAGACTTCTGAGGTGCAGTGGAAGGATATTTATTTTTTCCCCATTCTGTTTTCCTAATGTGTGAGTTCACAGCTATAAATATCCCTCTAAGAACCACTTTTATTGTATCCCATAAATACGGATAAGTTGTGCTTGAATTTTCATTGAATTGTAGATATTGTTTAATTTCTTGTTTAATTTCATCTGTGACCCATTTGTTGCTAAGGAGGGTGTTGATTAATTTCCATGTATTTGTGTTTTTTTTCTGGCTTCTTTTGTCATTTATTTCCAGTTTCATTGCACTGTGGTCAGGTAATATGCCTGGGATAATTTCTCTTTTCCTGCATACCTAAGTATGACCTATGGACTAGTATATGGTCTATTTTAGAAAATGTCCCATGTGCAGCTGAAAAAAAAAGTGTATTCAAATGTGGTTGGGTGAAACACTCTGCATATGTCCACTAAGTCCATTTGTTCCAAGTTCTGGTTCATTTCTGCTACTTCTTTGCTAATATTTTGTCTGTTTGACCTACCTTTTTGGGTTAAGTGGGTGTTAAATTCTCCTGTTAAGATTGTGGTATTGGATATTAGATTTTTTTATGTCCATTATAATTTGCTTTATATAGTTGGGTGCTCTCATGTTTGGTGCATACATATTTATGAGTGTTATCTCTACCTCTTGAAGTTTTCCCCTAAATGTTATATAGTGGCCTTCTTTTTTTTGTGTGGTCATTCTTGGTTTTGAAGTTGAGACTGTCTGTGAACAGGATTTCTACCTCTTCTTTTCTCTGAGGTGCTGGGGCATGTAGTATTGTTTTTCATCCTTTGACTTTCAGAGTATGAATTTCTTTCTGAGTCAAGTGTGTTACTTGTATACAGCATATTGTTGGATTTTTCTTCCCAATCCCTTCTGCCAGTATATTTCTTTTAATTGGTGAATTGAGTCAATTTACATTGATGGCTATAATTGAGATAGATTGACTTATGATTCACATGCTATTTAACTGATGTTGTATACCCCTTTTTCTCCTGTGTTTAATTGCTTGCTCTATTTGGTGAGTTCTTTCTGTTCTCATTCACGGAGCTGTGGTCATTTTGGCCCCCCTCTAGAATATCTTTTAGTAGTCTGTGTAGGTTTGGCTTTCTCATCATGGAATTCTTTAGTTGATCTTTGTCATGGAAGTATTTCACTTCTATATCAAACTTGAAAGAGAGTATTGAAGGGTAGTAGTCTGGGCTAGAATTTGTTTTCATAGAGGACTTGAAGTACTCTGCTCCATGCTCTTCTTGACTTCATGGTTTGTGAAGAGAAGACAGCCATTATTCTGATGGTTTTTCCTTTAACTGTGATCTGTTTCTTTTCACTGCTGGCTTTTAGTATATTTTTTTGTGTGTGCTGTATTTCTGGGCTCTTGACTATTATATGTCTCGGTGTGCTTTTTTGTTTTTTTTCCCCAGTGTGTTTTTGATTGGGTTGATGTTATTTGGAGTTTCTATATGTTTCAGTTAACTCAATGTCAGATTGTTTCCCCATATTGGGGACGTTTTCTGCTATAACTTCTGCCCATATTCTTTTTATGTCTTTGCATTGACTCCTTCTTTCTCATTGATGCCTATTAGTCTCATGTTGTTCATCTGTGCATCGTCTTGCAGGTGATGAATTATTTTTTCCTGCATCCTAGTTGTTTTTAACAGATCATTTCTTACCTTTTCACTAGCTGCAAAGGTTCTTCAATGTCTGAAACTATCTTCACTTTCATTCAAATTGTTTTGCCAACTTGTGATTGAGGTTTTAATTTTCTACATATCACTTTGAATCTGCTTCATGCATTCTATTTCTTTCCTATTTTTTTATTCAAGGATTCCATCATTTTTCTATTGTCCTCTACTTTTTTTAGCAGAATCTTGTTTAGAAGCACTTAATAATTCTTTTATTATAGTTATCATTTCTTTTTTTTTACTTCAGAGATTATTTCTTATCTGATTTCCTCTATACTTTTCTGCAGTTGTTTCTTTACTTCAGAGGCTATTATTTCAGAGACTTCAGGTGTGTGATTTCCATTTTTTTTCTATACTGTTGTCTCTTTCATTTGTTTTAGGTGGGTTCAAGGCCTGAGTCTGCATTTTACTCCTTCTCTTTGTAATTTTATATAGCACTGTCTTCTGACCTTTGGTGTAGAGCTTTGGAGCAGTTATTACCTTAGCATGTACTGATATTATTACCAAAGAGAGATTATGTGGTTAAGGCAGTTACAGTTTTTTTTTATTTACAGAACTATAATTAGCAACACTAATAATGGATAGTGAGATTTAATAGTTGATAAACTTTTGTATCTAATGGGTTTGCCTTTTAGGCCTTAAGAACAAACATTATGGCTGTATAGCTAAGCAGATATTAGATATAGATATTAGAGTCAGAATTTGTACTTAAATTAGTTCCCCTAAGTTCTGTCTTTTCACCTCCCCTTTTGTACCTGTGATCCAGGAAGACTAGTTCACCCAGTTACCTGTTGCCCCCTCTCTCAATCAAGAGAGAAAGAGGATTCTCTCATACATTTGGGTCTAGCAAAGTGTTTCAGCTTACCAGGTCTGGATCTACCAAGTTCAAACTCAACCAGATGGGTCTGGATTGGGTCTGACTGCTGTGCTCCTTTTTTTCCTGCTGCACCCCATAGAAGTGGACCCACTATGCCCCTATGACAAGATGTTCTGCTCCTGTATTAGTTAGGTAGGTCTTGCCCCTTGCTTCTCTGCAGGGAGTTCCGCTGTAGGGTCCCACACCAAGCCTCTCTGATGGAGGCAGTTCTAGTGAGCATGTGAAAGGTCTCACACATGCTGGGCCTGGAGGCAGGGTGGAATAGAATCCCAGTGGCTGGTTCTTAAGAAGTATTTGATAAACATCTTATGCTTGCTGAATGAAAATATGATGCTTAAACCTTGAACTTTCATAAGCTTCCTATACTTAGTTATTACCTAGATGTTTGCATTTGGCTGTACTTCCAGTGGGACACTTATGTCCTGAGTCCAATGAGATAAACTTCCTTTCTCCATCTGTGTTCTTTCCCAGTGACTCAATTGTGCAATTAATTCTCTGGAACGTTCATCAGATGGCAGTTAATTTTTACTACTTCCTTTCTTTTTATTTGGCATCCCATGTCAAATCAGTTCTTATAAGTGATTATCTTGCGTTTTTTTGTTTTTGTTTTTGTTTTGATTTGAGCCTTTCTTTTCCAATTCCATTGGCATTATCCTATTCTAAACTTTTAGCTCATCATTCTTTGGCCATGTTAACTATCGTGTTTGTATTATTTGTTCCTAGTTCTTCCATTCCACAAACTACTTGTTATCTACCTAATGAAGTACACATCATTTAATCATGCAATTCTACCAAGAAGCAAAATACTGTGGACTCCTTTTATCTGCTAATTTTATTTTAACTCTTGCTTATTAAACATCATGTATGAAAGTCTTGTTTATCTCTAATATAGTTACCCATTTCACCTTATTAGCCCTCACTGCACCAGTTCTTTGTCATTGCTAATACAGTCCTATGAGTGTCCCCTTCATTTTCTTCTTCATCATGCCATATCTGTAACCTTCTTCAAGACATGAATCTAGACTTTCCTCTTGCAACAGATGTCACAGAATTGGGTACTCTCATCTAAAGTGTTCCCTTTAATCTACATGCTGTTCACCTTTGTGGCTTAGAATGATACTCTATAGAGATGTTATTATTAAGAAAGCAAATTGAGTGGCTCAGAAATGCTTCAACATGAAAGACTTTAGGTTAGCATGCGCTTTTCTTGCTGTGATTGCAACTATGTTCCAGCTTGAGAGTTTATTGATTTTGGCTAGTTTGCAGAGAATGTAAGTTTTGTGGCATTCACAAGTTTGTAAAAAAGATAATGTACTCTTAGCTCAGCATGGTGTCACATCGCTGTATTCTCTACATTCTGGGAGACTGAGGCATGAGGCTTGCAAGTATGAGCCCACACTGGAAAGTCTAAGAAAATTGTAAGTCATTCAAATTCTCACATCTAATTAATGACATAATTGTGAAGATATCCTAAGTCTCCCAATGTAAAGTCCAGTGGGAACTTTTCAATACTATCTGTAGAATCATAGTAAAAGGGAGAGTTTCTACTCCGAAGCAGCTTCTAGACTCCCTACTTGTCTGTTAATCTTTTATCTTTGTAATATGGGCCTTCAGACTGCTGAATTACCAGAAATTTATAAAATTTGCTTTAACTTCTGTGTCAGTTACTCTTCTCTCATTGCTGGGACAAATACCTGACACTTAAAATGAAGGAAGGAAAGGGTTTTTTTTAGCTCACAGTCACTGGAGATTTCAATCCATACTTGGCTGGTTCCAAGGCAGAGTGGCCCAGGGCAGAGGGCATCCAGTTCATGGCATGGGGACAACAACAATGGCAACAGGGAAAGAAAGTCTCTTTTCCTTAAATTGCATTCAGGCTATCAGCCCAGGCTGGGGAAGGTACACACATCCATAATCTCAGCAGTACTAAAACCCATAATCCCAGTGGATTATGAGTTAGTCTCAAACTCTAAAAGTCCCTGCCCCATGATTACATGAGGCTTTGGGGTAACAACGAGACACAAACCATAACAACTGCATAGTAAGAAGACAGATTTCCCAAGCAAGATTCATTTTCTAAAATCTTCCTTTCAGAATGTGGTCCGCCGTAGCAAAATCACTTGGTGAAGTTCAAGGTGATTATCCTAAGTTGCAGTATCCAGGGGCCGGAGAGATGGCTCAGTAGAATAAGTGCTTCCCTGGCAAG
>NW_004524640.1:3339831-3343300 GCF_000260255.1 Octodon degus
AATCTGTTGACCCAAGTTCCTCAAACCAGAGGACTGTGAAACGCAGCCACTTGTTTACAAAAGAGGAAGTGCTTGTTCATTTGCACAGGGGCCCAGGTAAACAGCTGATTAAGAACTGACAGGCAGTTAAAGTATGGTTTGCTGACTGATGCAGCGCAGGCTTTCAACCCGAATGTGAAGTACTCTGCTGTGTCCATTTGAACTGAGAAAGAAAGCATGTTTTTCATGCAGTGTATTTTTGAAATGTTATGTGTAAGCTCAGAAAGTCCATTCATCATGAGGTTTTGAACACTATTAATTTGTTTCGAGCAATTTCTATTCTACCACTGAAGTCCTCCTATTACATAACAGCAGCGCTTGAGTCATCTGTTTACTTAGTTACTTCATTAAATTCTGGGTACTATAATGTTTAAACTTTATAGACTTTCCCCATTTCTCTTTCACTTAAAGAAAATCAAAACAAGAGTTATTCCAGTATTTTCCTTTACAAGGAAGGTCCCATCTGAGTAACATTATGCTAGCCTCTGCATTTCAGTTTGTTCTCCTTAGCAAGAACACAGAAGTGGTCTTTTTTCCCCTTGAATGTGCATATTCCTGATGGAGCTTAAAAACTTCCATAAATCAATAAAGTAATTGCTACATAATGACCTATTGTTAGTGTTCCTGCCCAGAATGATGTCACAAGGGGGTAATGGAGCTACTGAATCAAAAAATGGCAGCTGTTTCCAATTTATTTGAGAGTCAGTTGGACAGAAAATTAAATAAACACATAGACAAGAAGGACAAGGGCAAGTCCTTGTATTATTCTTATGATAGTTTTAATTCAATTGTAGAAGTCAGCAGGCAGCTGATATTGTGGCCTAGAGTTTCATTAATTGCCTGTCTTGCATGTCAGTGAGACAGTACGTGCTCACTTCATCATTTTCAGCTTTTGTTATTTGCATTTTAAACACACACCAGTGAGGCAAGGATCAAACTTTGCTTGTTCTTTTTTTTTTTTTTTTTTTTTTTTTTTTTTTTGTTCTTCTTCTTCTTGTTTTCCTAGCTTGGTCGTTCAATTCTCAGAAATGTCTGATTAGGAGAAGTGACTTGATCCTCTACCTGCATAGTCGATGTCTCTCTCCTCCCTCAGGGCAGGCAGACTAGAATTTTTAAAAATTACTCTCCTCTCCTTGGGGGAAGGCCTGAAGACTTGTATTTGTTGTGGAGCCTGAAGAAAAAAGCGACACCCGGTTTTCAGGGCTTCTCTCCACTGTGACTGGGAGCTTTGATGTGCCCTTTTGATGTTCCTGCCTGGAGGCAGCTGGAGAAGATTATCAAAAGTAGCCTTAACAGTCCAGGTTGGAGTTGGAGGTGCAGCCCTGTGCATGCTATAAACACACTGAGGAGGGGGATCCCATACAAAGAGATTACCAAGGCACCCCTACTCTCATTTGAGAGTTGACCTCTGTGTAGAATTCTGTTGTCAGGTGATTAATTTGCCATTCAGTGTGGTAAAAATTATTAATTTTTTAAATGGTTGGATTTAATGGTAACTATAAAACGATTTTAGGATACTAACCAAAGTAATTGTAGTTTTTGTCTACAAAGCCTATTTTTTAAAGAAAGATTCATTTATAGCCAAAGGGTTTTTGAAATGTAAACTATCTTCTTTTATTTTTTAGGTGAGAAAAAAGAAATCTGGCCTATCAGCTGAAGATACTTCACATACATGGACTGTTGTTAAGCTGTGACTAACTTAATAAAAAGGAATGTACTAAAAGGATATCTTGAGGTTTTGTGAAGAACAGCCTGGAAGTAAGGATGCTCTAGAGGACCAAAAATCAGGATGAAGGAAGGACAGTGTTGTGGAAAGGACGGGCTCAACAAAAGACAATAAATAAGTAAATAGAGTATTTTAGACAGGTTGACAAGTACCATGAAGAACGGCAATACCTTAGTTCACTGCTTTAGGAAAGTTTCGGTGCTGGGTCTGGTCTTTGGTCAGAAAAACCTGCCTGAAAAAGTGCTGTGAGCAAAGGCCTTCCCTACCCCTAGGATGCACATCAGCCTGGTAGGTAGGCACCTGGCCTAGCAAGAACACCGAGAGAAAGCAAACACAAGAGCAGAGGTCCTGCTGCAGATGCCCGTTCCATGCTGGTGCAGGGCCTGGAGAGAAAAGAAAGACTCGGGTAGTTTGAAATGAGGCCAGAAAGTTGGGTGGGGTGGAAAGGGGCAGGTCATATAGGGACTTGCAGACCATTTAAGAGCTTTGGACTGCACTTTAATTGCAGTGATGGTTCCCAGGAATAAGTAGAGAATATGACAAGTACGATGAGATGTTGACGCTGGACAGTTGGCAGGACTCAGTTATGACTTAGGCAAACCAGTGTATCCTAATTGAAATGCACGCCTCAACCCAAAGCACAAATGATTACTCATTAGGAGGCCTTTGGGAATGTTCACAAATACATGGAATCATGGACAGGAAATGTCCACATGCATTTAAAATTTTTGCTTTGGGGGAATATCAACAAGAAAGTATGTTTCAAAGAGCTGTGGCTGCCTTCACATACATTATGTGTGACAGTAATGTCAGAGTCTTAAAAACAAACTGCATATTGTGAAAGTTTACCCTCATGACAGTTCTTTGGAGGAATATCACTTTCCACAGGTATTTAAGAGTGTAGTCTTGGTCTTTGTTAAACTGTTTGGGGAAGATATGTAAAAGGGAAATAGCTGAGTCAAATGAATTACGAGTTTTAGCTTTTTGAGGAATTTTTTTTTAAGGTATTTAGTACAGGGTCTACGAGGTCTCACTACACAGATCAGACTCAGTGATCCTCCTCTTTTCAGCCTCTCAAGCACTATGATTACGGGCCCACCTTGTCTCAGTCACTGTCTCACCATGCTCCAGCAGTGGGGCTGGCATGACAGGTGGTGCCGGGAATTGAACCCTGGTCCCCGCACTCTGCCTAAGCAAGTGCTTTAGTCCGCTGAGCTATCTGGCTGGCCCTTTTTGAGGAATCTTCAGGAAAAAAGGTTAAGTTCACAGTTATACAACAGGTAAGAGCATACCAAATTGCAGCTCAAAGTTTTCATCTTATTTTTAAAAATGCCTTCAAGTAGGAACCTAAGGTACCTCTAAAAAAAAATAAGAAGTCACATATATTAGGAATTCCAGAGAGCAGATTGCTTTGCTTCTTTCCTAGAGACCAGGAGAGCAATCTTTAATGCTGGGTAGATACAAAGGAAGGAAGCTGGAGCCTTGCAGGAAGAATTCATAGGAAGGCTTGATTCCTTGTGAGGCTCAACACCCTTCCCTCCAGTTTGCCTCATGGGAGTTGAGTGGTTGGAGTGGTGAGATGGAAGAAGGGCCTGGATATTATGACTATGAAGCAAAAGCCCAACAGATTAAAAGCAAATTATTTTCTCAATCAAGTTAGAAGATTTCAAAGGCCTATTAAGTGTTACAGAGGCACCTGCTTTT
>NW_004524640.1:3343610-3392753 GCF_000260255.1 Octodon degus
TTGCTATACTTTCAAGTAAAGATTTTTTCAAAAGGCAATAAATGAAAACAAGAGACAAAAAAAAATGTCAGGACTGTCCTGTTACAATGTTGTATATGTTTAGATTTCTAAATTTCTGTGTAAAAATTTGTAATTGTTTCTTTCTTCTTTTTCTTACTATTTTAAAAAAAAATTATTAACATTCTATATGGATTTAAAGTTTAGCATATCAACGATTGATGGAAAATTCCTGAGAGGTTTCTGACCTGCAGATGCAACTCAGAATGGGTTAAATCAGAGAGATTACAAGATAGTCATTTAGCCTCATGAGTAAGTGAGTTCCTTTTAACTTAGTCTGTTCTTAAATTTGTCTTTACTTTGTGTCTGTCATCACATGGAAGAGTAATGCTTGATTTAGTAAATAATTTAATCGCTCTAATTTGGAAGAAAATTTATAAATGGGAATTTCAGCATAAAATACAATGAAGGTTCAAATGTCAGCTCACTCTCATAAAAGTTATAACTTTAGAGTATCACTTAACATCCTAGGTTGGGGCTTCTCATCTAGAAAATGGAACATGTAGTGGTGCCTCCTTAATCTTAGGCACCCAATAAAGCTTAACTGTCATTAGTGACTATTAAAAATAATTTGGATAAGTGTAGATTTCATCAACCCAATAATAGGGTGAATCTGCACAATTGGAGGCAGATTATAAAATTGCTGAGACAGTTATTAAGACATGAAGTAGTCCCTTAAGTGGTGGGGCAGTGTACACTTTTTTTTCGCCAGTGATCACTGTGAGTCTGTGGTGTGCAATGTAGTGGGGGTTTTCTTGGAAGGAAAATTTGCCTGCGAGGCCAGAGGGAGTCCCCAGCCTTGCGTCATTTACACTGTGGATGGGTGTTTTCTTGACTGGGCCAATTTTGGCTGGAAGTGTGGGCGTAGAATGATGCTAGGCCAGTTTTATGACTGTGGAGGCAGCAGTGCTGAATTCCTACTTGTCACCTTCCTTATGTCCTTGAGCCTTTGAGGTTAAGACATCTGCCTTTTCTTTTTATTAACTCAAACAAATCTCCAGAATGCCTCTCATTTTGTGATTGCTCTCTCACTTCATAAAAACTTTGTGTGCAAGGAAAAAAATTTTTTTAATATATTTTATTTATTTAACAGAAAAGGACCGAATATACAGAAAAACCTAGCCTCTTCTCTTTCCTCCAACACTCTGGAGGGTTATGTTCTCAGTGTACTAACATGGTTTCAATACATCACAAGGTGTCTTTTGCATCATATAGTTTTAGCAAATGTTGCCGGTAGTAATTTCAATTATATATTCCTGAAACCTTGGAATGTCTTTATTCCAGTGAATTCTTTTAAAGAATGAATAGACATTAGACTAATGAAGTAGCAATAAAGGAAAATAATGGAGACTGTAACACTGCAAAGAGGCATCAGATTTTCATTTGATATTCCCACTAATTTCTCTGTCTCTGACTACTTTGTCTACCATACACATAAAATACTTCTACATGGAAGGTTTGTTTTCCTTCTGTATTTTTAGTATCCTATTAATACAGCATCAAAACATAACACGAACTGCTTTGTTGATGTAAAAAAGTGATGTTTGCTTCTAAGTAACCCTGTTGTCTTTCCATCTGAGCTCCTCTTTTCAAGCTGCCTAGTTTTGCGTAAGATTTGCTCGTAAGTCAGGTTTTATGAATCAAGAAAACTCTGTATGGTCTTGCTGAAGCAGCATGTGCCACTAATTTCTTTTGCACTCTCGCTTTCCAATGCACATGCACACACTTGTGGGTATAAGTGCAGACCCTAATAGCTTTTTATACTTAATAGGCCCTTTGGCATTTTTGCATCTTAGACTAATTTGTTTTATTCTGCCTCCCTTCTGTTGTAGGCAGAACAGCAAGTTGCCTCAGCATTAAGTGCCTTATGATCATCCAACATGAAGGGCACTGCGCAAGTTCTGGTATCTGATGGATGAGACACTCTCCTCCTCTTTCCTGCTCTGTGCTTCTAGCTGCTGAATTTAACGAGGAATTTAGCTCACTTTATTCACACTGCTTTGACTGTGATGTTATTCTCTCCAGCTCAAAGTTCATGGATCTGGCATTCCACATATAAATATTTAAAACCAAGGAGGAAGGAATTCACTCATCAGGGGCATCTTATCAAGGTGTTCTGCTCCATACCATGCGTGGTTTGACTATGTTCAGGTATCAAGATTCTGTTGTTGGGGGCTTCTGGGTTAGCTCAGTTGTTTAAGTGCTTGCTCTGCAAAACTAGTCAGGCTCAGGGACTGCGGTTCAATCCCCAGGTCCATCTGCTTTTGCAGACCCGCCCTTAGGCAGCCTGAACCAGAAAAATAAATAAATAATTAATTAATAAATAAATAAATCTGTCTAACATTGCTAGTCCTACGGATAACCCACTACTATTATAGACTATTGGACTATATTGGATTATTTTGCTGAATTCACGCACCTACAATATTTAAAAGGCAATGGAATACCCATCTCTGACAAAACTAAACAAAAAAGGGGGATACAAATGAAGGACCATTTTGTGTCTGTATATACAAAATATGATAGATATACAGCTATTTTCTCTCAGTTCATTTTTTTAAACAAACATTTACTTCAGAGACAGTATGGCAATAATTTGTATGTCATGACAAGTAGTACATATTTAGAAGACCAGAATGACAGGTATTCCAAGAATGACCCTACCATTACACATGAGAAGAAAGATTTGTACTAATAGTGTTTGGCCAGGATATCATGTCTGCATCTTGTACTATGAATAACCACTAGGGAGACAACAATATGCAATGTATTAATTATTGAAACTGTCATACTAATCGGTTTTGAAACTGCCCCATTGCTATTTGTTTCTCGATACAATTAATTTTTAAAAAAGATTCTGTTGTTGTTTGGCTGAGTGTTTAGCTTAGTTGTAGACTGGTTAGTAGCATGTAGAAGTATGGGTTTGAGCCCCAGGACTGGGAAAAGAAACATGTGATCTAGATTAATTCAAATCTCAAATTTCCTACAGCATTAGGGGTTCATACACCAATTTCCTTGAAAATTGAGATATGAATGACTTATACTTCCTCAGGAGCTCACTAAGTCTGATTTTCCTAGTAAACTAGAGTCGTATTTTGGTAATTATAGTCAATAATTAATTGACTATAATGATTAATTACCATTAATCATCCCCTACCCACACAGTATTATTTAGAGACTCTATCTCTATTGTTTATTTCATCTTTTAGTGGCCTGAAGAGCTAATTCAATACTTAACATTTTTAATAAAGCACGATTTACTAAAATAAATTAACAATACAGTAAAAATATTAATGGATATACCTACATTTCTGTGTCAAGGTTGAGTTCATTGAATTGTCCTTGATAAAATACTTAATATAAAAGTTCATTATACTATGTGAATACCATTGTGTGTATATTATAGTTTATTTCTAAAGCTTATTATTTATTTCTTACACACTCATAACATTTTATTAATATAATTCAGATGATATGAATGTAAGTTTCTAATAGTATGTAACATTTATTACTATTGAGATTTATCATTTTATCATCAAGATTATCTTCTAAGCAAAAGTATTTTCCAGGTATACATAATTTTGTTATTTTCATGAAGAAGTGTTTTATCAGTCTAATTATAGTGTTTGTCCAAATCTATAACTAAAAGTTTATTTGCTCACCAAGGCCATGGTTACTGTTGAAAAATAATAAATGTGTATTCTTTCACTATGAGAAACTCTGATGGAAGATTATTAGTTCATGAATGTAGACCCTTGAGTTTCTACCATTGTAATATTTTACTTCCAAGTCACTCTGGTGACTTTCATCGTTCTTTGCATGAGCCTCATAGTCCGCAGTTTTGGGCTATGATGTTCTCCATTTTGCATTGTTTTGGGCCCTGCACTCTCAGCAGGGATAATCTTGTCTGGCTCATACTTCTGGTCAAAGATGAGATTATACATTAAAATAATCTATTTTTTCTATATTTTCCTAAAGTACAAATTAAGCCTTCCATGTAGACATAACACTCTATTAGATGTTGCTAAAGGTATAATTATTTGATTTTACTTTAAAAGCTTTAAACTGCAAGTACCTTTCTTCACAGTATTTTTTTCAGAACCTGAAAGTAATCTGTACCCATTTTTGTGATAAGAATCCTTTCCTATTTATCTCCCCCCCACCTCTGAGCTGGTTTAGGTATTCTCTAAACATGAAGCAAAACTGGAGTGAGGCTTTCTATCATCTGTCTATCTGTCTGTCTGTCTGTCTGTCTGTCTGTCTGTCTGTCTAGCTATCTAGCTATCTGAAGTTTTACTACTGCTTAGAGGACCACCAATACGACATATTGCTACTCAAGAGTTAAACTTTCTCATATTGATGCCTTTTTCCTGTTGCTGTAGAGGATCTCTCCTATGTTCAGACCAATCTTCATTCTGTAGCCTGGATTTTTCATGTTGTCTGGGCTATAGAGAATCAAGGAGAGGTAAAGTTGATGAAATTTGGAGAACGTTTATGGTGATGGCCTGGCTGACCATTAAGATCAGGCCTCCAGGAATGTATTTCTTGCGGAGTGCTTTCCAAGGCACTTAACTTTGCAGGTCCAGCAATGTACAAATATTTGACCACCCAGACACTACAAGCCTCTGGGGGGTTTTAAGCCATTAATTTGAATTTTACTACATTGATATTAAACAAAAATAAAAATGTCCAGATTTTGTTTAGTTTTCAAAAGGGGCATTGCACAATGGTCATCTTTTTCACAAATGTAAGTTTAAATCTGAACATTCATTCATCAAAAAACATCAAAGTTTTGGGGGACTCAGGTTCACAATTTCTGACATTGCCAGTGAAGCGGAAGACCCAATACTATTATGGGATAATGGACTCTTTTAGAATATTTTGCTGAGTTTACACACCTATAATATTCAAATAACAGAACTTAATAAAAAAAGGGTATACAGATGAATGTCCATTTTTGTATCTGTGTATTCAGGGTGGTTAGGATAGATATATAGTTACATTCTGTTAATGAATAGAATGATTTGTTCTAATGGTGTTTGTAAATAGGATGTCGAGTCCGCATCTTGTACAGCAATTAACCACTAAGAAGAATGTATGCAGTGTGTTAATTATTGAAACTGTCCTACTGATTTGATTTGAAACTGTCTCATTGCTATTTTTTTAATCAATAAAATTATGGCAAAAAAATCAAAATTTTAACTGTTCTGCTCTCTCTACAGGAAGATATTGTTATTCATTTTTGAAATTCTGTTCATATATTTCATGTTAAATATATAAATGTATGTTTGTTATATACTTATATATCATATATATATATTATTGAGATGCATTTATAATCCAGCTATCATCTAAGTAATCAACTGATGTTTACAAAGCTCTTAGATGGTGTAATATTATATCCTAAGAGATGAAAAGATAACTGTACACGAGACAGGAAAAGGCCTAACTCCTAACTTTTCTAGAGCTTATGATATAGAAAGAGAGATAGAAAATAAACAATTAAATACATGAACAAGATGACTTCTGGTTGTGGTAAATATTGTGCAAAGAAAAAAGCATGGAATGGTGATAAGAGAGACTCAGACAGAAGATAGATCCCATCAGACTAAGAGGTCAGGAGAGGCCTCCTGAAGGAAGCAGGTCAAGGAGACCTAAATGCTCTCAAGAGCTTGGCTATGTGAAGGCCACTGGGAGCAAACTCTAGACCTACGTATGAGTTAAGCATATTTCAATAGGAAGGATCACATCAACTGAAGGGGGGTGCTGCATAGTAAATTCTTGAGGATTCACTGTGACCTGGATTTTTGTAAAATAAGTCCTGGGTGTCTGTTCTTACCATAATAGGAAGGCAAAGAAAATTAAACAGGAAAGCAATGTTTCCAGGTTTATACTTGAAAGATTTTGGAAAAGAATTTGTGGGAAGAATCATAGAGGTTAGTTATGGAGGCCAATTCTGTAATCCAGATAACCTGCAGTGGCATCATAGTTGAGCTGATGGGAAGCAAATTAAGGATGCTTTGGAATCAGAGTAGCAGATCATATCTATGTGATACAGGGAGCAGAACCAAAGAACATGCTTGAAATTGTAACTCAATCATCTGGACAAATGAAAATTCCACTTGCCGAGAGGAATCTGATTGGGATATAAAAAGTTTGTAACCAGTCACATTAACTTGGCAATATGCATCGCCTATCTAAGTGGAAATGTCAAACGGACAGTTGAATATATAAATCTTTAATTTAGGATGAAAAATGTAATTCTGAGTGTCATTTGAATATAGATGTATTTGAAACCACAGGTCTGGCTGAGATCACATGGAAGGGCTATGTAGGTATAGAAAAAGAGGATGAAGAATAAAGCCTCAGGGATTCCTGAGAGATAGAGGTTCAGCAGTAAAGAAGTCAGCAAAAGAAAATGAGATGAAACAGTCAGCGAGGTGGAAAAAACCTGGTGAGTGGGTGTCACAATATCTTAGAAACGAGAATGCCTCACGGGGAGGAAGCTGAACACTGCTGAGAGTCCACACAAGGTTAGGACGGATAATGGCACTGCAACAGTGAGACAGTTTGGCTACTGGAGCAAGAAAGCCATCACTGGGGGCTTGTGGGGAAGGAGGTATACTTGAGGGTATTTCTCTGACCTTTGAAATATTTCTGCTTAAAAAGCCAACATTGCTCTTTTGTAATTGTTAGTTCAATTAACAATACTTTATCAAGTTTTAAAATACACACTGCTATGGTACTCATGAACAGGATTTTCAAGGAGATTGGAGCAGGTGTTGCTTTGTGTGGTTGGTTTGGTTTTTTTCTAACCTACAGTGAATATGATGAGCTGTGAAGGGGGAATGTTTTCTTCTGACCTAGTTGATTTTTTAAGTTGATTTCGATTAGAGTGGTTTTAGTAGGAGTGACATTGCTAATGGGAAGCTGGGAGATTTAAAGTAAGTTTAAGATCTATATTTTCTCAGTTTCGCTTTTTGGTTACTTTTCCTCTTGTTGAGTTCTAAGACCATCCAAGGAAAACAATATAGTCTGTAAAATATTTGAAACATCTAGTTAAGAATACTCCCATGGTAACTCACTGTCTTCAGGCCCAGGGATGAGATAATGGTACTAAGGGTTCTCAGAGCCCCTGGAAGATGCTTTGTTCATGTCTTAAGCATCTGTGTGAAGCTCACTGATACTGGCCTGGTAGTACTCCATGACCATGCTAAACACACTATAGTCCAGCGGCTTGAACAGGCCAACTACAACTCAGTAGGTGCTGAAGAGATCAATAACAGCAGCAGTCCACCCTTTGTACTGTTGGGACAGAACTGCTCTTGCTTATGAAGGCTGGGGTCTACCAGACTGCCATGGTAGAAACTGGATCACTCTTACCTGGCACCTGCCCTGCCAGATGTCTGTCTTAGTTTTCCCACTTGGTCACCTCCACGGGTCATGGATGATACCCTGGAATTCTAACAGATGGAAACAGGGAATCCCTTTCTGTTATGAGAAAAGTACTTAAAATGAGTCTCATCTGCAGATAGCAAGAGTTATCCCCTTTATAATGATTCATACCTGCCTCAATTTCAGGTAGTTCCATTTGCTGAACTGATTCTTAAATTCTGCTAGGCTTTCTCTCTGTAGCAGAAACCCTGAAAAAGAATTATTTGACTGAATGGAAGGGGAAGGGGGTTCTTATTTTAGACAGTAAAGGACTTTGAGTATTCTTTGAAACTTGCTGGGTCTCACCTCTACTCTGTCACCTTTCTCTCCTGCTGTCTTTATATAGAAAACAATTTCCATAAGTTACCTCCCTCCCTGCGGCCCACATGCTCCTCAAAGCTGTTCCCGTGAGCTGTGCGCTCCTTCTTTGCCAAGTTCTGTCCCTTCCCGTGCTCCTAACATCCTTCCTTCTTTCAGGATATATATATTTTTTAATGTTGGAGGAAATCACATATTAGTAGGTGTTGAGAAGAAAGTCTTTGGCCTAAATGAAGGTAACCTCAGGTTAAATAGTTGTGAATCTGTGATCATCTGTTTTACAAAAGGCCTTCAAAGAGCATTCACTGTTTTTAAGGCACCAATTTTTCTGCTCGTCACTACTGCATGTGTTAAGTTTCAAACATGATCAACTATCAGGCATGAAAATGTGAATGTTGCCCTATATTAAAATTTCAATGCCTAGCAATCTGTCACAAGACAGAACTAACAACCCAGGGAAGTTTCTAAGTGCAGATATTAAAATACACTGAGAAATACAGTTTTATAATAATCAAATTATTTTACTTTTAGTTTTAATATCTTTAAGTTATTTAAATTTTTATGCACAATCATGCATATTTTTTACAGTAGCTCCAAAATACTTTGACAAAACATATTTGAAGCAAGAAAAGCAGATTTATATGTTTAGAACATAAATTATAGGCAATATTCAGTAAGTCATACAGAATTGTCCAAAAAGCCTATCTGGCTCCTACTGTTCCCTTCACAATTCTACCCAGTACCTCTTATATACGGCTTCAGGTCCCATATCCTCAACTATTTCTTTTGCCAGCACACTGGGGCCACCAGATTGCGTGTTTTCTAAGGATCCTTGTGCAGAAGCAGGCTGCTAAGACTCATCCCAAGAGCTGGCCATTCCATAGGACCCCATCAATACCATGTGTCTATAACCCACCAATACAAGACATGTTGCCACATATGGCCAAAATTTGCCAGCTGCGAATGGCACCTGATGGGTCCATTATTTCTTTATTCTTTATCATGGCCCTTGAGGACAAACTATCCTAAAATGCAGTTTCATAACTTGACAGAGTTATGCTGTGCCCTGCCCAGTCCTGCAACTTTATACTGACTCTTTCTCTCTTCATACTTCCCTGGCCTTGTACCTAATAAAGAAATTCTACTTAAACCCTTAAGCTGTGGTAGTGCTTTATAGATGGAGAACTCAGATGATGACGCTGGCTTCTGAAGCTTCTGCTGAATTCTGAGAAGCAGAAGAGTTGCATTCAATGCCCTGGCACACGAGTCCTGGGTTTGGTGAAGTCATAGCTGATTTCTTAAGAAAAGAGGGACCTTAGCCTAGGGAAGGGGGATCATGTTGATAAAATCACAAAGGCTTAGGAGATGAACGAGTCCTCTCTAGTCTTCACTAAGGAATGGAACATCCTAACTGTGGACTTGAGAAGTTTAAGGAGGGTTCTGCTGGGAAAGTGAGGCATTAACTTGCTGAAACAATGTTTTGTTGTTAAGTATGTTTTTTGTTGTTGAGTAGTTTTTTTTTTAACATTCTTTATATTGGGAATCTATATTTTAAAATTTTAACATTGATGGATTTGTGGCTTAGTAGTAAATCTTAGATAAATTGTCCATCATTTCTTCAGACTGTCAAGTGTACTTCATAATCTGTTATTTATCTTAATTCTGCAGATTTAAGCATACCTCTCTATGCATAAATACATATTACTACATGTATTTTGCAAAGGTTTTCACTGGTGTTCAAAGTGGGGCCCGTGCTTTCCTTAAAATTAATTTTAGTTCTGTACTCAGATTTTTCTGCCCTCAGTTACTATTTCAAGTCTAACTCTACTTAGAAGAATAAAAAGCTTGCACTTTTCCACTTTATGGCCTTTAACTTTGCAACTTTGATTTTCAAGACTGACATAGCATCCCCTGAACGGAGCTCAAACCAAAAGTACCGATGTGAAAACAGCTGTTTGTAGGACAAGTAACAATTACAAAGAAGCACAGTTGCGTATCAGGAATGGCAGTGACTACTGTGCCAATTCAGGCTTCCAGGAAAACGATTATCACATTTTGAGAATGGAAATGCCTCAATTTACAGTGCACATAATTTTTTATTTCCCAGCAAACATTCAGCAATGCAGCAGGTTTCCAAAGAACCTATTTTCTCACTAAACATTTTTCTAATTCTTGAAAAAGAATTACTAAGTGAGATTTGCCTGACTGTATAGCAGTAATCAGAGACCACCCAAGCATAGCTTTTACAAGGCCAAATTTACAAAAGAATGTTGTTGCCTGAAGTTATCAGAAGAAAAATAAGGGGTTATTTCTTAAATTATAATGATAAAAACTGTAACTGGCCAGGTATGCTATGTTTCCTTAGAATAACTACACTTCACTATGACTTGTGATCCTTTTCACTAAAACATTTAACAAAATTTGCAGTGTTGTAAGGTGAGATATAGACGGCTGAATCACACCTGAGCTCCAGTCTTGACTGCAAAGCCACATATTATAGGCAGAGAAAGGGATCCATTTCCACAGAAATACAGCCATAGATGTGATGTACACTGCACATCTTCGTAGGTGAAAATTGGTAATTGCACATCAAAACAGCGTAGTTATGTTATGGAAAAGGTACAAATTGGCAGTCATATTGTAGACATTAGCAAAGTAGAGGACGAAAGGAAGAAAGCACACAGAGAAACCTCCAGCTATCGCTACTGCTGCCTGTAGAGAGCTTGTATTACAAGACAGACCACAGCAAAGACAGAAGACATTTTAGAGATAATACGGAAAAAACTTTTTCTTGTTTTTAATTCCCACTGTCATTGCACACATTGAAAATATGTCTCAACTTTTCATTTTGAATGATCCCAAACAATTAATCAAAAAATACATTTTAAAAACAATGTAGTGATACTATGGCATAAACCCTCAAGCTGAAGCAATTGTAAGTAGCAAGGCTTATAAATCAGCTTTGATACTTAGCACAAAAATGGAACCTCTTTTTGGAACTAAACTTTTCAGTTTTGATTGTGCCATGTAGGGTTGATAAAACAGGGAAGCATACAGGAAGAGGGTTCTAGTAGCCATCTAGTGACTCATTAAAATTCTACTTGAAAATCAGAAAACTTGTAGTCCAATCTCATTACGATAGAATGACAGTGTTATTAAAATATATACACAAGAAAGATATAAGAATATGGGGGAAAAGGAAAATATATCAGATCCATCTAGAAGGAAAAGATGACTAACCTTATACCAACAGGAAGAGGCTGAGAATTTCTAGAAAAACAACTATAAAGACACTGTAAATCAAACAGCATAGAGTTTAGAACATCAAAAACTCAGAAATTTTCATCTATTATTAATTATGATAAAAAATTCTATCTCAGAATATTTTACACAGCAACTGTTGCCAAGAAAATCTACATCTTCCTGAGCTAAGGAAAGTTAGAAATAAGAACTAACGCTCTACACTTCCAATGAAATTGGAGAGCCATTAATAAAATATTCCAATGCCTTTGTACATTTTTCTTTCAATTAAAAAGCCACATTTTAAAGAGAAGACAATTTATTATTTCAATAGCATTTAAATATTTAATGGAACTACAATTAGAATAGCCACATATAATGTAAGAATTTAGCAAGAGCTTCTAAAAAATTATTTTTGCTCTTAGATTGTACTTATTTGCCTGCCTTATATGTACATGTACTTATGATAGAACGTCTAAAGAACTTTAGAAAAAATTATTATAGGTTTTATTTTGAACTGCTGATGGAAGACCTTTATTAGCTTCTTTATTAACCTTCTTATTAACCTATTAAGTAAGATTCTTATTAGTCTATATAGCCAATAGCAGGGTAGACATTGCCACACTGCTTTCAGTGGTCTTTGAGGAGCTAATTAGTAGGGTGAGACACAGCTAGATTTTCCTTATCTGCAGCCCAGCCACATCAGCAGACATGCTTCCATTCAGCACCTGCATTCCAATTAACATCCTAACCTCATCTTTCTTATGTCCACATCTGTAGTAAAGATATTTCTGTTAACAGAATGATAAGAGATCATAGATCACAGCTAACCTCAAAAGTCAAGAAATGCTATTTAAACTTTGCTTTGGTGAGAAAACCTTAGATTGAGCTGAGTTTTCTTATGTGTTGTACATTTAAGAGTTTAGAAGAGGAATCGCCCCTTCACCCCGTCTCCCACTCATCCCACCTCCCACACTCTCAAGAAGAATCTTCGTTTCTGAGTATTGGTTTGTTACAGTAGAAGTGGTTTTCTAATGCTTCAAAATATGAATTCTTTTGGAAACAAAATCAGAGATATCAGATTCCAAAAGCAGCAGTCTATAAGAAATGGTTGCTTAGTGAGAGATTAAAATCTTAGTACCCTGTGCTGGACTGATAGCACGGGGACTGAAGTGCCTGTTTAGGCAGGCGTGCAGACTGAGGCTCGATCCCCAGAATCACAGGACATACAGGTCCCATCCCCGGGGCGCGCTGAGACATTGACTGAGACTGAGCGTGGTTGTGAGTGCCTGTAATCCCAGTGGTTAGGAGGCTGAAAACAGGAGGATCACTACAAGTTCTATCTGTGTAGTAGACGTTCTAGACCCTGTACCGAATACATTAAAAAAAAAAAAAAAAAAACTTACTACCCTGACTCAGAGCACAGATAACCAGAAACCCTTTGACTCTAGAGATACATTAGGCTGACCACACTGTCTTCAGAAAGTCACTATATTTTTTGATTCCTGGCTTTCTATTCTATAAAAATTCATTTAGCTTGCATTTTCAGATTGTAAATTCAACTGGGATAATAATATTTGCTTTACAATGCTGAGGCAATGAACAGTGTTTCATACAGCGTAGGAAGGTATTGTTCATTCAACTATAGTTTTATTAAAGTTCCTGTAATTAGTAAAAAGTTGTTATCTTGCTAATATCATATTTAGGTGACATAATCTAATATGTACCTGGTTGTCCTCCCAAAGCTTCATGTGTTTCTAAGTGGGGTCTCTGGGATGTGACTGGATTACAGGGAGGTGATACTGATCAATCAAGTAGCCCACCAATGAGCTTATAGCTAAAATTGGCCTTGAGAAGTGAAGCCTGATGGGAGGAGGTGCGTCATGGGGGCATGGCCTAGTGGGCTTGTCTACCCATCTCCTCCACTAATTGCTTTCCACTTCTTGCTGTCTAGTGATGAGCAACTCTCTGCCTCGCTGCTCTGCCTCAGAGTCAGCCCACTGCGCATGGACTGAGACTTCTACAAACTCTGAGCCACAAGAAACCTTCCCTCCTGTTCCTTGTTTGTGGTGGGCGTTGTTTCTTAACACTAAGAAAGTAAGACACATCATTTGTGGTCATTCTACCTTTTTAAAATCTCTGTCTAAAGTTTTTCATGATAGCTCAGTGGATTAAAGCGCCTGCAAGCAGGAGCAAGGGCCGGAGTTTTGATCCCTGTAAAGAAAGAGGAGGGCTTGCTGTGCAGGCCCTGCCCCAAGGGGGCGTTGAGATGGCTATTGAGACTGGGCATGGTGACACACGCCTGTAATCCCAGCTCTTGGGAGGTTGTAAACAGAAGCAGAAGAGTCACTATGAGTCTGATCTAGTAGTGAGACCCTGAACACCCTGTAGACCCTTCCCTAAAAAATATAAAAATAAAATAAAGTTTATCATGGAAAAATGAAAGATAAGATGGTCTTCTTATGAATTAGCTGAATTAGGTTATAAACCAAATTTTACTAAGCATAAATATTCATGGACTACAAATGAAACTTTCTCACCATTTAATAATAGCAATGTAGAACCTGTTCGTTTAACAGTGTAGTATAGTTTTCAGTAAACATCCAATTAGTATGTAAAAAATTATAATGTTTGGCCCTATTGTAGAAATCATATTAAATACCTACGAAAACCTATTTCACCTTACCAGATAGATTATGCAAACTGTTCAAAACTAAATTTGGTATTACAGGACTGCTGTAAAACAGATACAAAATCATTTATTAAAATGAAAAATAACAAAATAAGGACAATAATCAATGAACATAAAACAAGGTTGTCACTGGAAATGTTTTTCTGTTGTGCCACATTTAATATTTGAGCTTCCCCAAAATAAAGCAGCAAACATGTAAATGCGTTGAACTTAGGTCTTAGATGACAAGATCTCAATAGACAAAATAAAAAGAAATGCAGATCAACAGAGGCTTGCATAAAAGTCTTGATGGATAATGTTTCATCCTACTAGTTAGACAAATAATGCTATGCATGGTTGTGTAGGAGTTTTAGTTCCTTTTTTAGTTCCTCAGACAAAATACTCAACACCCTCAAGTTAAACGAGGAGAGGTATATTTTAGCTCATAGTTTTCAGAGATTTCAGTACATAGTTGGCTGGTTCCCAGGCAGGCTAGCATGGCAGAGGTGCACAGCAGAAGAGAAACAGTTCATAGCAAGGCTGGCAGAAGGCAGCAAAGTAGTGAAGCAGCAAAGCAGCAGCGGAAAGCCTCCCTTCCCCTTTTATCCCACGCAGGCAATAAGCTTGTTTTAACCTTGGCTCATGGTTTCAGCAACATTAGTCCATAGGAAGCTGGCTCGAAGCAGGGGACATACTTAGGGAAGACTGTGGCAGAGAAGAGCTTCTTATTTCATGCTGGTCAGGAAGTGCAGGAGGAGAATTGACAGGGACCCAGTATAGTATCCAAAGTGGTGCCTCCCATACTCACCCCGGCATACCCAGGAATGCACTTCACTAGTCAGCTAGGAGGCTCCCAAGCCAGGCAAGCTGACAATCTTAGCCATCACACTAAGTTTCAAAAAGAATAGCAAATGAACTGAAAAGATAATTTATTTAGTATGGACTACAATCTTGAAGTTCCCCGGTGAGTTGCTCAGTCCCACTTCTTCATACGAAAATCACCTTTGGGAAACCAAATCAGACAATAAGCGTGCCTGGTGAATACAGAATTCCAAGAGACTAGAGCTGAGGTTTAGAGGATGCGTTGAAAAAGGCCACAAGGGAAGCCTGACAAACCCCACATTCCTTTGTGAGTTAATGTGCTCTGTCCCTTTGATAGTGCAAAACACACCAGAGGCCCATTCTTAACACCCCTGCTTAATGACATTCTGCATAGACAATAAAAGTTTCAGCCCTGGTAATACTGCCTCTTGCCACAGTTTCCATTATTAGCCCTGTTTCACAAATGTCTTCTTGGGACATCACAGTTTCATGTGGGATTAGAGGAGTCACTGCGTTCTCCTCAGTAGCTCAGTGTGGCTTAGAGCTACAGTCCACTAATGAAGGTCACAACAGAGCATCATGTCTCACCTGGGTAGGTGTGCTTGGTTGGCAAACTGGTACTCAACAGGTCAGCCTGTGGGTGTGTTTTGTTTGGGAACTAATATTGATAAGCTAGGAAACATGATATTTGCTTTCTTTGTTGTAAAACAAGAAGATTTCAGTTTATTAGCAGATATTTAGTTGTCCTGAAACACTGAAAATTTGGAAGATCTTAACACACCAGACCAGTATTTCCACATGATAACAATAAACTGGGTCTAGTTTGGTCTTCAATCAGGTAGAATATACTTCATACTGAGGTAAGAGCAGCATCAAGCACTGGCTGTGTTGCTCCTTTTGTGTGAGTGTTTTCTCCCACACAGCGGTCCCTTCTGATCTCTTTCATCCATCAACATCACCCTATACACATATAGGCTTTTGGCTTTGTAGTTCTGGTTCAAAATACCAACCCTATTTAATCTCATTTCCCTAAATTTCATTCTCCCAGCTTCAACAGAATGATCTTGATCACTGTTATGGTTTGTGTTTAAATGTTCCCCTAAGGCCTTGTGTATTTTTCAGACAGAGTTTGCTAAGAGGTGGCTGAATCTAGAATTTGGGACTGATTCTCAGTCTGATTCTTAGTGCAATGCTAGGATTAAGGGTGCTGGGTTAATCCTGGATTAACTACTGGATCAGTTCACTGATTGGATCGGTACTGCCCTAATTCCAGCAGTGTGGATAAGACAAACAGGGTAGAAAGAGGCCTGTCCAGCACTTTCTGGTTGCTTTTTTCTGTCTTCTGCCACCATGAATGGTTGCTCCTGCCGAGCCAGCTGATTATGCACTGAAACCTCTACAGACTGCAAGCGAAAACTTTCCTTCCTTAATTTTTGATGTTGGGTATTTTGTCTCAGCAACGGGAAAAAAGTGATTAAGACAACCACTAAAAGCAGAAAAAGAAAAAAATAGATCATATCAGCATCTTCTCTAAGTCCTTTAAAATTTTGCTCACTTTGAAGAACAAGAAATCCTGATTCTACACATACCAGACAAGATTTCACACAACTGAGTAGGCAAAGAATTGGAAAAACTGTGAATCCCAGTCCATAAGAACTTTCAGTTTCCATAAATTTGAGGAGTCTGGAGGAAAGGGAGTGGTCCCAAAGATGAAGAGAAGCAGTAAAAAGTAACCTAACCATGGAGAGGGAGGGAGCAGAGAGGAAGCTGAGGCCCACGAAACAGTGTGAGGGCTGGATGGGTAAGCGGTTCCCAGTGAGGTCAATGGCAGAAATGGCTTGAAACAACTAAAACAGTTTTGCATCTTACATTTAATTTCAGTTTGCCTCTTTAAACTGTATGGCTATCCATGTTCATTATGCTCAAACCTTCCATAGGTACCTGTACAATAGCCTTATTGTTACTGAGCCTTTGGGTAAAAGAAAACAAAGTGTGGGAATGTGGAGCAGATGACCATGGCAAGGAAAGTGCAATCAAAACTATCCACTTAAGGCAGGCAAGAAAATAGCAGGAGAAGTGAGCAGAGCTACCCTTCAGACTCCCTGGTGTTCACAAGGTGAGTGAGGGAATTCTGAGTTTCTTACAGTATGTGAGTCAGAGACTAGAGACAGCTCATTGATTCTAATAAAAATCGTGGTCCTACTGGCTGCTGTTTTGAGTTATTCAGTCAGCAGACCCTTGGGTTGCACCTGGCTCACATGCATGATCTTATCCTTGCTTATACCTGAACCCTCTTTGGCTTCTTTATACTTCATAATAATCATCAGTCTCTATACCTTTTTCTATCATTGACCTACCCCTGTACCATAGGTCTAGCTTCCAATAGACTATACTCTCTTAATCCATCCACAAATTCTTGGTACTCAATTTATTCCCCCTTGATAGCTTCACAATTATAAGGCCCCTGACTTCTTCCCTTCAATATTAGCTTTGTAGTCAGTAGGTCTTGGTCATACTGAACTTCTTATCATCCTCACTGAGCACTGAGTTTTATAATATATTCCAAGGTAAAATGTTGATCCCCTTACTTAGAATTATCTAACCATTAGCTCATTCAGTAATTATCATTCAGTCATACTATTTATATGTAAAGTGTAGCACTAAACAATAAATTAAGAGACTCTGCTTTCTGGGAGTTGGTGTTTCAGTGGGAAAGAGACCATAAATGAAATAAGTAAATTATCTACACCATTAGAAAATTGCAAGTACAGTGAAAAATAAGGTAATAAGACATTTAGGGAATAAGATAAAGGAAATGTAGGAACAGAGAAGAGACTGTATCAGTTAGCCTTTAATCACGGTTAAAAAATACGAGAAGACAAAATTAAGGAGGAAAGGTGTGTTTTGACTTACAGTTTCAGTGGTTTCAGTCCATGGTCTCATGCTAATAATGGGACGCATGATGAGACAGAATATCCTGGTGGAGTGTGTGTTGTGGGACAAAAAGGCTCAGCTCATGGTGAAGAGTATGGAGAAAAAGAGAGAGGGGGAGAGGAAAGGGAGAGGGAGAGAAAGAGAGAGAGAGACAGAGACAGAGACATGGACAGAGAGAGACGGGGAGGCAGAGACAGAGAGAGACAGAGAGAGACAGAGAAAGAGACATTGCAGAGAAACAAAGAGAAACAGAAACAGAGAGAAGGAGACAGACAGAAAGAGAAAGAAACAGAGACAAAGAAAGAGACGGAAAGATAGATACAGAGATAGAGAGAGATAGAAAGACAGAGAGAGAGAGAGAGAGAGAGAGAGAGAGAGAGAGAGAGAGACAAAGAGAGAGAGAGAGACATGGGAAAAGAGAGAGAAAGATAGAGACAGAGACAGAGAAAGAGACAAAGAGGCCCTTCTCAGGGCCCTAAACGTTCTAATACAAAGAAAAGATCATGAATTTAAAACATTCATTAATTTCATGGATCTTCTGCTTCTCTACTTCTTGTTAAGTGCACTTTTCTCTCTTTCTTATGTTCTTCTGGACACTAGCATCTTTGATAAGTAATACTTTTTTAAGTAGCCTTTGTTTCCCTGTCATTAGACCCTTGTCCTCAAAACCCTGCCTTCTAACTAATCACTTTTCTTGATTGAAGTATAGTTAAATAATCAGACCAGGGATTCTTCATATTCCTCTTGATTCCAAAATAGACTTAGAGATGAAATCTTTGGGATGCTTTAGATTTAGAAGGAGAAGGTGTTTCAGATGGACATGCATTGCATCTAACATAATGTCTCTTATGCCTGGATGGAAGGCCCAATCATTACCAGACAGGGAGTTTTTAGGGCTAATAGTTTAATGTTTTATAGAAAAGATGCCTAGAGAAGAGTCAGTACTATTTTATGAATTGCAGCATATTACTGTAATGCAAGTAGGGCTAGCCGAATGGGGAGTAGATTTTATAGTTCAAGGTTGGGCTTCACATCAAATGTGTCTAAAACAGCACTCAGAGCTCAGGCTGTGGCTGAAATGTTATAGTCAATAACATTTGTCCATAAAGCCTTACAAACAATATTAAGGTTTGTTGCTATTTGTTTTTCCTGTTACCTAAGAGCATCCAAAAATCATAAAACACACCCTAAAACTAGAAAAATGTACTCTTGTTCTATTATAACATTTATCACATTAGAACACAAATGATTCCTTTCCACACATCAGCTTAAGCTGTGACAGCAGAAAACATCTCCTGGTGCTTTGAGTTCTTCCCCTATGACCCTTTCATTCTACCCTATCCCATAGCTTATAGCTTTAGTTTACATAGTTGATCCTCCTTGAAAGTTGGGCTTAATGAATGAACCTATGAATAAATAATAAAGTAGATATCTTCCTTCCTCCTGAGATTTTTGCTTGGAGTTAATCTCAGTTAGCTTACACTTAGTATTTTAGTTGGTAAATTGTATTTGAAAACTATAACCTGTTATTCAGTACAGATTGGGCATTCCAATCCAAGAAGACTGTTAATCTTGATTGGCGGCTTGATTGGCTTGAGGAAAGGCAAGGAGCTTAGTGAAGCAGACTTCTGTGTAGCTCTAGGCAGGTTGTGAAGGAGTGACTCCTGGTCCTTTCCATTCAGGCATTCTTCCCCTGCCCTCCACTTCCTGAAGGACATAAGTTGAATCACTTTCTTCCACCATACCCTTTTACTATGAAGTTTCTGCCTTAGAACCAGCAAACCATGGACTGAAACTTCTGAAACTGTCAGCCAAGTAACCGGTCCTCTTTTTCAGTTGCACATTGTTGGTATTTTGTCCCAGTAATCTAAGGCTGACTGATATACTAAAAAATCCAAAATCTGAAATTTCAACAACCATAAACTTCTTGGGCATCAAAATGAAACCACTAGTAGAAAATTAAGGGGCCAGGGAGATAGCACAGTAGAATAAGTGCTTCTCTGGCAAGCACAAGGGCCCGAGTTCAATCCCCAGTTAAAAAAACAATAAAAAGAAAGAAAGAAAGAAGAAAGAAAGAAAGAAAGAAAGAAAGAAAGAAAGAAAGAAAGAAAGAAAGAAAAAAGAAAATATACATAGGTTTAAGTCAAATACGGATGATTTTTTTTGTTTAGTCTTGCTATCCATTCCCAAGATATTTTCTTATGTACTTGTTTTCTTTTTCTTTCTTCTTTTTTTTTTGTGTGTATATTTAGAACAGGGTCTACAGGGTCTCACTACACAGATTGGACTTGTAGTGATCCTTCCTATTTTTCAGCCTCCTGAGCACTGGAACTATAGGTAAGTGCCACCATGCCCAGTCTTAATCTCCATCTCAGTATGCCCCAGGGGTAGGGCCTGCACTGCAGGCTGAGGGTCAAACCCCCTGCTCCTGTGTCTGCCTAAGCAGGCACTTTAATCCACTGAACTATCTGGCCGGCCCTCTTATATACTTATAAATAAACCAAAATTCAAAAAGTCTGAGACCTGAAACACTTCTGACTTCAAGTGTCTTAGATGAGGGGTACTTAATCTGTGATCACATATTTGTTATCAACTTCTATGGATCCAAGTTTTGCCCCTTGTCATTTACAACTGCTGTGAGTTAGGTAGGAACAAGCAAAGGAAATCACAGTGAGTCAAATACCAGCTTCCTAAAACGAGGTGATGGAACTGATGCTCCAGTGACTGAAGGTACTTTGTTGTTCCATGCTTTTCTGAATTGGGACTGATCTATTTACTTTTTCACTTCTCACTTTCAGTGCCTCTAGGTGCTCAAGTTGGGATACTTGGCAGGCAGCACCATTTGTGGACGTGGATCAGAGTCAACTTCTCAAGGAAATGAGGATGGAAAGAAGGTCTAAACCAATGGATTTTACCAAACAAAAATTAAATATCAAATGATACCTAAGAGCCTCAACTAAGTTTGATGTCTGTTTGTGCAGTCTCTGCACATCACCAGGCTCCATAACAGCGGACATGTGTCTTCTTATTTTTGATGTTGTAGAGTTGCAGGTGAAAGTGTGGGGCAAGCATTAAGTAGGTTTTATTGAGAGAATTTAAAGGCAGACAATTGGCTGAACAGTATGCAAAATCCTCATGTATTTGATTTACACCAAGACGATGCAGGGACTATTCTACAAGTGGATGCACAGTGGAATGGATTCCAAGTGTGCTCGAAACACCTTGCTGCTCTTCTTTCAGAGAGTGAGTGATGGGAATAAAGTTCCTAAGTAGGAACTTTGTGGGCATGAGACCAGCCTCACAGAGGCAGGCAGGTCTGGCGAGCAGAGAAGGGGCTGAGCTGGTGTGCCAGATCAGCAACAGCACACTTCAGGGCCAGTATTGTAGAGTCCTTCACTCACTTGAGGCAGGGTGCTAGGTCAACCACATGGTGAATAAGATGCTTTGGTATTGTGCCTGCTACACAGGGTAGGCACAAATATATGTCTACCAAATAAATACTGGGATTTACTCTTGTTAAAGTCTACCACAGAATTTCCATAAACATGAACTTGACAACGAGGTGGTGAAAGACAACCAGAAAGCACAGCATATGAGGTGATTAAGAAGAATAATGCTAAAGCTGTGTACTGAAGAAACGAGAACTGCAAAGAGACATAAAACAAAGCACAGGGGGGCAAATGGAAAGAAAATGTATGAGAGTTAAAAAGCAAGTCAAAGTTAGGCCTGAAGCAGGAGAAAAGCTTCTAAAGTTAGCTTCAAAGTCCTGTTTGAATGAAAAAGAAATTACAGCAGACAACATACATATTAATGAAGCTGAAATAATATTGGAAAACAACCATTATCATTACCTAGATTAAAAGAAAAGACAAGATTAACACCTCACGCATCACTAGGACAGAATAAGAATCAGGCTTATCAACAAGCTCTCGCCACCCCCACCCTCTTCATCTTTCCCAGGTTTGAGAAAAAGATATTGAACAGAATTAACTGAGAAACTTCAGCTGCAGTTGTATGTTTTGGTAAATACAGTGAAATAAGTAAGGGTACTGGCTGAGTGTAAGGGATAGAATGTGTGTGAAGTATCAAGAAAGTGCTTATAAAACCCAGAAAGCAGCTCTGTAAACAGGTAGAATGTAAGAAGAAGAAAAGGATTTCAAAAGCTGAAAGATGTAGAAGTGATGTATATCACTTTCAATGGATAAAGCAAAGGGAAAATATTTAATGTTCTCTTCTTGAAGTAAGGATAATTAATCTTCATTTTTGTCTTTTTTTACAAATTGTTGGAATATTGTACAACAGCTCTAAAGAACAAAGATTTTATTAAATAACTCTCTTCAGCCAGTTTAAATTGCTAGTTGCTTATTGTGCAGCTTAGTTTACATCTTCACTCATTATAGATCTCACTGGACAAAGGAAAGTTCTATCAGGATAGATAATACTCCCCAAAGGACAGAGAATGGAACCACAGCCAGATGCCCAAATGGATGAACTGTCTCAACTAAGCCCAGGGTCAGAAGAGTTGATTCATAATCACACCAAAGCCAGCGACTAGATAGTTGCCTGAGCTAAATCAGCACATTGGCTACATTCCGTTCAGATTTTGCTGTTTGATACATAATATTATTATAACCTTACATAACCATTATGCTCAGAGTTAGCTATGAACTTAAATGAGAACTAAAATAAACCTCTCTTGCCTTTATTTGTGGGCACTGAATATTTTGTCTTATCATCAAGGAAATTGTCTAAGACAATAACTGATAAAAAGCTGGTTTCAGTTTATATTCCCTGCAACAATATATAAATGTTCTTATAATTGATGAGAAAAATCAAAGTGTCGTTGTTGCCATTCTTACACTATTCATCATAAAATGCAACACTTTATACCAAAATAAATGTACATGGGGATTTCTTTTCCCAACAACTAATTAATTCTCCAGAAACATTAACTTCATGTGTTATAATTCAGTCCAACTCCGATGCTAGTCAATTCTGAATTAAAATCAGGCTATACAGGTTGAAGGCTTCATCCCACAAAATTGGGCCTTAACTTCAAATGCTACAGTAGTAGGCTGTGGCTTACACCTCCGAGATTCCCTCTTTGAGTTCCAATGTTCTAATCAGTTTATTCACAGAACTCAGAGAAACACTCATGTTTGTCAGTGTAAGGATTCAGATGAGCAGGCAATGAAGAGCTGCGGTATGAGGGTGGGAGTATTGGGGTTCCATACCCTGCAAAGTCCCATTCAGCTACTGGAAAGCACACCCAAGATTCGTTCTTTTGGATTTGGATAGATGCTTTACTATGCAGGCATGACTGATTATATCAGGGGCCTTGAGGGGTCAGCACAACCTTTACCACCACCGTGCCCCCTCTGGAAGTCAGAGAGTGGGGCTAAAATTTCCTTTAATCAACATGATTGTTTCCTCTGGCAGCCAATCACCATCGTGGGACTTTCCAAAAAAGCAAGAAAAGACAGATCATTAGAATGACCATAAACTACTAAGCACTCAGCAAATTCAGATTTTTTTTTTTTGTTTTTTTTTTAGGACCTTTATGTCATTTGTTGCTATCATTCAGGAGATTAGAAAGTCTTATCTTAGGATCAGCATATCAGCAACCAGGGTCGGAGATCAAATATTAGAACAAAAGATTCTCCCAGCAACACCTGTCTATGAGAGTTTCATGTACTCTATGCTGGGAAGCAGGTGCAAGCAGCAAATATGTATTTATTACATCACAATATTATACACTCCGCTATAAGTTCTTGCCAAAATTGTTACTGTCAGTTCGTTCAATCTTAGGCACTTTTAGAATATTTTATTGTGATTTTAATTTCTAGTTTTGATTCCTAGCAACTCATGAACACCTTTTTATGTCTTTTTTTTTTTTTTTAATTCCGGACTGGGGATTGAACTCAGGCCTTTGTGCTTGCTCGGCAAGCACTTATTCTACTGAGCCATCTCCCTGGCCCTTCTGGCTTTATGGTTGTATTAATATATTTTTTGTGCAGAACTTTTCAAGCCTTTTATCCATTTTTCTGTTAGGTTTCATGTCTTATCAATTTGTGGAAATGCTCTTTATCTTTGAGACTGATGTCAATTACACGTGCTTTTTTTCCCTTTCTGTGCCTTACTTTTTAATGATCAAAAGTTCTACTCCCAATATAGTCCAATTAACAATATTTTCTCTAATTATTGATATCTTTTTGTGTAGCACCATTAAGAATTATTTTGTCACCATGAGGGGATAGAAATATTTGTCATTATGACCTTTAAGAAATTTTACTGACTTCTTTTCATATTCATATGTATGATCTATCTAAATTTATTCATTTGTCTGTGTGTTTATCTTTTTGAAATAGGGTCTCACTGGGAAGTTCAGGCTGGCCTTGAGCTGACTTTGTAGTTCAGGCTGGTCTTGAACTGCCAATGATCCTACTGCCTCCGCTTCCAGAGTGCTGGGATCACAGGCATGTGCCACTGCACCCAGCTTAAGTTTGATTTGTGTGTGTGTGTGTGTGTGTGTGTGTGTGTGTGTGTGTGTACTTGGTAAGTAGCTTGGACTTGTAGTGATCCTCCTGTTTTCAGCCTCTCCAGTGCTGGGATTACAGGCATAGCCATGATGCTGGGTCTCTGTGGCTGGCTCAGCACTCCCAGGGCAGGGCCGTGCAGCATGTGATTCCAGGCATCAAACTCCAGTCCCTGAACTTGCCTAAGCAGGCTCTTAGTCCACTGGGCTATCTCACCAGCCCTTACGTTTGATTTTTTCATGTGACTTGGGACTTGGGTAGGAATTGATGTTCAGAAGTTTTATTCATTTGGCTTTTCTATCGCCTAACCCATTTTTTAAATCATTCTCTCACCATTCCTTCCTTTTACCTTTCCCTCACACTTGCAGGTTAATTATGCTGTGATGTGGTTGCTAAGATTAATGTCAACTTGATTGGCTTGGGAGCCCCCAGAGGATTGGTCAAGTGCACTTCTGGGTGTGTGTGACTCTGTGGTTGAGGTATGACTTCGGGTGACACGGGTCCTTGGTCCCTTCTCCCTTGGCTGTGCTCCCCTGCTCTATTTCCTGGTCACCAGGAATTATCCTTTTTTTTGCCTTGGAGCTATCTAGGCATGGAATGAATCCCCTCAAACTATGAACCAAATAAACTTCTCTCCCTGTAAGTTGTGGGTGTCATGTATTAGGTCCCAGTGACAGCAGAGTTGATATATATATGAATAGGCCTCTAATATATTTCATTGCTCTCTTTATTCATTTTTAAAAATCTTTACCTATTTATTTATTTGGTAGAGTCTCCCTACACTGCTTGGAATTGTAGTTATCCTCCTGTTTCTGCCTCCTCAGCACTGGGATTAAAGGCATGCACCAGCACTCCCAGTTTTGGTGATTGGCACAGTATGTGGTACAGAAGATCAAGTCTGGGTCTTTGTGCTTGCCAGGCAGGCACTTAGACTGTGGAGCTATCTTCCCATCCCTAGGTCTCACTATCCTTGTACCAGTAATATCCAGTCATCTTCATCCCTATAGCTTTTAATTGACAACTAGAAGGGAAAGCTGCCGCACTACATTGTTCTTCTTTACTAGTGACTGTTTATATCCTTTGAATTTACATACATATATGACAACTTGCCAAAGTGGACACACACACACACACACACACACACACACACACGCCTGATGTTTTTAGTGAGCTTGACTGCATGAGCTGTAGATCAATGGAAGTATTCCAGTTTGCATGCACTTACTTACATTTTCTTCATCTCCACAGTATCTTGTCAAAATTTCACATGAAAGTTTTACATAATTTTTGTTACATTTATTCTTAGGAATTGTATTTTGTGATCTTTATTACAAATTACAGTTTTGGAAAACACCATTTCCTAATTACCTTCTGTCTAGTCATATTAAGATAACATTTCTAATGAATTATCTGTAAATTCATTGAATTTTGTGTACACCATCATTGAAATCAGCATTTCTTCTATTATAGTCTGTCTGTCCGTCTGTCTGACTGTCTGTCTATATCTATCTATCTATCTATCTATCTATCTATCTATCTATCTATCTATCTATTTTTTATGTCTTATTGATATCTAGGAACATGAAAAGTGCCATGTAGAAAGAATAACAAATAGACCTTTTAATCTTTTTCCTAATTTCAGAGGAAAATTATCAAATATCAGTCATGCTGACTTGGTTAATCTCAGAGCTAAAGTTTTTAGCAAACACCAAGCATAACATGTGCTTTTAGAATTTTGCAGCTATTTTTATCGGATGGAGAAAGATTTTCTTTGCTCTTGTAAGAGTTTCTCCATGAATGGAATTTTATGTATTCATTTTATTAATATGGGATGATAGTGAGTTACCAGTATGGAATGAAATTTTCCTTCCTGGAGTAAAGACTTTGTCAGGTTTCATTTTTTCTCTTTATGCATAGGTATATTTGTTTGCTAGGTTTTAGGGATCAGACTACAACTTGAACTGGACTGAAAATTTTCTTTTTTATAATAGCCACCTTAGATTTTAAAACCAAATTTATAATGACTTCAAAAATATTATTTTTCTACTTATTCTACATAGTGAAGGAGTTTGAATACAATTGACATTGTCCTCTTCTCAAACCATTCACAAAATGCGCAAGTGATTTCATTATGTTTGGAATGAGTTTTTCTTGTGATCAGTTTTGCACTATGAATTCAATCTCTTTAAGAAGTAATTATAGGAATGCTCTCTTTTTAGCTTCTTGAATACAGTACTTACATTTTATAACTTTTAAAAATTTAATTTAATTTAATTTTTGGTACAGGATCTCACTACACAGTCCAGACTCATACTGATCCTCCTGTCTCAGCCTCGCCAGCACTGGGATTACAGGCTTGCACCAGCCTTCCCAGTTCCGATGGCCAGCACTGCATGCCCAGGGACCTAGGGTGGCATGGCATGTGGTCCTGGGTTTTGAACTTGGGTCCTTGCACTTGCCAGGCAGGCATTTCTGCCACTCAGCTATCTCCCTAGCCCAGTATTTATACTTTAAATATGTATCTCTCAAGCTTTGCTTTTACAAATTCAGTTAGAAACTTATGTCTTTCTATTGGGTTATTTTGTTCATTTACATTTCATTTAAAATGAAATGTTCTCTTTCTTCTCATCAATTCATATTTTTCTTTTTGACTCTCCTTGCCTGTCTCCATTTGGAATGATTATGAATTTTTATTCTTCCATTCCAACCTACTTCTGCATTTTACATTCTGGTCTTTTACTTTTTATATGGTTTCCTTGTTAGAAAGCACACTCTTTTTTTTAAAACTCAGAATATATTCTTATTTGACACTTTTACCTTTCAAGCAATGCAAGATTTTAAGTGCATTAAGTCAATTATTCTTTTTCTGACTTACATGATGTTGTTAATTTTTAAATTTCTATGTACATTAACTTGCCCTGGAAATTATTGTTTATTTTACAATTAGTATCAATTTCATTTACCTTTGCACTTTCATTGCTTTTCGTCCTTTTAGACTTTCTTCTCAGATCATTTCGTTTTGTCTGAAGATATCATTTAGTCAGGTGTCTGGTGCCAAATTTTCTTACATTTATTTACTTAAAAATACATTTATTTTACCTTTGTCCTGAACAATATTTTTGCTCCATATAAAATTTCCTGGTGGAAGGGATATTTGTTCTGGATTTTATAATTGGTCTACTACATTCCCCTCTGGCTTTGCTTGTGTTAGAGTGCAGCAGTCCTTTTACTTCACTTTATTTTTGTGGAACCGGAAATTGAACTCAAGACCTTCCACTTGCCAGGTAAATGCCGTGCTACTACATCTGGGCCCTCAGCAATTAGTTTAAATATTACTTTGTTTTTAATCTTGTATTATGCCTTTACCCAATTAATTGTTCTTCTTCCTCTGATGGAGCTAAAAGCAATTTTCTTTGCCTATATCTAACTTGAAGTTCATCGTGCTCCTTGGGTCAGTCTCATAATGTCACTCAGCGACTTTGTGTCAGCCACTAGGAAGCCTTCAAGTCATACAGTGTACAGTCTCCAACTCTTCTTTGCTTAACAGAACTACCTTGTAACATGGAAAGAAATTCTTCACTTCTGCTACTCACACACCATGTTCATTCTATGAGATGACTTGTCAGTAGGGTTTTAAAAATATATTTGGAACCTGATTATCTCTTATTCTTTGCACTTCTCTTACCCTGATGGTTAATCTTAGGTTTTCACTTGACTATATTAAGGGATATTCACATAGCTGATAACCTGATTTCCAGTATGTCTGGGAAGGTGTTTGTGAAAATAATTGGCATTTAATCAGTGGATTTGGGGTCCGGGAAATAACTCAGTGGCATAAGTGGCTGCTTGGAAAACACAAGGTCCTGAGTTTGATTCCCAGTAATATATACATATATAGACTTAATACAAAGTCTATATATATGGATTAGATAGATAGATAGATAGATAGATAGATAGATAGATAGATAGATAGATAGATAGACTTAATACAAAGGATCTGCTTTCACAATCCATTGAGGATCCAGGTTGGAAGTAAAAGGTAAAGAAAGGACAAATTTGCTTTCTTGTCTTGAGCTGGAATTTTCATCTCTTCATCTTGAATGTAAGAGCTCTGTATTCTTAGACATTCAGACTCAGACACTAGCTTTCCTTGTTCTCAAATTTCCAGGAAGCACCTCATGGGATTACACCTCCCTCAGTGTGTCAGCCAATTCCCGCCTGCCTATCTGTCCACTCACTCATTCATGCTTCCTATTGGTTACAACCTGCCCTCACCCAGCATGCACTTGTTCACATCTGGGCTATTGCAATGACCTTCCAACTAGTGTCTCTCCTTTCTCTTCCTCTCACCCCGGTCATTCAATCCTGATACAGCAGCCAAAGTGATCCCATTGTACCCCAAATTATGTTACATCACTCTTTTAACTTCCACTGACTTCCTCTTGCAGTTAAAATAAAATTGGAAGTCTTCATCCCAACGACCTATGAGGCTCTAGATCATCTGTCCTCTGCTGTCCCTAACCTGAACTTACCATCTGCCCCAACTCACACTACTCCAGCTAGGTTGGATTTCTTGCTTTACCTGAAATATATAAATTATGTTCCTGCCTTAGGCCTTCAAAGAGTGGTTCTGTCTGCTGAGAATTCTTCCCCAGGTATCTGCAGACATTGTTTTTTTAATTCATTCAGGTATTTGATCAAATTTTATTCCCTCAAAGATTCCATAATCACTACTTTCTATTGTGTTATATTTCTTCCTGGCAATTTTATTATGTGAGACTATATTTTGCTATCAGCTTATTTTTCCTAAATAGATAAAGTTCCATGCAAGCAGCAGTTTTGTCTTTTTCTCTGTTTTGTACTTACTGTAGTCTTGGGATCTAGAAATGTTCCAGGCACATAGAAGTTAAGTGAATTTTTCTTAAACAAAGTGACTTATAGCTGTTTGTATTTTTCCCCTCCATAAACCAAACAGGAAAATAAATTGTTATTATGTGAAACATAGGTCAATAATTTTGACCACAGTGGAACATTCAAGCTTTAATTGTGAATTGGTACTCAGATATTTTCAAGGATTTTTTTTCACCTTTTGCTTAGAAAATTTAAATCCAGCACTAACATTAAGGGGTAGGATATACTAGAGATTTGAAAAATTAAAGATAAACTTTTAATATGATTGTAAACCATCATTACTAAAAGGATCTAAAATAAAAATTCAATAGGGAATTTCTAATTGTAAAACATAAATGATTATGCATGCCTTTCACTTCAAAGAATCAACTTATCAACACTCTGTCTCAGGGTGTTTCTGTACATCCATCATCATTTAAAATAGTTATGCCTGAAATGAAGATTTGTGACAGCCGTTAAACAGCCACACAACAAGCCAATGAAATCCATTTAAGATACTGTTGCTAAAAAACATAAGAACTTAGAAAAAAAGTACAATATTATTTTTTAGGTGGACATTTAAAAACTCTTATTTTTTAACTATTTCTAATATTTCTACTAGATTTTAATCAACAAAATATACTGTAGGAGTTGCTTTAAGGTCAAGAATCACAAGAATCCAAACTGTGTATATTTTCTGAACATAAGAAGAGGAAGAGGGGTAGAAATGTACCTTTTAAAAGAGTCTTAATGGGTACCATTCACAATTTTGTTTTAAATTGATTACTATAAGTAATCACAACAAATTACTCATTTCTATTGATTGTTTTTTTGTTTGTTCGGTTGTTTTTGGTTCCAGGAATAGAACTCAGGAACTTGCACTTGCCAGATAGACATTTATGCCACTGAGCTATCTTCCTGGCCCCTCTATTGATTGTTATATGCCAGATTGTTCTATATTTCTGTACTAAGACATAGAGAAAGAACTTTTCTGATGGCTTTCTCAGTAACTTTTCATCATTAAGAGAAGGTTATTATTTTGTACGAAATTGGTTTAGTATTTAGAATGTAAGTATGGCAGTTGTGTGAGTTTTTCCTAATTGAATCCCTGTATTTATTCGTCAATCGCATCCCTCAATGTTGCCTATGAGAGTTTCTCACTGTCACTGTGTGACTCAAACTGTTATTTACTCAGTTTTATTCATACAATGAATATGGAGGGTCCACCCTACGAGTTATGCCAAACACATGAAGTCCTGTCCTCAATGAGTTTGCTGTTTAGTAAAAAGGAAAAATGGAAAGTGATCCTTATTTGTGATATGGGATGTTTGATTTGAGAAAACCTGTTGTACATATTGACACATTTACTTTTGTCTAGGTGAAGTGTTCATCTATTATTCCACTGCATCATGAGGGTGAGTTTCTCAATGTTGTAATCCTCTCAGGAATTAACACTTAATAAAAATCCCATTTATGAGGGACAGCCAGATAGCTCAGAAGATTAAATCACCTGCTTAGGCAGACCCAGGGATCGGGGTTCTATCCCCAGCACGCTTTGCTGGCCCCTTGTCTGGGTGTGCTGAGTCATTAATTGAGACTGGGCATGGTGGTGCATGCCAGTAATCCCAGCTCTCGGGAGGCTGAAAACAGGAGGATCAATAGGAGTCCAATCTGTGTTGTGAGACCCTGTGGACCCAGTACTAAATACAAAAAAAAAAAAGAAAAAATAATAAGATGGAGGGTTAAGTAAAATATATAGAATTCTTACTCTTCAGAGGTTTTTAGGTAAAAATAGTAACAGACTCCACTCTGTTGAACATCAGAATCAAATACATAAAGGACAATGAAAAGGGAGAGGAGCTTATGCAAGTTGGCGCTAGAGATACAGACTGGCCAGGTGGGCGTACATTTTTGAAGACGACAGTGTTCTGTATGGACATGGTGGGTGACTATGCCTCATTATGCTGAAGATGATTTTAATTAGAGCTTTGCAGTGACACTATTACCAACATTTTGAGTCAGATATTCTTTAATATGAGGATTTTTTTTATGCACAATAACATATAGTACATCCTTGCCTCCCTCCATTATATAACAGTAATATCCTCCAAATTTCAGCAACTGAAAATGTCCTTTAATGTAGTCAAATACTGCCCAGTAGAATATAATCTCAGGTTGAGAACAACTCTATTAGATAAAATAGGGGCCAGTGAGATAGCTCAGTGAACTAAAGTACCTACTTAAGCAAGAGCTCAGGGACCAGAGCTAGATCCCTAGCACCATATGCTGCCCAAGCCTTGCCCCAGGGTGGGCTGAGCTGGCCACAGAGTCCAGGCATAGTGGCTAAGGGCGTGGTGGTGCATGCCTGTAATCCCAGTGCTGCGAAGGCTGAAAGCAGAAGGGTCATTGGCTTGAGGTAGAGCAAATATGAGTATAGCTTATGAGTAACTTCACAAAGTTACCAGGCTATTAAGTAAGGCCAGATTTGACTATAATTGAAAACAAAAAGTAAACTGTGTAGTGATTAGTAAAATGGGAACATAATGCTTTCTCAATTCTCAGCTCAATGGTATGGAAGATAAATTACACTAAAGTCATTTACTACTTTGAGTTTTCTAGAGAAAAGTTAAACATCTAAATATTACATGATAACAAGGACAAATATGCAAGTAGTACAGGATACAAAATGAAATAAGCCTAAAGAAAGTTTATAGGAATTGAAAAATTATAAAAATAATAAAGTGTGTGTTGGGGAAAAATACATTTAATTTCTAAATTTCTGATGAATTACAACAATGAATTTTGTACCTAACACCTCATGTTTTAGTTAAGAGCAGAGATGAAATTTCTAACCTAATTTAAAAAAAAAAATAATGCTATTCTGGCAGTAATAGTTGTTAAAAGCCCAACAGATTCAATGACCTATTTTAAAAGCATTTTCTGTAATACAGTAGAAATAGATATTTGCATAATCATCTGCCTAGCCCAACATTTCAGTTGGTATGAATTGCTAGTACAACTGTGTCATGTTCTCCAGGAATAAGGAAGTACACAGAGCCCAAGGTCACTATGTCCCTCATTCCAAGGATCATAGCTCAGAGCTTTTCTCAGAAGGACTGGTACATTATTTGCTGTCTGCTATGACTTCCCTGTTCTTGTATTGTAGTCCAAGAGAGTTGGGATGTTATGTTGTGCCAGGCTATCCTTTGTTACCTTCATAGAACTCTGTGCTGAACCTTCACAAAAATACCGCCTTGATTCTTGTGTGATGTTATAAGAATGTCCAAGCCTAAAGCATGGCTTTTGTTCAGTGATCCCAGTAATCCTATTTTCTTTTATTTAAATTTTTTCCTAGGGTTTCCTTAGTAGCCTCTTTCCCAGCCTACTTTCTTTCCTTTCCTTCTTTTCCTGCCTATTTTCTTTTCATCCTATGTCATTTATTATTCATATTATAGTTGTTTTGTCCTTGCTTTATGTTACCAAATTGCAGAATTGATCATATCCTCATTTACACCAAATTCTAATGTTTACACATTCCTACCCATACCATAAGCTGAGATTGAAGAGTAGTAGTTAAAACTTTGGTGTTTTATTGTTGAACCTAAATAACTGAGGAATGAATACTATTTTTCTTGGGGCACTGGCAGTTTTTAATAAGTGTCCTGCACATTCCACCTTACTAAGCATAACTTTTCTTTCTGTTCTTTGCGTTCTGCTTTCTTTACTCAATAGAAGCAAAAACCAGATATTTTATCAAAGTGACAGTGTGGTATTCATTTTTCAGATTTCTAGTTTTTGGAAGGATGCCCTCAAAAGCCACAAAGTTCTTTAATTGTCCAGAGCACCTGCTTCAAAATACCTCAGTGTTAAACTATTTGTTTTTTCCCCCTTAGAAGACTGTGGTACAAGTTCTGTTAACACTTTGACACTGTGCCAAAATATACAACATTCATTTAAGATTGAGTATTAAAGGCCCTATTCACCATTTTTAAGAGAAGGCAAAAAAGGAATAAGGGCCTTTCACACATTCCCTCTGTAATTATAAATGTAAAACTATTCTTGATTCATCCACCCAGCAGCTGGAAATATTGTGAAGGTTTACTGTATAGTTCACTCGTATTTTCCAGCAAAAAAATACTCATTTTATTAATTTATCTTGGATTTCTTTTGCCTCTTTCTTCATGGTCCTCAAGGTGCAAAAATAAGAAAGAACTTTTTATATTGGTGAAATCAGTCACGCATATAGGTAGGTGCCCCTATTCCCAGAATAACCACCAATGGGCATTTAACCACAGCTCTGGCCAACGACACATAGCTGCCCTTGTTCCACTAGACCCTACCCCTGTGCTCTTCAATGGTCCCACAGTTCCTGGATCCTGGACACCTTTGAAAGGAAGGTGTGCTTGCTTTGTGTGACTGCTGACTGCCAATTCCTGTGCCCCGCAGGCCCCAAATGAGCTCTGCACATTTTCCTTCTTGCTTTTCCTGTAGATAGCCATGAGTAGTTTTCGAGAAAGTGAAAAAAAATACTTTCATGGAGTTTTGTTCGGTTTAATTAAAGTGCATGCAGACCAGCGAAGAAGGAGAAATCATAGGAAATATAACCACACATAGGTTGCTGACTGTATTCATTGAATGAAATGTTTCCTTCTGAGGAGGACTTTGTGCAGGGTTTCTAGTGCTCTGTAATCTAATCTGGGCACACTAGACCAGGGATTGTTACAAGACAACCTTTAAAGACTGACAGTAACATAGGCCATTGTGGTTCCAAGAATGACAAGAGGGAACCTCAAACTGGGTAATGATAGATTGAACTAAAATATTCCTCTTCAAGGAAAGTAAGAAACACTGACCATAATGTGTCAATATTGGCAGACAAATGAGAAGAGTAAGAAAGAGTAAGTGGAAGAATAATCCAGCCCTTCATAGATTCATTCCAGTATAATCTGACCTCAATCAGGGGCTTTGCAGGCTTGGTAATGGGTAAACTAGGGGCAATGTGGCCAAGATGGAGGGAAACTTTTTTCTACCTGCTTTGCTTTATCCACCAAAATAGAAACCAAAACCAAAAGAGTGGGCATAGCATAGTTGTAGGGACTTTGAAGTTCCAACAGTAACAAAGATAATCTCTCGTTCATAAATAATATGAATATTTTCACTCAGCAAACCTCCTCCTTTCTTTTCTTGTCCCATCTCAGGCTTCAAATAAAATAGAAATGAATTATGAATAATAATAAAATATACTGTATGCAATATAATAACCACTGTTAATGTCCTATTCTTGTTTTGAAACTCTGTATCATTTGCATTGGGTTTGTGTTGTTTTGGTTTTTTTTCTTTGTTCGTGTTTTGTGTTTTTTTTCTCTTTAACATAAAATTTAAAAAATACCACACATTGAATTTTTGCATATGCAAATCAAAAGAATCATATAATCAAAACATAACCCAAGGTGGACCCCACACACAAGAGGTCAGAATGCTAAAGGCAGCATCTTTCTCTTTTGTTTAAAGAAAAATATAAAATGATTTCAGCCATAAAAATCTGTACCTTGAAGATTAGTGGTAGCTGCTGAATGGATTCACGGGAAACTAATTTAAGGTCAATGGTTGCAACTTCCTTTTTTTGTAATTATGATTTTCTTCATCAGTGACAAAAAGCTACATTGTTAATTAACTTACTTTCTATAAAATGATACTAATTCTTACCTTATGAGGTTGAGCTGCGGATTAAACTCTAAGGAAAGATTAAGTCGGTGTAACTGCATAAATAACAGTGCTTCAAAATGGCAGCTGCCGTTATCATCATTTTTATCAATTGCCATTATCATTTATTCACATAAAACTTAGTTTTGCAAAATATTTGAGGTCGCTTTCATTAAGAAACTCAACTGCATGAAATCTATTAGAACAGGAATAATGGGCTTTAAAAAACAGAAGCATTTAACTTCATTCTGAGCTTTTTGGCAGTCCAGGCAAAAAATTATGCATAATTACTTATATAATTATTAACTGATAAAAGAAAAGTATCAGTTATTCAGAAAGACAGATTTTTTGGCACCAAAGTATAAATGTAATTTCTTACAAGACATGGTTTGTAAATGATAATGAATACTATTACTAACAATGCATTCATTTTAATAGCAAATCTCCAAGAGTTGTTTTAACAAAAATAAAGGGCATACCATTGTGCCATAACTTGGTAAAACTGTTTGCAAGTACATTTTTCAATCACAGAACCAAAAATTAAAATGTAATGTGTAATTGCTAGAAAAATAAATGTATCCTAGATCAGTGGCTACCGGAGCTGATTCTATATCAAAAATACCAGTACTTTTTTACAAGTCCTAGGATCCTGCCCAGATTGATTGTATCAGATTTTCTTTGAATTGGATTTGGGCATGTATTTTTTTCCTTTTTTATTGTGGCATTTAAAATACAACACAAAATTTGCCATCTCAACCCTTTTTAAGTGCGCAGTGTAATAGCACTCAATGCACTCAATTCTGTGCAACATCACAACCGCCCATCTCCAGCCAATTTGGCATCTTCAAAAGTTGGAACTTCATACTCACTGAGCAATATTGTCCTATGTCCCCCTCCATACAGCCCCCAGGACAACTGCTCTGCTTTCCATCTATGATCTTGGATATTCTGTGTACCTCACATAACTGGGATATGCGACATTTGTCATATTTTGGTGACTGTTTTACATTTCTCGTAGCATCATACCTAAGGAACATGTGTTGTATGTATTGTAGCATTTTGTGGGATTTCTTGCCTTTTAGGAGCTGAATAATATTCTATTGTGTTGATATTACACATTTTACTATGCTTCTCAGGTGTCAATGGACACTTTGGCTTTCTTTCATGTTTTAGCTAAGGTGCCTAGTGCTACTCTGTGTAGGGGTGCTCAGGTATCTCTTGGAGACCCTGATTTTAGTTCTTTTGTAATTCATGGGAAGTGGAAGTTGGTAGAGACTTGGGAGGAAAATAGTATTTGATAGGACTTTTCTGGAAATAATTCTTTGAAAAGTTTTCTAGCAAGATATTCCCAGAGAAGAGGCAGAGAAACCTTGCTCAGCTAGTGAAGCTGACCCCAAAGTTTTTTTTTTTAAATTAACTTTATTGAGGAAAAATAGCAATGAGACAGTTTCAAAACAGGTTAGTAGGACAGTTGCAACAATTAATACATTGCATATTGTTGTCTTCATAGTATTTATTCATAGTACAAGATGTAGACATGATATCCTGTCCAAAACCACTATTAGTACAACTCATTTTTCTCATTGAATTAAGGGAAAGTAGCTGTATATCTATCTTAACTATTTTGTATATACAGATACAAAATGGTCCTTTCTTTGTATCTCCTTTTTTGTTTAGTTTTGTTAGAGGTGGGTACTCTATTGCCATTTAAATATTGTAGGTGCGTGAATTCAGCAAAATAATCCAACATAGCCAGTAGTCCATAATAGTAATGGGTTATCCATAGGACTGGCAGTGTCAGAAGTTGTTGACTTGAGCCTTTCATAGTTCAGCATGTTAATATGGCTTTACTTTTTATACCTTGTTTTTATACTTTTCTGCTGGATAGTTAAGACCAAGATAAAGCAAGACCTATTCAAGAAGAAATGTAACTTTTGTATCTAACAAAGTCAGTCAAACGCCCTCAGGATTTATCCTGTAACCCTGTACCACAGTTTGCACATCCTTTGTCAGTGTCAGCCATGTGGATGAGTCATGGCCATTGCTTGACCAATTTGCTCTCTGAGAAAGCCTGAGAGAATGCTTTCTCTCCATGTGACTCTCCTTAGGCACACTCTATGTTGTCGACCATTTTCCTCTGTAGCCCCATACCTGTGAACTAAGCAACTGCACTGAAGATAGCAATGTGTAATACTAAGGCCATGCTTGGAATGCCTGTCATTCTGGTCTTCTAAATACATACTGCTTTAGTATCATATCAATTACTGCTATACTGTCTCGTAAGGAAATGTTTGTTAGAAAAGGGCTAATAAATGGAAACAAGAGACATGAAAAAATGTCATAGGACTGTCCTCCTACAAAGCTGTGTATGATTAGATTTCTAAATTTCTATGTATAAATATCTGATTGTTTATTCCTATTTTTTAATTTTTAAAATAAATTTTATTTTTTATTTTTTTCCTCCACATTCTGTAGGGATTTAAAGTTTAACATATCAATATTTGATGGAAAAATACCTGTTCCATGTTATGTCTAAGGTGTTTGATATTCAGGCAGATAGTGAGGTGAAGCTCAACTACCTATGTTATAGGGTAATAATATCATTAAGCTTTTCTTCTGTAGAGTTAACAACTTAAATTTGGAGACCAGAAATTAAAGAAAAAGAAGAGCTACAAGGATAGCCAATATTTTGGCCCTAGCCCTTAAAGGTCAGTGAGGACTCAGGACATAAGAGAACCTGTACTATAACATCCTGTAACTCAGTGGTGTCCCAAATTTTCTGTCTCCAAAATTGTTGGCAATAGCAGGTATCACTCCTTTTGAGGTCAGAGTTTGTACTGGCAGATGGTGAAATGAAACTCCACTACTGGTTTCCAAGGGGATGCAATCAATATGTAGCTGTTGAGAAAGGTGGTGGCATTTAATATTTAGTTTGAGGACATAATATAACAGGTAGCAGGCTAAAAAAGCCAACGGAGATATAATTTAGGTAACTTGGGATTTGTCGTGATGGCTGACAAATCCTGTTGATCCCAGGGGAAAAATAGCCCCAAAAATTAGAGGATCTCTTAATTTATAGAAGTTAAAAAATAAAAAAAAATTTAAAAATTGATGAGTTAAACCCTTATGTCATCCACTGTGCTGTAAAATTATGATCTCTCACATATGTATGGATTCAAGCAAATATCTGTGATCCAAAATGTCACCCAGTGTTTGTAGTCAACTACCATAGACAGAAAGGCTAATTGATAAATGGAATTCTGGCCCTTATCCACCTCATACTGTGAACACATGCTATGATCATGTCTCTAGTATCCTGTGCGTGAAGGAAACACACACTATATCAAGTTCTACTACAGATTAATGTTCCATATTGTCTTGGAGTTCTGTGTGTCAGCATCTACGTAATTTGATTACTTTATTTCTGTGGAAAGATTGTTTTGCCTAGGTGCCTGGCAAACCAAAATGCTTCTGGATTATCATCTCACTCCAGAGATAAGCCTCAAACAGTGACTGAGAATCAGCACCAGGATGCAGCATAGAAACACATAGTTAATATTAGGCACTCACCATGTTAGCCAGCTGTCTACCACTATAACAGATACCTGGGGTAATCAAGAGAAAAGATTGATTTTGGCTCACTGTTTTGGTGGTTGTAGCCCATAACTGGTTGCCCATTGCTTTTAGGCCCATGGTGAGTGGTACATTGTTGTGTGGTAGTGCATTATGTTGGCAGCACATGGTAAAGCAAATTGCTCACCTCAGGGTCAGAGAGTAAATGAAAGTGAGAGATGGCAGGGGTGGGGGTGGGATAATCCCATAATCCCCATCAACAGCATACCTGCACTGATTTATAGACCTCCCACTAAACCCTACCTTTGAACCAACCTTCCTTCCTTCCTTCCTTCCTTCCTTCCTTCCTTCCTTCCTTCCTTCCTTCCTTCCTTCCCTTCCTTCCTTCCTTCCTTCCTTTCTTTGACATTTCTTTCATTTTTTGTATGTTAGGGAAGGGTCTACAAGGTGTTCAGGGTTCTCAGTACTAGATTGAGCTCAGTGATACCCCTGTTTACAGTTTCCCAAGTGCTGGGATTATAGGTGTGTGCCACCACCCACAGTCTCAATTGCCATCTCAGTGCTTCCCGGGGGTGGGCCAGGCACAGTAGGCCTGGGGCTTGAACCCTTGGGCCCTGCCCCTGCTTGCAGGCACTTTAATCCACTGAGCTATTTGGCTGGCCCTCCCACCTTCGAAGTTTCCATCACTGCTCAGTAGCCCCAAGTTGAGGACCAAGCTTTTAACTCATTCACCTTCGGAGGATGTTCAGAGACAAACAATAGCACCCACTCCTTAGGTACTGACCCTGTGCTTGTATATTTACCATAGTTTTTGCCTCTAGAAGTGTAAATTACATACCATTAAGTCTCTAAAGATTTAATATAAAGAATGTAAATTATCTTATTAATTGCTCAAATATATTGAGTATATTCTGAAATAATGTTACCTTGTATACACAGGCTAAATTATTAAAATTAACTATCTATTTCTTTTTACTTTTTCACTTTGGTATTGGAATATTTTAGATTATATATAGGCTTATAGAATCTCTATTGACCAACATTTACTCTAGGCATCCTTAAATTATTGTCCATGGGCTGAGTCTCTATTTCTGTAAAATGTTTTTGGAAAATAAATATGCCTATTTATTTACATATGTTATAGGAACTTTTCACATAATATTTGCTGAATCAGTAGGTGATAGTCCACATGGCATACAAAATTTATTTACTCTGGAGTCCATTAGGAACAAAGGACCGACTCTTTTTTTTTTTTTTTTTTAGTCTACTTGCAGCAACTGTAAATTCTTTTATTTATTTATTTATTTATTTTTCCATAATTTTATTGATAAACATATAGCAATGAGACAGTTTCAAATCAAATTCGTAGGACAGTTTCAATAATTAACACATTGCATACATTCTTCCTAGTGGTTAATTGCTGTACAAGACGCGGACATGATATCCTATCTACAAACACCATTAGAACAAATCACTCTATTCATTAAGAGAATGTAACTATATATCTATCCTAACCACTTTGAATACACAGATACAAAATGGACATTCATCTGTATCCACTTTTTTTGGTCAGGTTCCGTTATTTGAATATTATAGGTGTGTTAACTCAGCAAAATAATCTAAAAGAGTTCAGTAGTCCATAATAGTATTGGGTCTTCCGCTTCATTGGCAATGTCAGAAATTGTTGACCTGAGTCCCCTACAGCTCAACATAACAGCATGGCTTTACTTCTTATATTTCGTTTTTATACTTTTCTGCTGGGTGGTTAAGACCAAGGTAAAGCAGGACCTATGCAACAAGAGTGTATCTTTTGGGTCTGATAAGGTCAATGAAATCCTCTCAGGATTTATCCTGAGATCCTGTACCTCAGATTGTAGAACTTTTGTCAGTGTCAGCCATGTGGATGAGTCACAGTCATTGCTTGGTCAATGTGCTTTCTCTGAAAGCCTGAGAGAATGTTTTCTCTCCATGTGACTCTGCTTAGGCACACTCTACATCATCGATCATTTTCCTCTTTGGCCTCATAATCTCCTTAATCAGATAATTTGGGACACTACCGAGTTACATGATGTTACAGTACAAGTTCTCATATGTCCTGAGTTTTAATTGACCTTGGAAGGCTAGGGCCAAAAAGTTGGCATTCCTTGAAGCTCTCGTTTTCATCTAATTTTGGTCTGCAAACTTAAGTTGTTAACCATCCAGAAGACAAGCTTATTGTTATTACCTTACAACTTAGGCTGTTAAGCTTAACCTCACTATCTGTCTGCATATCAAACATCTTAGGCATAATATGGAACAAGTATTTTTCATCAAATATTGATATGTTGAACTTTAAGTCCCTACAGAATATGATAAAAACATTTAAAAATTAGAATATATTTTAAAAATAGTTATAAAGAATTATATACTTCTTATGTTTACACATAAGTTCAAAAATCTCACCATATACAACCTTGAAGCAGGACAGTCCACAATATTCCTTTTCATGTCTTTTGCTTTCATTCGTCACCCCTTCTTTTTGAACAACCATCTACCCGAGAGACTTCATACCAGCAACTGGCATGTCATGACAAGCAGCCTGTATTCAGAAGACCAGAATGACAGGCAATCCAAGCATGAAACTACTATTACAGATTACCATCTGCAGTGCAGTTGCTTATTTCACAGGTATCAGTATATATAGTCAGGGTGAGAATCTTTCCAATTAACTGCAGGACCAACTCTTAGTTTAGAAAATTTAAATTTAATATGATTGTGGATATAGTCACTTTAAATATTCAAAGTTGCTGTTTATTTTCTGTTCATCTCATTTTGTCTATTTCTTTTTTGTTTTCTCTCTAGTTTTAGGATTTTATTTCATCTTTACTGTTAACTATACCCTTCACTTCCACCCTAGTCTGGATTTAAATTATTCTGATATGTTTCCAAATAATATTATACCACGTAACTATAAGAACTTATTTTCAAATATCTATTTTTTTCTCTTCAATCTTGGTGCTATTTTGATACATTTTAATTCTCCTCATGTTACAAATTCCATGATATATGTTACTGCTTTTACTTTAAACAAATTGTCTGTTAGGAAATACGCAGAACAAAAATATTGAAAAATATATTTATATTAACCATTTCAGTGATTTTATTGCTATGTGTGATTCTACATTTGTACTAAATATTATTCTTTAACCTTAATGAAGACTCATGGCAATGAATTTTTTATCAGAGTTTGTTTTTCTGGAAAGTAATTTACTGATATTTCTGAAAAATATTTTTTTCCTTCAAATGGAATTCTGGCTTGATTTTTTTAAATGAATTTTAAATACATCCTTTGGTTTGCATTTTTTTCTGAGAAAAAGTCTGTGATTCTTACTTTCCATACAATGCACTTAATGATTCTTTCTTTCTCTGTTATTGTTTTTACGGCACTTGCTTGCAAGTTGTGTTTTGGATGGTTTTCTTTGGATTTACCCTGTTTGTGTTTTCTGGGCTTCTTGAATATGTAGATTAGAGTTTTCATCCAATTGTAAATTTATTTTGGGCATTACTTCTGAAGTGCTTTTGACACTTTTCTTGACTCCATTTACACATATGTTAAATCATTTGAAGTTATCTCATAGTTCTGAGGCCGGATTCTTTTTTTAAAACTTTTGCCTTTGTCTCTTGCGCTTCCTTTCCTCAATTCCACACTGATCATTTCTTTGACAGGTCTTCAAGTTCATTGATCTTGTCCTTCACACTGCATAATCCACTCTTAGTGAATTTTAATTTTGGATATTTTCTTTTTTCAGTCCTAAATGAGCATTGGTTATTTTATTTCAGTTTCTAGCTTTTATGTTTATATTTTTTTCTTGAAGTCTTTGTATCTACTTTTAAGAGTCATTTTGTCTTTCAGTCTCATCATCTGTAGTATCTGAGGGTCTTTTCTATTGACCCAAAGTTTACTTAGCTATTAATCACTGTTTTTGGTTTCTGATATTATTGTTGATTTTTTTTTTGATGGTGAATATTGTCAAGGTTATCTTGATGAACATCTAGATTTTATTGTCTTTTTTGAAGTGTGTGTGTGTATGTGTGTGTGTGCGTGTGTGTGTGTCTGTGTGTGTCTACATGCATTTCAGTATTTCTTACAAATCAGCTTGATTCTCTCAAGGCCTGCATTCTAAAACTTTGTGACAATAGAAGTATACTAGACTTAAATTTAAGATTTCTTTAGTCCTACTCCTAAAATGTGGTGTCTCTGTGTTCTATATCTATTGTTTCAGGTGTTTGTTAAAGTTTCTTTATTTTAGCTGGACATAGTTTGAACACTGATCAGTTTTAAGATTTTTTTTTCATGGTAACTTTCAAATAGTTGTAGTTTTTCTGGCTTTGTAAAAGTTTATCCATATATCCTTTGACAGATGAGTATTCAGCAAACTTTTAACAAGATCCTTATGAAGTCTTTCCATGCTGTTTGTCTCAGGACTCAAGCCAATTCAGCCTTCTTTAGCTCCAGTTCCTATGTGCTGTATGACTATGACTGTAACACTCTACCCAGATTTCTCTTCTGCATTGTCGTAAGGAGATCGCTGTTGGGCACATAGTGGGGCTTTGCTTACTTCCTTTGTAAACTACAGTCCTGCATTGCCTAGTACCCAATGTCTGAAAGAAACTTTCTAGCTGTTTCCTAAGTTAGAAAGCCTAAAATGAGCAATGTGAACTGGTTCTAAAATAAATCTCATTTGGTCTTTTGCTTTAAGCAAGCAAACAAAAAACCCTTTGAGATTCCATTTCTTTCCTAACTCTATGGTTACTCACTTTTTCTTATTCTCGAATTAATTATTAAAAATTATAATTTTCTATTAAACTGCCAATCTATAGACTTTGTAAACTTATCCCATAAATATACTTGTTACAGTTTGTGGTCAGTGGAGCTCCAGAAACTTATGTGTATATAGGCTGGGCTTTCAGAGGGAGTGTGGACTACTGAGGTAGAGAGGAGGGGCTTGATAGCTGCTAGGGAATGAGGCGTGATAAGACCAGGTGTCCCCACCCGGGGCATGGCCTGGAAGGGTGTGTGCCTCTTGTTTAGTGGCTTCTCTTTTTCTCTCTTCTTAGTGGCTTCCATTGGCTCAAGCCCTTCCAACATGCAAGTTGCCAGTGCAAGGACAGAAATATCTAAAACAGAAGCCAAAATGAACCTCACTTCTTTAAATTGTGAACATTAGGTATTTTGTTCTGGTGACAAAGAAAGTGACTAAGACAGCAGTCATGGAATGTCCTTAGCTCTTTTGTTTGTTTGGTTTTTTTTTTTCTGTTTTGTTTTGTTTTTGTTTTTGTTTTTGTTTTTTTGGTGGAACCGGGGATTGAACTCAGGTCCTTGCACTTGCCAGGGAAGCGCTTATTCCAGCCATCTCCCCGGCCCCCAGGTTTTGTTTTTTAATAACAGTAGTTTTGTAGTATAATTTCAAGTCTGGGATTGTGATGCCTCCTACCTATCTCATTGTTTGGCTGTTACTATGAAAATTTGATTGCCCTATTTTCTCTCTTGGTGTGTTTGTCATCTGTGTACGGAAATGCTGTTGATTTTTTAATGTTGGTTTTGTATCCTGCTATGCTACTGAATTTGCTTATTAAATCTGCAAGTCTCTTGGTCAAATGTTTTGGGGCCTTCTATGTAGATGATCATGTCATCTACAAATAATACTTTCACTTCTTTTCTAATCATTATTCCTTTTATTTCTCTCTTTTGTCTAATTGTTCTGGTTAGTGTCTCCAGAACTATAGTGCATAGGAGAGGTGACAGTGGACAGTTTTGTCTTTTTCCTGATTTAAGAAGAAAGCTTTTCAGCTTTTGTCTTTTAGGGTGATGCTGGCTATTGATTTGTCATAGATGGTTTTCATTAAATTGAGATAAATATCATGTATTCCTACTTTCTGTAGGGTTTTTATCATGAATGAATATTCTACTTTGTCAAAAGCTTTTTCTATATCTATTGAGAAGATCATTTTTGTTGTTGTTGTTCTTGGCTCTATTGATGTGGTATACTACATTTATTGATTTGAATATATTGAACCATGCCTGCACTCCTGGGATGAATTCCACTTGGTCATTTTTCTTGATGATTTGCTACATTCTAGTATTTTCTGCATTTGCTAGTATTTCATTGAGCATTTTTGCATGTATGTTAATTAGGGAGTTTGGCTTATACTTCTCTGGAAGTGACTATGGAAAATCCTCAAAAAACTAGGAGTAGAGGTTGCTTTCTTCCTCTGGGTATTTTTGCAGTGCAACTGAAAACATCCTACCACAGAGATTTATGGGCACCCATGTTTATAGCAGTTCTATTTGTTATAGCTAAATCTTGGAAATAACCCAAATGCCCATTAACTGAGGGAAGAATAGAAAGGATGTAGTAGGTTTAGACAATAGGGTATTACTTAGCTATAAAAAAGGATAAACTCAAAGCTTTTTATAGATACATGGATGCAACTAGATAACATACTCATAAGTGAAATAAATCAGAGAAGCGTGTGTAAACATTGTCTCCCTAGTATAAGAACCAGAAAGTGTAAGTAAAATCTGAAAGGTACCATAGATACTATCAAAGGGAAATAAACTGGTCAAAGGGACAGAACAACTGAGATAAGGGAAAGGAGAAAAGTAAGAAAGGAGGAAAGGGAAAAGAAACATATACGTATATACACAGTATAGCTGCAATGCTGATTTCTGCTAGTCTATGGCAAGGAGCAGCAAATGCTGAATTTTTTCTCTCTCTCCTTTTAAAATTTTATATTTTTATTTTTAAAGAGAATGCAAAACACTAATAAAAAGAACAAATGAGAAATGATATGGAATTTACTAAACAAAATAATATGAATTTAATAGTGTCTGTTGTCTTCAAATTATTTGTCCGATTACTAGATATGTACATGCAAAATTGGAAAAAGGAAAAAGGAAGAAGAAAGTTATAAGAAACTAAGAACAGAGAAAAAGGAAAACAAATAGAAAAAGATGACAAAAAATTGAGCATTAACTTTTTGTTTCCATAGACAAGCAGAGATCCGCAGTACAATTATCAGAGACATCCTGATTACATACATAGGCATAGCTCTCTCCCCCATTCTTCCTGTCCTTTTCCTCATATCAGTAATTCCTTCCTTTTGAACAGGTTCATTCCCCTTTCCCAGTATCTACTGTACCCTTCAAGTGTTATTTTCTCTTTCAGTTTCTCATAATAAGCAGACAATACAATGTTTGAACATGTGGATCTGATTTATTTCACTGAGGAGTGTAGTCCCTAGTTGCATCTGTTTACTGGCAAAAGCCTCAGATTCATCCATTTTTTTTAGCTGAATAATACTATATTTTGTAAAAATACCACCTTTTTAAAATGAATTCCTCAGTTGATGGGCATTTAGGTTGTTTCCAAGATTTAGCTATTTCTAATTGCACTGCTATAATTATGGGTGCACATAAATTGATATGGAATCATGTTTTCAGTTGTTCTGGAAAAATACCCAGGAGAGGAATAGCTAGCTTGAATGGAATCTCCAATCCTAGCTTTTATGAGGAATGATTTCCATGGTGGTTGTGCCAGTCTACTCTCCTACCAGAGGTGGACGGGTTCTATTTTCTCCACAGCTCCTCCAACATTTGTTATTTGTGCACTTCTTAATGGTAGTCATTCTTCCTGGGGTAAGATGGAATCTCAGTGTTGTTTTCATTTGCATTTCTCAATTTTTTAAAACAATTTTGCATGCCTATATCTGGTAATCTGAACAACTAATCTGAACAAAAGCGCATGCAATATAACAACCATGGCTGAATTTCTATAATTTTGTTTACTGAAATTCTGTGTCATTTCTAGTACTTTTACTATTTTTATTGTCTTTAAAAATGGGGTAAAAATAACACAAAAATTTGGGTTATAAATTATTTTGCCTTTTGTGTATAAATTCTATTTACCATGATGGTTCAAGGTTCATCTATAGTATGACATGTATTCACACTTTATTCTTTTTCAGGACAAAATACTATTTCTCCATACCAATTTAAACATTTGTATATATTCATTAATTGATGGACATTTGTATTATATCCACTTTAGAACTATTACATATGATGCTGTTATAAACACTGTATAGATTTTTCATGAAAATATAATTCCAGTGTTAGAATGATGGAATCATTGGCGTATGATCATTTGATGTTTAGATTTTTAAGGAGCTTTCAAATTGTTTTTCAAAGTGGCTTCACTATCATGCACTACCATTGGCAATGTATGAGATTCCCAAATTCTCTGTATTCTTTATCTTTTTATCATTTATTTTTATTACAGACATTCTAAAGGATATGATTAGGAACTTTATTGTGAATTTAATTTGCAGTCATTTCCCCAATGACCGTGGATGTTATTTACTTCTTCATGAGTTTGGTGGCAATCTGTACATCATCTTTGGACAAATCTTGATTCAGATCATTTTCTTAGTCTTGAAGTAGTTTCTTTTTCTTTTATTCTTGAAATGTAACATTTTTTTGCATCATTGGGATATGTCTGTCTATGATTTGCAAATGTTTTGTTACATTTTTTCTTCCATTCTGTGTTTTCTAATTTATTTTTTCTATGGCAACATTGAAGCATGAATTTGGCAATTTGGGGCCAGTGAGATAGATCAGCAGATTAAGCGCCCGCTTATGCAAGCATAGGGATTTGGGTTTGGTGTCTGGAACCACATGCTGTGCAGCTCCACCCCTGGACATGCTGAGTTGGCCACTGAGACTCAGTATGGTGGTGCACACTGAGGAAGCTGATGCCGAGCTGCATAGTGAGACCTGTACCAAATAAATTTTTAAAAAGAAGAAAAGAAAAAATATTGGCAATTTTCACTTTGATAGTGTCCAATTCTTCTACATCCTCTCTTTGGGATATTGTGGAATAATTATATCTAGAAATGCTTTTGCCAGCTGGGGAGAGAGCTCAGTGCCATAAGTGCCTGTGTGGAAAGTGAAGGTCTTGAGTTCAATTCCCAGTACTGCATGCCGGGCATGGTGGCACTCCCCTGTAACCCCAGCACTGGGGAAAGTGAGACAGAAGGATCACTAAGAGTCCAAACTGCATAGCAAGATTCTGTATCAAAAATAAGTAAACACAAATGTTTTGCCTAATCCATTTTGTGTTAATTTTTGTTTATGGTATCGGTAAGAGCTCAACTTTATTCTTCTGCATGTGGATACCTGTTTGTTCCATACCTTTCGATAAAAGATTATCCTATTCCATCTAAAGAAGTTTGATCCCTTTGTGAAAAATCAACTGACATGTGTGTAAAAGTTTATTCTACACTATTTTCCCCATTAGTCTCAATGTCTATCCCAATGCAAATACCACACTATCTTGACTTTGGTAGAAAATTTTAAAGTTTTGAAATCACAAAGTGTGAGTCATCTAGTTGCATTTCTCTGAGATACTTTCTTATTCATGGATTTTTTTTTTCTTTTTTTGGAGAACCAGGGATTGAACTCAGGCCCTCACATTTGCCAGGCAAGCTCTTGTTCTACTGAGCTATCTCCTGGCCCCTCATGGAAATTTCAACACTACTCTTTCAGGTTCTGCAAAAAAAGAAGCAAAAGGAATTCTACTGTCTTCCTTTGAATCAATATAATTTTTTAGTGTATTACCATCTTAGAAACATTAAGTCTGGCGACCCATCAATATGGAACATATTTTCACTTTTCTAAATCTTATTTAAGTTCTTTCACTTTTTTAGTTTTTAATATAAAGATTTCCACTTCTTTTCAGTTTATTCATAAATGTGTATTTTGGTGCTAATGCAGTATGACTTTTTTTAGGGTGTGAATTGTTATTTTATTTTTTTTCAAAGTTTTATTGATAAACAGATAGCAATGAGACAGTTTCAAATCAAATCGGAAGTACAGTTTCAACAAATAATACACTGCATATATTCTTCTTAGTGGTTAATTGCTGTACAAGATGCGGACTTGTGATCCTATTTACAAACACCATTAGAACAAATCATTTGCATCTTCAGTTTGTTCTTTGCTAACATATAAAAGTAACTTTGATTCATGTGTAGCAATCTCTATCCTTCAAACTTACTAAACTCATTCTTATTCCCAGTATTTTTCCTGAATTCATCAAGAGTTCTTGTATAGAATTCCTTTATTTTTCTTACCATATCACTCTGGCTTCAGTCTACAGTAAAATGTGATATATGAATATTTGTCCGAAGCTTTCTTATATTGTCCTTGATTTTATTATAAAATTAATATTGCCTATATGTTGTCTCTGTCGGATTTTTTTTTAATGTATTTGGTTGTTACAGAGTCTTACTATGCAGCATAAACTCACAGTGATCCTCCTACTTTCAATCTCTCCAGCACTGGGATTACAGGAGCTTACCACCATGCCTAGACTCTGTAGTTGGCTCAGTCTGCCCTATGGGCAGGTCTGGCATGGCATATGGTGCTGGAGATCAAATTGTTGACCCTGTGCTTGCCTAAGCGAGTGCTTTAGTCCATTGAGCTATGTTGCTGGCCCCAGATTTTCATATCTAGTTAACGGCCCAAAGGAATATTTTGGTTATTAGTCCTTTTTGTCATACTTTCTTAGAATAATTTAAGCTGTGTGAACAATAATTCTTTAAATGTTAGAATTCACCAATGAAACTACCTGGTTTGACCTTTTCCTTAGAAGAAATTTTGTTTAGCCCTTAACTTGTTAAAATTGTGTTCATCTTTTTGTTTCTCTATGAACCAATTTCAATAATTTGTGTCTAAGAATTTGTTCATCTCATTCATATTTTCGAGTATATTGATAAATGGTTATTTATGATGCTTTTATTTCATCGAAAGGTTAGTAGAATTCTCCCTCCATTCACATTTTTAAACTCTAACTTCAATTTGTTTTAGTTGCACTAAAAGAATGGAGTTTACAATTTACTGAGTTGTTATTTCATGAAATATAT
>NW_004524640.1:3393014-3406355 GCF_000260255.1 Octodon degus
TGCTGGCATGTGGTGCTGGGGGATTGAACCGTGGTCCCTGTGCTTTGCTAAACTTGTTCTAAGTAGGTGCTTTAGACCACTGAGCCGTCTCACCAGCCCCATGAAATATATTTTTTTCTATATCTTTTGTTCCACTTTTTATATGGTCCCCTCTATAATTGAAAATAAAGATTAGTATGTAAATTTAAATATATTGTCAGTCATATTCTCAAATTTTGTGTTAGAATTCTATAAATGTTCTTTAGACAAGAAGTTCTGATTGAGTTGTCTATGTATTTTATATTCTTATCAATTTCTCATCTTTTTAAATTATGAATGATAGTAGTGTATTAGTAACTTCTTAATTTTTTCTATTCATTATGATATGGGGATGATAGTTACCATTATTTTTCATGACACTTTCTTTATATTAAAAATTTTGCAGTCTAATTACTGTGAGTTAGTTGGGTGCGTTGGCACTTGTAATCCCAGTACTCCAGGAGGCTGAGACAGAAAGATAACATGTTCCCGTGCAGCCTGGGCACCTTCATAAGACCATATCTCAAACCAAAAAGTGGGTTAAAAGGTGTTCTGAGGATGTAACTCATTGCTAATTCCAGATTCAGTTGTCAGTACTGAAAACAATAATTACCATGTGTAATTTACCTATCCAGATTAAGTTCCCCAGGAGCAGATATGGATATACAGCTGTAGAGGGTTAAATTTTTCCAAGGGGTGCTGTAGCAAAAATGGGTGCAGGGTCTGAATACCAAGACAAAAAGAAATACAGAAGAGAGATGAGACCTCTGGCAAAGTTCCAGAGAGGGTAATTTAGTCGCAACCATCCAGAACTATTTTTCTTTCCCGCTGGAGTCAGTTTGGGTCAAGACCTAGTACTGTCCCAACCAAGGTCCTAGGTGGAGGTCATATTTATACGTGTCTAAGAATCAGATTTGAGAAAAGAACTTTCCTTGAAGGGATCAGATGTGACTTTTAGGCAGCGTGATTCTTCATAGTCATAGGCAATTAGGTTCCTGTAACCTAAGGACAGCCCTGAACCAAAAAGATGCAGGTATTAGAATTGGAAATGGGGATACACCTGGGTCAACATGGGAGAGAAAGAGAAAGAATAAAGGGAGTAGGCAGGGCGTACAGTGTCTTGTACAGAGAAATGAGTTATTTTTGTTGGCTGGCCTTCTCTTTAGTTATCATAATTGTTGAGCCTGAGACATATGTAACTTAGGAAAGAGCCAAACCAACTACTTTTTATGTTTGAAAAATGTTCTTCTATCGTCATCTCTAATCTCTTCTCCATAATATCTATTAGATGTCTTTAATTTAAATGTAATTCATTCTCTATAACAATTAATGTTTTATGATTCCTATTTTTTATATACTCCATGGGATCATCAGGACTATTTTTATTTTTTAAAAATATCATTTACTTATTTATTTATTTTGATACAGAGTCTTACTATGTAGCTTGGACTCAGAGGCATCCTTCTGTGTCAGCCTCCCTGATGCTAGGATTATGGGCACGTACCACCACACCCAGTTTTGGTGTCAGACACAGAGCACCCAGCATAGCATGTGGTACCAGGAATTGAACTCAGGTCCTTGCGCCTGCCAGTCAGACACTTAAACCACTGAGCTATCTCCCCAGCCTATTTTTTATCTTAGCAATTTTTGCCTTATATCTGATCTACTTTGCACTTTGTGTGTTGAGTTTAATTTTAATAACTGCATATATCATTTCTTATTTTTTGTTCTTAATTTCTACTTGTGACAGTGTTATAGTTGTGCTTTATGTTTTCTACTCACTTTGTTATAACTTGAAGCATATTTATGCTTATGAAATTTCAAATTTAGGGAGTATATATATTTATTCATGCTAGTGGTGTGTTGTTCCCTGAATGTCTTAGCAAATGTATGATAATATGGCCATCAGGAATAAGAGTTGTGTGTGTAGGGGGGAGAGACAGAGACAGAGATAGAGACAGAAGGAGACAGAAGGACAGTTTCTGCAAGGCAGTTCTGAAATTGCTTTGGCTTATACAGGGTCTCAAGAGTCATTTATTTTTGGTGTGTGCTTTCTGGTTTAATAGTTCTTATGCCTCTCTAAAGTGTGGGAAATCCAGCACCACTTGCCCATTGTTCATGATGTCAATTTTCCAAGCTGACTCTTTTCCTTATCCTGGATGTTCAGACATAGGTAATGCTCTTAATCATTTCTCAGGGTCAATGGGTATGCCTTTCTAGGACCTCTTCTCACTGAGAACAAATCCCTCGATAATTTTGGCTTATTGTATCTTTGCTTCTGTTTCCCTATTCACATACGCCCAAAGTTGTTTCTGCTTTTGTGATAATTATTGAATCTTAAATTTTATCCTCTAGGAATTAAAGCCAACTTCTAGTTTGACAGAACTATCTTCTAACACATGCAATGGCAAGAGTTCAAGCCCATTCTTACTTCTAGCATCTCAGACTTTTATATTACTGTTCTTATGTGGGAAGATTCGGAAGGATCCTAGAATACCTTACTGTGCAGCTAGGATGGAGGACTTCTGAAAGGAAATGGCAGCTGAAAATCCAAAATTATTGTATTATTATTATTATCATTATTTTGTATTTTAGGACAAGGTCTACAGGGTTTCACTATGTAGCTCAGACTCGTAGTGCTCCACCTGTGTTCAGTTTCCCAAGAGCTGGGATTACAGTCGTGCACCACCATGCCCAGTCTCAATTGCCATCTCAGTGTGCCCCGGGGGCAGGGCTGGCACGGCATGCCAGGGATCGAGCCCCAGCCTCTGCATTTGTCTAAGCAGGCACTTTAATCCACTGAGCTATTTAGCTGGCCCTTAAAATTATTTTGTCTGAAAGAATGGAGTGATAATTTACTACATTATTGATTGAAAAATATCCCAATGTCTAATTAAGAGAGTAACATTAACATTTTGCCATCATATTTAACCTAATTATTCTTGGAGTTTACATTATATTTCTCATAGTGTTGCATACGCTCATATATAGCACATCTGTTACCTTTTTCTCTCTACAGAAAGAGAGAGAGAGAGGAGGGAAAAAGAGAGAGAGAGATTGATGATTCATGGGTAGTTGATTCACTGGCTTCAGATCGACACAGGGGCACAGTATTTTCCCCATGGGAAAATACTGTATTGTCCTAGAACCTTTGTTTTCCTCACTAAATGAGATCCTTGATTAGCTTACAGGGAAATATCATATCAAGAAATGACTGTTCAATTTTAAACATTGAGGAAGACAGCTGGAGTGCTTACAACAGTATTCTAGGCCCTATGTATATATTCCCATTTTAGCCTTCAACTGTGTATTTAGGAATTCTTGGTCATTTTCTAAGAATAAGAAACTGTATCTCTGACAAATTTATTAATGTATCTAAGACCAAAGAACTCATAATGGTATCTACTACTCCAAACCTTCTACTCTGTCCACACTGCAAGTGAAAAGCACTGGACTTCTGAAGAAGGTAAAAGAAACTGTATCATTCAGGATAAATTTTCAGCTTGACCAACTCCTTTTCAAATAAGAATAGGATTTCATTGCAGAGAATCAGTAGTTTGCAACCCAATGGAAGGAGAAGTGCAATTTCTAGTGCAACCCAATGGAAGGAGAGTTTCTGTGTTAAAAACTCTAGAAATAATGAGAATAGAGCAATCACACTGAGCAGCTCACAATGCTCTCAGTCAGAAGTGTGGACCCAGGAATCCAACCCACTGGGTTTTAAGGCTCAGCAGCACAGGTTGGGGAGTTGTAACCACAGCTGTTGGTTGCATGATCATGCTATCGCAGTAAACAATGATTGCCTCTCACCTCTCCTTTTAACAATAGCAGCACTTACCAACGCTATTATAGCACAAGATGGTACTTCCAGAATTAACTTGCTAATGTAGCTAATAAAAATGGTAAAATATTAACCTTTGTCTCATTTGCATTTCCAAAATATTTTGCAAGTATATCTGATAGGATAAATCTGAGGCATATCTAAAGCTCCAGTTGCAAAGGAGCCTTGCAAATATTATTTATTTTTTAAAACTTTTACAGCTCAGAAAGACACACATGAGCTATGTAAGGAATACTGTGGAAAAAGTCATTGTCTTCCCACTGTATCTGGTAATGCAGACTCTTAAGAGATATTTCTCCAGAGACATGAATTTGGAGAAAACTATATGAGTGAATACACTCAAGACAATAAAGGAACACTTTGGTAACTGTTCTTCTTATCCTGCTAATCTATCCTTCCCCATTTTTCTTGGACATGCCCTTAAAAATAATAATAGGCTAGAGATTAAGCAAATTATTTTCCTGAGAGATAATTAATGGAAAACGTCTATAATAGTGGGAGTGGTACAAATAGGAAGTTTATCTTACCATGTGCAAAAAAACCTAGAAATATGAATTTCAAAGAAATACTATGTTCATTATTTGTAATCCTAAAATTTTTATTATCTTTCCATTTGAGTTCAAAATCTAATCATAGTATTTCTCCTCATTAAAATGAAACCTATCAAACTTCTATAAGTTGCAGTCGTATTGTTAATAGTACAAATCAGCTCATGGAAGATTTTTCACAAAGAAAATTTAACCTTTATTAAAATTCATGGATGGAAAAATCTGTGTCTTCCTCTGTTTAATTATTGGTAGCCTTCCCCAGAAATCATGTGGACAGACTATTATGCTCTTTGGGATTTAGAAATCTTTTTTCTTATGCCCCATATTATTAGCCTAGGAAATAAGCACACAATCTTAGGAAAACAACAAATTCTTTGCACATATTTTCATGGAATCAAGCCAAAAGGGGAGATAAGTTGCAAAGTCATGCTCAGTGTGCTACCCGATTCTCATCCAGACGCATCTTACATGCTTTTCTGTTCAAGGCACATGATCTCTGGCTATTTTCCTGGCTGCTGTAATGGAATTGCCATTTTAAGTTTATAGGAGGTTCAAGAGAAACATGATAGGGCAGCAGGAAGAAATGGCCTACTCATAAACAATCCTCTGAAATTTTGAATTAATTAGGTTTGAATGCCTAAAAGGGAAGAATGGGGAAGGGTGCCCTCATTTTCTCTTGCTCCAGTTTCCTGTTGCACTATGTGGCTTCTTGAATGGTGCATAATATAAATCATCTTACCGCCAGAAGATAAGTTTCAGTGTTGCGAACTCAGCACATCTACTTAATTCCATTTTTCCAGTTGGGTATCTACATCGATTCGGGCCAAGGGAGTATCTCATGTCACCTAATGTAACAAATCGATCCTGGAGTGTGCATGGTGATAGCCACAGTGTTGGCAGACGAGTGTTTCTTTTCTCTGCCAACCACCGTCAGTATTATTTTTGGGTGGATCTGAATGCAAACAGTCCAGAGTTTCCATTACATCGTCCTAATTGTTAAAAAGGGGGCCTGCTATAATTCTTGAAAACCCGTCTGTTTAGTTGTACCAGTTACCATAACATCAGATTGAAATATTTCTCCTCGCAGTTAGTTTGGCCACAGTGTAGCAGCCAGCCTAGTAGCATCAAGGCATTAGAAAGGCAAAGCAAGCCAGTCAACAGTATGAATGGAACAATTCACACTGTTGTACATAGATCTAGAGGTTAAACCCAAACACATGAAAAAGTGACGCTGGAAGCACTTGGGAACAGCTGGGCCAGATGAATAACTCAATTGGCTGCCATGAGGAACAAATTAAACAACTGACTGGAGACCAGGCTGCTCCTGTGACAGACACTTTAATCAGGAAGTCAAAAGCTGATTGACAAGATGAAAAGCTGGATGACATGAAAAATGGAAACAGAAGGAACAACACAAGAAAAGGGCACCCTGGGTCAGCATGCTGACAAAAATAATCAAGTACGACAGGCCATAATCCAATCTTCGAATGTTTGGCATGGTGCTAGTTATGAGAATCTGCAGCCAAGAGGAAAGAAAACTATTATTAAGCAAAGAAATTATCTGGCCTTCTGGAACTCACTATTACATGTTCACTAGAGGATTTTATTTTCTTTTTTATTTTTATACAAACGTAACTGCTTTTGTTGATTTCATAAGGTCAATTAAAAAGTGCTCATAAATCTAGAAATGAAGCTCCAGGTAAACAATGAGCAAGAGCCTTCTAAGTTTGTAGCTAAATAAGTAATGTACATATTGATCATCTCAAATGGCAAAGGATAAGACTTCTTACACTCTTCTATTCAAGTCATAGAGGAAGAAGAGGTAGCAATTACTGGGAGGAGGTCTGTGTGGCCCACTTAATAACTCTTATACTGGGTTCTTACTGCTAAAATTGCTGTTGGACTCCAAGGCTGAGCTTCATGCCAGAAAATGTGTCTGTGTTGCTTGAATAATTTCTGATATGTCTCTGAATATCACCTGCAGCTCAAAAGATATATTTGCAGATGAAGTATCTGAAGAATGAGATAATGATTTTTATTTTAAAAGACAGGCAACATCACAGTTTGTCTTTCCTTGGACAAATGTGTGCATTTGTATTAGGTGGCTTCAGTTCACATCATACTTTTATTTCAAGAGTGGATCATTTATCAGAGGAAGGCCTAGAAAAAATAAGCACCTTGGCAGAGTTTAGATACTGTGACTTCATGCCTTTTCAATAAACTCATCTGTCCTTTGGAAAAATAGAAAACTTACAGGAAACATCTAAAGCCCAGTTGACACTGTCTCCGTGGGATTCCTGTACCAGAGTCAAACCCATATCTCGAGAGAGAAGAAAAGATGTTTTAATTCATTGTCTTAGTCTACTGGTTTTCAAACTGTGTTTCAAATCTCTAGGGGGTTTTGGAAGAAAAGTATGGTCACAGAGGACATGTTTCATTCGTATCTGCTCCATTACCTTCAGCTCCCTCAGGATTTGGAGTTCTGGGGCATTAAAAACATTGTCGAAAGGTTTCCTGGCCTCAAAAATGTGTAAAAGAAAAACACTGCTTTGATGGTATTACTCTTAGGTGAGTAGGCTACTATTTAACTGAACATATTCAGCTCAAACTGGGGGACCAAGCTGGTGTATTTCTCTTGGTAAAGTACTTTACAGAAAGTCAGTCTGAATTATCTGATCTATGGAATGCTGATGTACCTAAGTCATAGTTAATAATGCTTGTTTACAGAATTTTCTCAAGTGTTTCATTGCAAATATTCAAACCTGAGCCTTGCTTGTGCCATATAGTTAAATTCCCTTTGGTCATGACTCTCCAAAGGAGTAACTTCTTCTTACTGCTTTGAAGGACTTACATCTAAGCTATCAGAAAAGTAAATGAACACACTTGTAATTATGCTCTGAGCTCAGTGCTGACCCTGAGTCTTACTAATGTAAAAGTCTCCTAAAGGTGACACAGAAATTGTTGCAAGTTGGCAAAGCTATACAACATCAAATGTGTTAGAAGAAAAATTTTTGCATTTATTTTTTATTTTATTTTATTGTATTTTAGGGAAGGATCTACCAGGTCTCGCTACTATATTGGACTCATAGTGATCTGCCTGTTTAGGGAAAGCCTTGATCAGGCCCACAAGGCACTGAGAAGACAGTAGCTCCTTCTGTACTATGTATTTAGAGCCTCCACAGAGCTGGGATTACAGGCAAGCGCCACCATGCCCAGTCTTAATTGTCATCTCAGTGCACTGGGGTCAGGGCTGACACGGCAGGCCTGGGAATCGAACCTCAGCCCCTGCACCTGCTTGCAGGCACTTTAATCCACTGAGCTATTTGGCCAGCCCTAATGTATGCATCTCTATTCCAATTTCAACCTGAGCTTTTTGAATGCCTGACCTTTGGTGCTTCCTTCCTTTTCTCAGAAAGGGAGCTATTTATATTAACCCAAAATTGCCAGACTGACCTTGCTTCTTAGGCCTGCTTTGGCTTCTATTATGTCATTCCTGTTGCAACCTTTGGGATCCAGTACTGCTGTGTGCTCATCTCAGTCTGTCAGTTCCCCCAGGCCTTCACTTTCTCTGCGTCTTGATTCTGTTGTTGTCATCACTACCTTCCAGGTCCTTCCTGATGTTGATCCTATGGACATCCATTCCTTTTCCACCCAGCCACTCAGTTTTTCCTGCCCTGATGGAAAAAAGGGAACAAAATGTGACAAGGACAAGGAATGAGGCGGAGAAATGTGACAGATGGCTGAGGAAATGGGGCATCATCTATGAAAATTATTATTATTATTAGTCATTTTCTTCAAGTGACAACACAGGATATGTTTTAAATGGTCTTAATGATGAAAATATGAAGTAATTAAAGAAGAGTCAATATGCAATGTTATAACATAGACTATGTAAAGATGGGTCAAGCTATTTAATTTGTATGACCAAGCATATTTGATCAGGGTAATGTGAAGTATGTATCAAATGAGGGCTGTAGTTAGATGTTTGATTTTCTCTTGCAGTTAATCTCGACAACCCACCAGCAACCAAGCCCGATCATTTACTCTCATTGTGAAGTATGTTTCAAATTGAGTCTCTATCTCACGTCTAGCAATGCTACTCCAAGCCTCAGATTTTGTGTGGTACACAAGGGAAAGCCTGGATCAGACTCACAAGGCACTGAGAAGACAATAACTCCTTCTGTACTACCTATTTAAAAAATAAAAGCAAAACAAAATTTAAAGAAATATATGTGGGAAATGCTGACAAAGTTTTCAGTTTTCCCTTTAGTGACTATGTTAATGCCTCCTGTGAAAAAATACCAAATATAAAATATCAAATATCACTTGATGGATACTATACTAGTACACTTTTTTCACAAACTCAGAAATTATATATATATATATATATATATATATATAATTTTATAAAATGTAAGATATTTGTAAAATATAAAATGTTTAAGTTACACATGTTTGATAAATTAAATTCTACCTTTTGTAATTTCATAATAATGATTATTATTACATAATAATAATTTTATAAACTCCCTAGTTTAAAAACTCTCCATGGCCAACCACTGCACATATCTCCATAGTTCTAATTTTATCTAGTCTTTCTTAGCTAGAGACATTGAAGAAATAAAAACACATTCATTTCATACTACCCGCAAAGAAATTTACTATATAATCAAACCTTATATGTATGACAAAGTAGATATCTAAGCAATTTAAATAATATTCACCGTGACTGAAGGGTAGAATTCAGATTCAAAACCAGGCCTATCTGTAGATCGCACTGAACTAGGACAGGACAAAGAACAGCAGGAGCAGGGTACCCAACACACCATTGTGGACAAGCTTTAAGCAAGTGGGGATTCTGTTAGCAGAGCACAAATGTGTGTAATACTATGGAGTTATAGTCAGTCAAGAGTAAACTAAAGTGACTTTTATACCTCAAATAAAGATTAAAGTTAATTCACTCACTCAGTAGGTATTTACTCTGATAGGCTTCTTAACTGACACAAATTCCTCCCATTATTATAAGAACATTTTTTTGCATTATGACTTTATATTTTTCCATCTACAGTTGTATGTGTTTCTCTTCCCCCTTAAATATGCACTGACCCTGTGACTTTCTTCCAGTGACAGAATATAGAAATCTCACAGTACAACCTCCGCAAATTTCATCACGGCATCTTGGACGTTGTGTTCTTGCTCTCCTGGAATGACGAAGGGCTACGAGAAGAGAGAGAGAGAGAGAAAAAAAAAAGGCTTCTTGAGATGATAGTCAGCACCAATGAGCAGACATGGGGGTGAGACATTTTGAACCTTTCATGTCAGATAACCTGTAGCATGAGGAGTACATGGAACCATAAAAGGAACACACCAGCCACCCTACCAAGTTATGTAGGAAGCAAGAAGACATCATCGTTTAAGCCAGTAGGTGTGGGGTAATCTGTCCCATAGAGAGTTATCTAAAATGGACATTGATACAGAGAGGGAAAAGGTGTAAGGGAGATTCAGTGTGCATCAAGGAACCAAGGAGAAGAAAAGTTTGTGTAATTTGTATTTCTAGCAAGAAGCCAAAGGCAGGTCATTAAGCTACACTGTCACCACGAATAAAGAAAGCTAAGGATTTTAGCACAGGGTCTAGCACAAGTGAGGACTTGGTGTCAGCTCTTCTTGTTGTTATTTTCTTATTTTAGAATGGCACAGAAATGTGTAATTATAAGCAAGTTTAGAAACAGAAACATCTACTTTTGGAAAGGGTCAATAAGAAGAATAATCACTGCAATATGCATGCAAACTCCAAATAAGACTGAACCTGTGAAAGGAAAAAGCATAATAAAAGGCATATATTCGCTTACCTGAAGCTCCCAAGGCCAAGTGAGTTTTAGAATTCAGTCTAGAATTTTGGTAAGGTAATTTATCACCTGCATCATACATTACACAACATTCCCAGCACCATTAAAACTTTAGCATTAAAATGAATGGTTGTTTGTAATAAATGAGATAACACAACCTTAAATCTATTCAACCATTAAGTTTGTTTTATAAAAGAAAAGGTGGGCTTGTAGAAGGTTCTGGATTTCCTAGTTGTGGACCTAGAAAAACACAATCCACACGATTGGTCACTGACATCTTAATGAGTTCAGTGGAGTTCAGCCCGGCCAGCGCAGCTGCAGAAATCGGTCTGAGCTTTACAAGTTGACAGAAGTAAATCACACACTGTATTTTCCATATTATGGTCCATTTCACTGGCTCTGTGTTGGTACAGCTGGGGTGTAGAAGATTCAGATCATCGTGCATGCGCATGTAACTTCTGTGGCCCTAATCCATGCCGGCAGCCTCAGCAAACACACTTGCATATGAAGGATGGGAGCAATTTTCCGAGTCCTTACCCATTATTACATTGTTATTCCTGGATCCCGCCACCTCCTTCCATATCCTTGAGTCTTTCCCCAACTTGATGGCAATGGTTGAAAATCTACTTTGAAAGTTTATTGTGTGGTTTCGCTGCTGCCAAAGCTGCTGCTGGTCCCAAGCCTCCTGGGTGTCATCATTTCTGCTTGTCATTTGCTCACTCAGTCACTCCTTAGCTGCTGCTTTCAGTCCTGGCCATTCTGCCATCTGTGGTGAGTAGATGTCGAAGGAGGACCGAGTTCTGTTGTTCATTTCAGGCTTTGGGTGATTTAAGGTAAGTAAAATTTAAATAAAAATCTTTCCACTTTCTCTTTCTTCCTCCACCTTTCTCTTCCTCTCTCTTTCAATCATCTATCTATCCATCAATCATCTATCTATCTATCTATCTATCTTTCTATCCATCCCTTTGAATGCATATTAAATAAAACTGGCCTAATTTATTTGTTCCACCTAGCCCATCATTTAAATTTATAAACTTTTCTGTAGAAAAATAGACACATTCTCCAGGAACCGAGTCAGAGGACACTCACACATCAAGTACCCTACACCACTGTGTCTTTCTTTCATTCAACCTGTATCTACCTAATCCTAAAGGTTTCAAGCACTGGTTTTAGCAACACATACAAACTTTCTGCTGCCATGGCATTCTAGTCTTTGTCAAAACTATTTCTCGGCATGGGCAATCAATTGGCTCACAGGTTGACCATATGCCCGAGGGGTTCTTAATCCTTAGGAGACTGATTGCTGGATTCTCTTTTTTATTTTTCAATACTGGAGATAGAAGCCAAGGCCTTCACACTTAGTTGCATCCCGAGTCATTTTTATTTGGAGACAGGGTCACACTAAATCACTAAGCTATCTAAGTTGGGCTCAGACTCACAATCCTTCTGCTTCAGCCTTCATTAGTGCTGTGATTACAGGCAAGTGCCACCATGTCCAGCAGGACACTGACTTTGTGAATGTGCTCTAGCACTAAAAGGTTGAAAAGAGAATTGGCTTTGCCCCTGTTGCTCAAAGTAGATGTTCCAGGAACCACAGGCTGATTGTGAAAACCTAATAATCTGTGTTAGTCTATGTTATGCAGCTATAACAGACACCCACAATTGGGTATTAATGAGCAACAGACATTACTTTTTTACATTTCTAGAGGCAGAAAACAAGGTATTAGCATCTGACAAAGGCCTGTTGCTATATCATAACATGGTAGAAGCGTCATGTAATAACGAAGTGAATGTGAAAGATGGAGAGAAAACTCAAGTTGAACGCATTTTTTTTTGTCAGGAGCCCACTCCCGTGTTTACTAACCCAACCCCTGGTAGGTTGCAACAAATGGCCACAATTTATTCAGCAAGGCAGTCCCCTAATGACTTAATCATCTCTTACAAAGGCAATTAAATTTCAACATGAGTTTTGGAGAAAACATACAAAACTGCAATAAATTAAAAGAGAAATTTATCTGAACTGGAGCTCTCTTTTTAAAAAGTTACTTCTGTGGTCTTCAGATGTGCTACTGTCTTTTGTCTCTAAACCTTGCCACATATGAGTTCTGCTAATAGAGGAAAAAAGAGCTCAAAGGCAACTATGGAGCAGTGGCCACGTCTTCAACCTCTTCTCTTAGCTAATGCAGTAGATTCTGAGGTCAGCATCTAATCTCTAGTGACTCTTCCTTCCACCTCCTTCTAGCCTAATATTTTTTTAGGCAGTTTTCTGCTGCTGAAGAATGCGTACTCCTTAGCTTGATGTGCCAGGGTTTCATGACCTTCCTCATGGCACGACAGATACTGAAGATGATCATAACTGTAGAGTGCATTTTGAAAAATGAAAGAACATGTTCCTGGTCAGAGCTGATGAACCTGGTATCTCTGGAGACCCAGGCTCTACTGGCTAATGCAAGAAGTTCTGAGAAGATCAATGTGTCCGCACAACTATAATTCTACTACTTCATAAGGAGTGTAAAACTCTGTGTATTGTTCAGTAGTCTTTACAATGATGCATGAAATTGCATATTCTATCTATCTATCTATCTATCTATCTATCTATCTATCTATCTATCTATCTTGTTGTTATCTTTGCTCCCTACTATTTGTTCTAAAGATATTGAAGTAATTATTCCCTAAGTTGATGTTCATTATTTTCTTGCTAGGTAATTTTTAATAATTATTTCTTCATGTACAGTTTTCTTTCAAGCCATTGTCTTACTCTTTGTCTCCCCTCAAATGCCTTTCTTGAACCTGCTTTTTTAAAATCAAACTTTTACTCATCCTGTTAGCCCCTTTCAAATGTCACCATCTTGAAGCTGTTCCCAGCTTGTCCAGGCAAATTTAGGTTTTTGTCTTCCCAGACTGCCAAAGCATATATAAATGTACATCTCACAGTCATTACTATGTAGTTGCCTGCAATAGCCGTGGATGCTGTTCTCCCTATATTACTGTGTATTTCACTGAGTTTCCTAGAGTCCCTACCTAGCACAGAACTCAAGGATGCTTTGTTTAGTGAAGGAAGGAAGGAAGGAAGGAAAGAAGGAAAGAA
>NW_004524640.1:3406455-3467935 GCF_000260255.1 Octodon degus
AGGGAGGGAAGGAGGGAGGGAGGGAGGGAGGAAGGAAGGGAGGGAGAGAGGAAGGAGGAAGGAAGACCAAGAAAAATTTCTTGTGCATCATAGAAGTGAGTTTTTCGATGGAACTTGAAATGCTTTATTGTTTCATTATACCAAAATGATATTTTTTCAGTCCCATGAAATGTAAAGCCTTAAAACATAAAGCAATAAGTCACTGGGGTCTTATTGATGTTATATACATCTGCTATGCATTTGACTTTAGTTCACCTAGAAATTTATATTTGATTTATAAGTTTAGATCAAATATTCTTATCAACAGAGTTTTGCATGTATTCTACTACCAGTTTTGCTCTAATGGTTGTTTGTCACAATAATTTGACTTTGAGAAAAATGGAAAACAAAATCATACAAACCACTGTACACCTTCAGCAAGATTAGGAATGAGTTTCTCAAGTCTCAGTTGGGTAAATTATGTTATAAATAAGCCACTGTCATTTAATTATTTTTTAGTAGTACTCTTTAGTCTTAGAGTTTAGAAAAATATTGACTCAGTACCAACTAAGTACTAGCTTAATCCACAAGCAATTGTATATTGTCATTAGAATAGCACAGAGACTTAGAAAACTATTAGAATACTTACACACTTTTCTTTAAGAGGTTAATAGAAATCTTATTTCTTTACTAGCATTACTGTACTTTTTGTTAGTACTTGTTTGCAAAACATAAAAATTATACATATTCATAATGGGAAGTTAACACATGTGCGTAACACATCTTACTTTCTCCTTTCAAGTATTTCAAGAATTTGCCGTCATCTAATTGATTGTAGTCTACAGCACAAACATGGGTGAATCATACAAGAGACCAAGAAGACTATGTGTGAACTAAGCTGCTGTACTCATGCTCTAATCAGGAGAATTTTTTAAAAATTCATTTAATTATACATGAAAACTATCAGTAATGAGGGTCAAAGTATTTGATCTCTCTTCTCTGGTGTTCTGGGAGTGACAAAGTCACACAAAAAGGTTGCATTTTTCTCTGATTGTTACACTATGGCATTCAAACAATTTTAGAGGTCAATCTCATAGGAGAACATAAAATTTGCATAATTTTTAATGTGTAAGGACATTTAATTAAGCCTAAGGGTGGTATTTTTGGCCTGATAAATGTTCCTCAGAAGCTACTATGCATTCATGCATATTGAGCCTGGATTGCTTGTATTCATACCTATCTACCTATCCATTCATCCTTCCTGCCATCTGTCTATACACACACACACACACACACACACACACACACACACACACGCACGCACAAGCACAAACACACACAGAGTTCAAATATATCTAGAGGTTTGCAATTACTGAAGACATTTATTCACTATTCACTATTGGTTGTTCTCCGAAGGCTTTTGTAAAAGAGGAGCTATGAAATCACCTTTACCACAGTGACATTGAAGAAATGCACAATAAACATATAGAAGCTTAGCTTCCTTGGGAGAGGACGTCTTGTAAAATGACTGTCACAATCAATGTAAAAATGCTAACTTTGTATGTAAATATTTTGTAAGAACTCCTAGCTCTGCATTAGTGTTGTTGTCAAGACCAAGCCACTCTACCTGGCTTTAGATACATTGATAAATGGGTTAGCAGAGTTACTTTGTTTTGAAATTAAATACAAATTCTTATGTTAGAGCCTTCGGGATTGGGTGAATGGTAGGTGGAAATTATAATCGTTAGTGTTCTAACTTGTGTTTTAAAAATATTCCTGGGGAGCACCAGTTCAGATTCCAGTACACCTTCTAAAAAGCATAAATTGAATACCATGTTTATTCTGGAAGAGACTTTTAGATGAAGCCTTAAAAAATGTGAAGACTCCCTGCAATTTTCTCCCAGGACATGTCTTCATCAGCATTTCCATAACTCAAACTTTTCCTTCTTTCTTTGAAATTCCTTTAATCTTTGTCTTTGGAACACCTAAGATGCACATCATGGGATCGCAGATCTTAGTGCGAGAAGTGTTAGCCCTTGCACTGAGCAGATCTGAGGCTACACTGGGACCATTCTCAGAAGGATTGCTCATCAGCTGCAAAACCAATCAATTAAAGGGCACTTGCAAGGGAGCAATAACTTCCTTATTCCCTCAGGAAAATGTAAGATAGTTGATTACATATCTTTAGCAAGAGTAAACATCATGCAAATAATACACAGTAATTATTATACATGGCCCATACAAGGCTCCCGTGAGGCTAGCGTTTAGCCACAAGTTTGCACTGACTGCGAAGGAGACTGGGAAATTGATCCTTTATCTGGGCATGACACCACTTCAAGCACAATTGGGCTTTTAGATAAATATAGGAAGAGAAAATGGATATTACATAGAATATAAGCAGTCTCTCAGACCAACCCTATATGGACACCCATCACTGAGACCTTGTTTAGAAAAATTTCTCCTACCTATGTCCTCGCATTTTGCACAAACCACTCCTTTTCCTTGTGCTTGGATTCTGCACTTTGTTCTCCAGTGCATTTCCCTTCTCCTTTGGAGGTTCTCTGAGTTGCCATTGTTCCTCTATACAATAGGGCTAAGATCAAGAGCCTCCATTCGGTAGACAAGGAGTCTATCTCTGTGCTCACTAGCAGACGAATTTATATCTTTTCCTATAATATTGAACTACTTAAAATCAAGAGATCAATACTCAGTGGTATGTAAAAGCTTAAATCATACAGCTGACCTTCAAGAACTATCATTTACTTTCTAAATAGCAAATGCAAGTGAGAATTCTGCCATCTCCTTAAAAATGTGCTTGTGTTTTATATCACAGTTAAATATTTATTAAGATATAATAGTAGCTAAAAGACAGTAATAGAAAATAGTGCAATAAATATGAGGCAACATTGGCAAAATAAATCATAGAGGACCAAGAAACGAAGAGAGAGAGAGAGAGAGAGAGAAAGAGAGAGAGAGAGAGAGAGAGAGAGAGAGAGAGAGAGACAGAGAGAGACAGAGACTGAAAATCTTCTCTTTTCCTCCTCAGGATCTTTGCTTCTCCTGTTTCTTCTGCCAATGGTGCTTGGTCGACCCCAACCCTCTCACCTTTTACCCTGTAGTTCTCATTAATCCTTTAGGTTTTATGTTAATATATTTCTAAAGAGACCTTTTCTCTGATGAGGTGATCTCACATAGGTGGGCCCTGAGGATGTCTCTCATATCCCTTCCCATTCTTTCCCTTTGTGGTACTTGGAGAGGTAATTTCTAATTCTGTATTCAGTATTTCAATTCTGTATGTATCCACTGAAGATCTGATTCCCCTCCAGGCTATACACCACATGAAGCAGACATTTCATTGTCTTTGCTACTTCTGCATCATAAACATATAGTACAGGATCTAACATTCCATAGATGCTTAATGACTATTTGCCAAACAAATAATCAAGAGAGGTGAAGTTTGGAGGAAAAAAAATAGCGAGTGAGGGAGTGAGACATACTCATCATGTTTTGAGACAAACATTTTCTGGGAAGTCTCTCTACCGCATGCTTATTTATTTATTTTTTCCAGCCAAATTATTCACATCTGTAGATTAGCCTGAGAAAGCAAAGTATAGCAGACATCTTCCTATAGAACTCACCTAATCACACGTATTTCTTTATTCCCTTCCATAAGACAGATTTGCGTCCATGTCACAAAATGATTAACAGCTTGGGGATTTTTTAATGTACGAGTAAGTAGGTCCCATTTATGCTGAGTTTTTGGAAATAACAGATTATCACTATAATGAATAATAGGTACTATAAATACCCTCATCAATGGTTATAAGCATTACTATGCAAACTAACAGAAGTATATTTTAGATAGACATGATTGGCACCGGTTGCACCTCGGCATCACAGAAGATGGCTGCACTTACGTCTTATGGTACAGGGAATGGGTTATTTTGAGAAATGCTCGCCTCTCTCACAGTTCTACATGAATTAGAAACTGGCCAGGGTGTGCCAACATGAAAAGCAATCAAAACCGCCTGGATGGCTAAGCATCTGCTCTTGAAGAATGCTAAATCTGGAAAGAGAATGGGATCGTTCAGGGCACAGAGTAACCCAAGGACCCACGACAATGTTGTCCATGAAGTTGGACTTGGCCTTCTTCCATATAAGTCCAGTGATACGCAAAGTATTCTCACTGTATCATGCCTTCTCAGGTTTCTTTCTTCTCCTCTTTTAACCCAAACCTTGAAATGGAGTCTACTAAGTCCTTTAGTGAGTAATGATCCAAAATTTCCTTTTCTTTCTTTTTTTTCTTTTTTTTTTTTTTTTGCAGAATCGAGAATTGAACTCAGGTCCTTGCAGTTACCCCGGAAGTGCTTATTCTACTGAGCCATCTCCCCAGCCCCATGATCCAGAATTTCAAAGCTTATGATTTTTAGGTGATCAGAGCATTTCCAGGTAACAGCATTGCGGGTGAGAAACCTGAATGTTGGTCTGGATTGATAGCGGCTAAACTTGGCTTGTTCTTCAGATGCGAACATGAGTTAATTCACTATTTTTTGTCTACATGCCTATTTTCTTGTCTTGAATATTCACATACGTTGGGGGAATATTCTATCCATCACCATTAGATGAACCTTCCCCAATCACTTCTTTGATCGTGTCATATACTTTGCAAAAAAAAAAAAAAACATCTTGAATGACCTTGCTATGCACAAGGGTTCGAATGCGTTTGCTTGCTTTTAAGGCCCACCACAATCTGGCCCTGCTGTGAATCGCTCTTGCGGCTGCATTCCGTGACGTCAGTAGCAAAGATGAAGGAGTTCATCTCCACAAAACTGGTCAGTTTTCTAACTGGACCTTCAATGACTTGCTCTGAAAAAAAAAAAAAAAATTGTAACTCATTTCTGTAATCCATCCTGCTGTACTCAGCACAGATACTAAATGTTTCGTGCACTTAGAGCATCAATAATATTCAGCCATAGGAGTCATGCAGAAATACCTTCCATTCTGGCAAGTACATGAGGTAGTAAATCCCGCGGGCAGTCAAGACTACTTGGAAAATTTAAACATTGTGCTCTTTCGAGAATAATATAGCGATCTCTCACCATGCTGGGTATGATCATCACTAAGCAATGATTTAAAAATTGAGAATGATTTATATTTTTATTTTTCAGCAGTAAATTCTTTTATAAATTTATGGAAGGATTTAGATTTATATGGTAGACTAGTTTCCATCATAGAGTAGTAATCTTAATGGCCACTTTTGAATTCCATTCGTCTCTACGTGAGCCACAAAGCATTTGGAGGCTAAAATCAAGATTAACACAGTGATTTGGATAAAATACTTAAAAATTTGAGTTTTAGACTGAAAAATCAAACCCAGGTGGTAGGATTTCCGAGGTAGCAAAATTTACCATTCCTGTTTTACTACAAATAACATTTATTTTGAAGGTGTGTAACATTAAGGTATCTACTTTCTCATATATATAAACCCATAGATAACTTTTATAAATCTGAAGATGTATTTATGCTGCAGGAAATTAGGTTCACAGCAGTTGAGAGGTTGAGAAAGAAGGACTGCCATGAATTCAAGGCTAGGCTAGACCACATGGTGAGTTCAAGGCCAGGCTGATCTACACAGAGAGATCCTCACTCAACAAAAAGGAGGGTAGGTGAGAAAGAAATTAACTTAAATTTATTACTGCATGATGTCTCTCTCTCTAGACTTTCTTCCTCAGAGTGATTGAGCTTTGTTTCAAAGTCTTTAAGATCAAATGCTAGACATAACTGTCTTTATTACACATTAGGATATGCACAATGGCCAAACTTCTCTGTGTCTCAGGGAATAACACTAGATCTGGTGAGTACTAAATGGGCTAACCCATGTAAATTAGAAGACAAGTACAAGGAAGGTTAATAAGGTACTGCTCTTATTTCTGAGTAAAGCATTTCCTTTGAGAAGTTGTAGTGGAGGTGAGCAGGAGAGTACACACCTCAAACGCCTTCAGAAATCAGACAGGTAATGAAATAGGTGAAGCAATTATTTTTGGTCGAATTTAGTGCCACCTTTAGGGAACTACAAAGTATATGCCCTACTTACAGGTTTCAAAATAAAACACTGATCGATGAGGGCAGAAAGGAGTACAGAATGAGAAAACAGGAGAGAACAATCCAAATCAGAGGACACAGGCAGAGCTAGAGGGGCTCATAAGAAGATGACCATAAGGTCATTTGTTTAGTTGAAGCAGAAAACTTAATAGCAAATGATCCTGTCCAGGCTAGAATATGAGAGGTTTTCTGAACCTGGTGAATATTAAGTTCCCTAGGTATGCACAAGGTAAATTCTAGATTATGGGTCAGGTGGAAGAAAATCTAACCATCTTTGCAAGCAGGGCTTCTACTTCCTAGTCTTTTTTATGAGGGCTGAATTTTCATTTGCTTTTCTATAGTTTTGATTATCTAGTATCCTGACTTTATTTTTGTTTTGGGGCAATCACGCTTTTCAGAGCTGGATGTACCAATGTACAGCTCCTATTCTCCATGAATTATCTGTGATGGAACTGACCCCCTCCCAATGTGTGAAAGAGTCTATTTCCTTTCATCAAATTAAGGTGAGGGTTTTCTATGGCTGCTACCCATAAAGCACAGCAGAGTGAAGTTTCAGGGTTTCTGAGGCTGTCATAAATGGAATGCAACTTCTCCTGGGGCTGTGTCCCTTGGGATACTTGGCTTTGGAGCTCTAAGCAGATGACTGCATGTCCATTTGGAAAGATCACATGGAGACAGAGACCCATGTGGCAGGAGTCCTTACTCTGCTAGCAGAGGAAACCAATCCATGTCTTAGTGAGTGAAGAAGCCTTTGAGATGCCCCACCCCTAGCTGCTGTCTGATGCTGACCTATGTGAGACCTCAAGCTAGAGCTTATCAGTTGAGTTACTCTCACGTCCCTGATGTACAAACTGTGGGAGATTCAAAATTCTGATTGGTGCCACTTAATCTTAATGATCTACTTCAATATATTGAGAAACCCGTGGAGAGGTCACTAAATCATGGGTTGCCAGCAAGTGAATTAACTGAGTGCCTTGTTAGGAGTGGGGTCCAGGTGGAGAAGGAGATACACATATCACTTTCTCATTGTTGGGACACAGCACCCAACACCTCAAATTTAAGGGAGGAGAAATTTAGTTTGGTTCATGATTTAGAGGAATTCAAAGAATGGTCAGATGATAGAAGGGGATGGAGGGGGAAAACTGCTCAACTCATGGTGATCAGGAAGTCCAGAGAAGCCAGGAGCCAGGGAAGGAAGTCTACCCTCTAAGGAATGCCTCTAGTGATACACCCCTTCCCATCAGGTCCTACTTCCTAGCAGCATCTTATCTCTGAATTCATCTATAGATTAACCCACCTATAACTCTGTGATCTAATCAGCTTCCGAAAGCCCACTCTGAACACATGAGATTTTCAGGGATGTTGCTGATCTAAACCACAGAGGGACCCATTAAGGGTGTTTCTCTGAAGGATACATCTCTAATATTATCCCTGTGCTTAGCTTCTTGGATATTATTAAGTGAACAACATTGGGACACAGTCACTGCCATGATGTTCCTGGCTTGAACTCAGTTAATAATGGACCGAATCTCTGAAGCCACAAGCCAAACGAACCTCTCCTCCTCTAAGATGAAGATGTTGGCTATTGTGTCCCCCTGACAAAAAGAAGACCCATAGGTAATCGTTGATTTCAGTCACTAAATATTGAGATAATTTGGTGAATAGCTATAGACTAAGATATGCATATAGCTCCGTATTTCCTTTTGCTTGTATTCTGATCTCGGTGTTTCTAGAGCCAACTAGTAAGATGAACTTTTCTTGTCCCAGCCTTTGCTTCCAAGTACAAGTTTTCACATCTGTGTCCCCAATTTTTCCCCAGGTGCCAGTCAATCCATTTTATTTTGGTTGGTGTGAAAGACATTATATAATCAAATATAGCTACAGAGACCATGCAGCAAATATTTACAAGAGAAGGAGATTGTCATAGTCACTTTCCTCAACTCTGCAAAAAAATATCTGACACTTGCAAGTTGAAGGAGGAGAGGTTTATTTCATGGTGTCCCGGAAGTACAGAGGCATGTGGAAAGGTGAGAAGGGAGATACACTGTCCCCATCATGTTCCCTGGAGACCTGCTGCCTCTTTCCACTAGGTTTCACCTTTCACAAGCTTGGTCTATGAGTGCAGTTCTTTGTAGGGAGAACAGGGAATGCAAAGAATCATTGTGAATTGGAGAGCTCAAGTCTTATTCATTATCTGGGTCTTGAAGATGCCTGCTGTGGGAATACGGACCTAGCAAAGTCAGATTGATTTCTTTTCAAAAGAAGCCAGAAGTCTAGACTTCTATAGGTAATCTTCTTACTTAAAAAATGCTACTTCAATTTAAATAACCCCATGCTAATTGAACAAGATATATCTACTGGTCAGATTGAGCCTTGAATCACCAATTTGCAACCCCTGATTTAAAAGATTTTAGCCACTAGACATGCCAGGAAAACCTCAAACCCACATAGAAGAAATTCCAATTTTCCTAGGATGACAGGAGCAAGGTAGAAGAAGAAAGAGAATATTTGGAGTATATTAAGGCTTGTACATAGATGTCCCCTCAAGCTTCATCTGCTCAAAGGCAGGCTTTTGCAGAGGTGTTTAGACCATGGCTGGAACGAAAGGTAACTAAATTAGTTTAGCATAGTTCTGGGAGTGGATAATAAAAGGTCCATCTTCGGTGTAGATGGCACCAGCTAATAGGTTTATAATCTGGATGGAATATAAAAGGAACAGAAATAAAGCTGCTGTGTGTTTGATGCTTGCTGTGCTACAGACTGTCTCTCCTCAGGTGTGTCCCTCTGTCATGCCGCCCTGCTTTAAAACCAGCCAACTATGGACTGAAATTTCTAAAAAACTGTGTCTCATAAACATTTTATCCTTTAATTTGGATATATTGTTTGGATATATTGTTTCAGCAATAAGAAAAGTAAAACCAAGATAAGGAGAGAAAAATTGTGACTATCATTGGGTTGGGGTTCCATCTGAGTAGTAACTGGGTAAGCCATGTGATCCCTGAATGTGCCCAGGTGACCACTGAGTAGATGGAGCCAATCGAGGATAAACAGATTGTGTCAAAGGTGGCCACCATCATCCTGCAGTGAGACTCAAAAGGGTATTGTTCTCAGTATGAGGTCCCATCTGTATCCACCTGCAGCCGCATTAAACATTGGTTAACCTCAGTGTTGCTCCTGACCCCAATACAGGTCTGTGTCACTCAAGAATATCTCAGATCCCATTCGCTCTGTCTCTGTCTGTCTCCCTGTTTTTCTCTTTGTGTCTTTCTGTCTCTTTCTTTCTCTCTGTATATGTCCCTCTGTCTCTGCCTCCATTTCTTTCTGTGTCTTTCTGTCTCTCTCTTTCTCCCTGTTTCTCTTCCTCAGTCTTTCTGTCTCTGTGTGTGTGTCTCTCTGTCTCTCTCTGTCTTTCTCTGTCTCTTTCTGTCTCTGTCTCTGTCTCTCTGTCTCTCTGTCTCTGTGTCTCTCTCTCTGTCTCTCTCTCTCTCTCTGTATCTCTCTGTCTCTGTCTCTCTCTGTCTCTGTCTCTCTCTTCTTCCCCTTCCTCCATCCCTCCCTCCCTCCCTGCTTCCTGGAAAACACCTACCTATCTGAACAGATTTTCCTACTCCATTCCCAGGATCTTTCTTCCTTTGGTGAATTCAGTTCCTTTAGAAAGTAAAGCAACTACCATCTACTCTGGGACACACAGAATTGCAAACTGGGTACCCTCTGGGTGGAGTGAAGATCTGGAAGAATAGTAACACTTTTATTTTATGTTGTTGAATTAAAACCTCACTAAATTATCTCAGTAAATTACACAAACAGAGAGATGAGCTCCTTGTCAATAAATACATACAGCCCTCTGCTTGGAGACAAATTCATCCAGGGGTCACTCACACAACCCAATCCCCATAAATTACTCCCCTCCATGAAGCAACAGAAAAGAGGGGCTGAGATTAACGAAGTTCTTTCATCCTCACCCAGGTAGACTGATATTAATCTGCATGGACAGAGCTCATGGCATTTGTGCATTAGAGCACCTATTTTAGAAGAGCTATTTTGCTTTTTCTGGCAATGGATAACCTGGAAAATGTACTCCTCTATACTGGGTTCGCAAGCGATAGTGCAAATCAATAAAGAGGTTCCGTTGACAGCTTTTTTGCGGACTCTAACCACAATTGAACTCTCTGCTTTCCACCCCTGGCTCACCCCGTTGTGTACAAAGAAACAGATATGCAATATAGCAGGAGCCCCGAGAAAAGGTCTGGCTGTTCTGTCAAAACTATTTAGTTCAATATTGTTCTCCATGTGGCACCATCGCCCTGGACATGACACCCAGCACGTCCAAACAGACATGATTATATATGAGACAGAAAGGCACTTACATCACTGCGGGTTGTGATGCTTTAAAGGGCTTTTTCCCCCCTCTTCAAATTAAAAGTTTTCAAAAATGAAATAAAAATAAACCTTTGAAGAAACCAGATTGAGACTGAATTTGGAAGGCCCTCCTGCCTAGTGTATACTAAAGAAACATTTTCTAGGTTTGTCCCTGATGATTTTCCTTGTAGTTGCGAAATACAATCCACCGGGAGCTTTTGTGGAAGAACAAGAATTTTATGAACACGAACTTTACAAAGACTTCCCTGGGAGATTTAAGGTCCGGAAATCAATAGATCAATCAGCAGCTTTTATCAATCTATAATGGTTCTCTCTCTTTGGATGTTTGGGTGAAAATGGGATCAACGTAAATTGAACACGGAATCACTTATTCTTCCAAGTTAAATTTGTCAAACTGTAAGGCACAGAAATGACATGAAATATAATCATTTTTGAATTTGGGACCCTTCAGGGTGCATACTGATTGAAGAAAAAGAGCCAGATGTTTCTTCGGCAGGCTCATAGAGGCAATCTAAATATTCTTCAATCCCCGAGATTTCGGATCGTTTCCCAAAGAAACCAATTCATTAGTTAATTATGGAGTATACTTAGTGTGTAATATATAATTGGCCCAGGGCAAATAGCCTTCAAAGATGGCTGGCTGAGTTTATAGAATCTGTTTTTGCCAAATTCTTTCCAAGGAAATCAGGGGGAATTAATGAGCACTACCTCATCTTGTTTCCACTTTATTTTTTAATGATAAAGGCCTCAGTGTCTGGAACCTCTTCTCCTTTATAAACTTAGCTTGGCAGGTAGCTTATAAGGAGAAGAGCTAGGAAGAAATATGAAAATTATGTTGGGAAATAAGAGCTCTTTACCCAGATTCTCCTGAAGAAAAAAAAAAAAAAAAAACAGAAAAATCAAGTTGGATTTTTATTTCCACTTTCCAGATGCACAAAGGTATCTCGGGGAGAATGCACTTGACTCCCAATTCTAAATCATTTTTATAAAATGTTTATAAAGATTCATGGCTAGACTAGGCTCTCAGACTTTGTCAGAACACGGCAAGCCCAGCATAGCAAGAACAACAGCGAGTACATCCTGAACACTGCCTTTGTTCACACAGCCTGTTAATCTTATTTAATCTGAACAGCAGTTTCAGCCGTGGTCCCCCTCACAGTCTATGTCCTCATTCCTATCTTACAGATGAGAAAACAGAGGCACCGGGACATTAAATCCCACACAGAATTGCCAAGTAAATTACAAGATGCCAGAATAAATTTCGATTTCATATTAATAATTAATACTTTTCAGGGTATGCATAGATCCCAGAAAATATAGTCAATATACTAATATGCTAAAAGAATGAACTCTTATTTATGTATAATTTAATTTAATCAATCTTTTCCCAGTTTTGATTTCCAAAATTTGGGTATTTGTTGGAAAAGTCAAATTTTCTTCTTATTCCCCACTAACACTCTTAAACTCTCCATTAAACCATGTCTTGCCATAAAAGTAGTTTGAAAAACTCTAAATTTAGCTAAAGTAATCACCTAGTTAGACCGAGAGAATCGCAATCAAAGTGGAACACCTCAAGCGAGTGTCTAGCAACAGTCAGACAAGCTTTTCTTTTATCCAAATAGCCTGGATCAAGGCATAGGAGAGCAGGAATAGCGCAGAGTTAGAGAGCAGAGTGTGGAGTGTTTCTCTCTGCAGTAAGAAGGACAGCGTGTTTGTCATGCAGCCAGCCCAGTGATAAGGTGACGCTGGCTCTTGGTGCCTTTAGGAGAGGGTCACAGGCACAGACTTGCTTGGATTAGAATAGCGAGTGCCAGGACCTCTTCCCATACACAGCTCCAACTTCCATCTGCCTCCCCCTGCAGCAATCCTGATGGGCCAGTACCTTGGGGTTGCGCCCCGAAACCACTATACAGAAAATGGTGATAGTTAAGAGTAAAACCTGCTGAGTCTGACTGCTCTTAGCTCTATTATTTCTCTGTGCCTCAGTTTCTCTCTCTGACAAATGGATCTAACAGGATCTATCTCTAGAAATTTTTTTTTTATTTATTTATTTATTTATTTATTTATTTTAATTTTATTTATTTATTTATTTATGTGTGTGTGTGTGTGTGTGTGTGTGTGTGTGTGTGGCCAGCTCAGCCCACCAGGGGGGCGGGGCTGGCTGGCATGTGGTGCTGGGGGATTGAACCGCTGTCCCTGTGCTTTGCTGAGCTTGTTCTAAGTAGGTGCTTTAGACCACTGAGCCATCTCACCAGCCCCATCTAGAAATTTTTTAAAATAAATTTTATTGAGAAACAAATAGCAGTGAGACAGTTTCAAAACCGATTAGGAGGACAGTTATAATAATTAATACATTGCATATTGTTGTCTTCGTAGTAGTTATTCATAGTACAAGATGCAGACATGATATCCTGTCCAAACACTATTAGTACAAACCTTTCTTCTCATTGAATTAAGAGAAAGTAGCTGTATATCTATCCTAATTATTTTGTATATACAGATACAAAATGGTCCTTCATTAATACACATATTAATGATCAAATGATCACATTCAAAGAAATTTTCTGCCCCCTGATGAATTACTTATATTCCATTCCATGATGCTTGCAACCTCATCAAGGGAGTGCTTCTACTATTATCCATTTTCTGGATGAGAAACTGAGGTTTATGCGGATGGATTAAGTAACTTGCTTGAGTCAGGTAGTGGCACAGGATTTGAACCCATATTTGGAACACTTGGAGTTGGTGAGTTTACTTATGTGCAGAAAATATTGAGATCTCTTTTGCATTCTTTGCTAAATCATTTTGGTTTTCTTCAAACAACTGGTACTCCTCCTACTTTGTCTTGCATTTATTCATATCACTAAATAAAAGCTTTGCTGCATTTGTCAGCGAACTGAAACCAACCCTTCATCTTTATCCTATACACACAGGACACCAAGATAGGCACCTGGCGTGGGGCCAACGCACACAGCCTCTTAGCTGTTACCCCAAGCGGGCAAAGAGGAATTTAATCCTTGTGTACACTATCCACATTGCGACCCCTGACGAATTGTTCCACCCTGTTCTACAGGCACGGCCACTCCTGAGCTTCTGAGAATCACCCTGGATTTCTCAGGCTCCCTCAAACCCACATCTAGATCGGGCAGGTCCCCAACTCAGCTCCTCGCTGTTCCAGCTGTGTGGGCTTCTGTTCCAGCTTGAATCACTTTGTTCCAACATTATCGCAATAGGCTCCTGAAAGTCTCTGTGTCCAATTACTTGCCACAGTCCCTCCTCCATGTTGGCCCAGAGAGCTTGTTCTGCAGTAGAAATCTAGCCCGATTATTCCCCACCCTAGGGCCTTCTATGGCGCACCAGTGGCTTCGAGAAGTCACCTAAGCTCCTGGGTCCCACTGGCTGTACTGTGGCCTACTCCCTTCTTCCTGGCTATTTCCCGGTGGAAGCCCCATCTTTCATTTCCCTACAGCTCTTTCATTTCCCGGCTCCCCTTCATTCCTTTATACTATTATTTCTTCTTCTTGGAATGTCTTCCCCTTTTGTTCTGCCTGGAATTCTGACCAAGGACCATGTACTCTGCAAAACGTTTTCTGGCACCCTTCCTTTCACTCACAGCCTCTGAGTTTGGCTTGCTGTCTCTTTTCTCACTGCTCTGGAGTGTCTGAAGGGCTGGGCTTGTCTACGATTTGTTCTACAATGTCTACCTCTCAGCAGATAAGTTTAACCTTTAGTGATATAGCCTCAGTAACTCTCTGCCCACAAAACAAAACTAAGTATAACAAGCTTCAATTGTGTATCTGCATGTATACACACACATACACACACACCACACGTAACAACACACACACAATAGTCATAGAATTACAAGATAATAAATTAAAATCAATTCTTGTAGGGAAATCTTAGAATGATACCCATTAAGGATAAGAGTCTACATCCTTTCCTTATAGTGTGATCATCTATCTAAGACTACATATATTTGTATTGTCAGAGCCCTTGTACCAAAAGCTGAGGCTTAAACCAATATATCAGAGCCTATAAATATTTATGAGTCCTGCTAAGAGGCAGAAACAGCTGGTTATTTCTAAACTTTAAAAGGCACAACTATAAATGTTTTTCACAAAAGGACTATATACAAGGGAAAGAATCCTGCCAGCCCTGGTGGGTGGGTGAGGTCACTAACTAGCTTGGCTGCCCTCTTTGGAGAAACACGATAGTGTATGAGGGAGGAGACAATGGAAAGGGAGCAGACTGCGATCAGAATATGGACAGGCACAGTTTGGACGGGCACAGTTTCTTCAAGATATTTCATTCTTCTTCTTTGAGGCCAATTTTTGAAAGATGCAATATAATTAAGTTTGAACTGCTTATTTCCCCTGTCTAAACAAGGCAGGTGGTTTTCTAATATTGCATATTAATTCTAATCCAATCTATCCCCTAACGAGTAAAACTTTGCTTTAAAATTAGGACAGAAGGCTAAAATTCAAAGTTGATCAGAAATGTTATTTTTGGTTATTGATTTAAAAGTGCTAAAAATTCAGTTCTATGTCTGGTTATCTAAAGGATCTTTTTCTTGAAATCTTAGCCTAGATAGCTGCAGCAATTTTATAAAGAATAATAAATTACAAGTAGAATTGGGAACTCAAAAGGCACGTTTCATTTTGTCACCTGGTACAAGCACGATCTCATCCTCACCACAGTTCCATCTCATCTTCTCTTCATCCTGTACCTGAGCCCATATCCTGGACTCCAGTCCACATAGTATGGGGACATTGTCCTGTTCTTCTTGAAGATCCCATTGTTATCTCCTTTCTCATGGTTTTCCCTGTGTTCAACCAACATAATTTCTATGAGAGTAGAATTAATCCGTATACGAGTTGGGGAAATGGGGCTTAGGGTGAAGAAAGGAATGCTGGACATGAAGATTCTATGACTAAATTTTGGAGAGTTATATTTTTAAGAAAAAGGTATTTATACGTTTCAAAATATGCAGAGATTTAGAGACAATCTGAAGAGATAGATTCCTATAAGTTTGGACTTGAGAGACCATATTGTTGAGACAGTGGGGCAGGCACATCATGCTGGCTGGTACAACTTAGCTGGACTTTAGCACAGGGTGGTGGTGGGGAAGGGAGATAGTAGACAACCTTGAGGCTGAATCAAGGGCTTCAGACAATGTTTTCAGAGAAGATGAAGAAGAAAAATAGATGCATTTGTGAAAATGGGTAATGCATGTTTTCTGTTACTCTGGCCAATGGACCACAAAGTGATCTGGCCAGACCCTTCACTAGCCTTTAATGTGTGCATGGCATATGCCTCCTTGGAATGTTCACCCTCAGTTCTTTGAATAAGCTTAATTACACATTAATTACATTCTCCTCTTCTGCCTTGTGTCCTGTTCCTTTCTTTTTCACCACTTTTCTAAATTTGCAACTTCAAATTGTTTATTATTCCATTTATTATTTGCATATTTTTATGGCTCCATCAGCTCTATAAAGGCAGAGATATTGAATGTCTAAAGAATAGTATAGTCTATGGCCTGTGGTAGAAAGTCAATAAATGTCTGATAATGAGATACATCCAATCCATGATTTCACTTTTAAAAAAACGCCTCAGAAACCATTGTCTTGGGCTGAGGGGATGGCTCAGTGGAATAAGTGCTTCCCTGGCCAGAGCAAGGGCCTGAGTTCAATCCCCAATTCTGAAAAAAAAAAGTTTTTGGAATACCCACTTCTGACAAAACTAAACAAAGAAAGGGGATACAAAGGAAGGACCATTTTGTATCTGTATGCATATTCAAAACAGTTAGGATAGATATACAGTTAATTTCTCTTAATTCAATGCATAGAAAGATTTGCACTAATAGAGTTTGTGGACAGGATATCATGTCTGCATCTTGTACTATGAATAACCACTATGAAGACAGCAATATTCAATGTAGTAATTATTGAAACTATCCTACTAATCAGTTTTGAAACTGTCTTGTTGCTATTTGTTTCTCAATAAAATTATTATTAGGAAAAAAAAAGAAACCATTGTTGTAATCACACAGAGCTCAGCATCTGGTACTGGGACTAGTACCAGAAACAGTACCTAGCGATGGTGACTAGAACCTCCTGAGATGTTGTACATGACCAATTAGAGACATGTCTAATCCCTTCAGCTTCTTTGTGATCTTTAAAAGCCAGTCGGAGAAATTTTGGGTGAAAACATGCAGGGTATGAATTAAACCCATTGTGTCTGAACCATGTGGCTAAAGTGTGAAGTTAGTCCCATTGATCACTGTGGTCTCTAAATTCTTCATGACTCAGAGCTGCTGTAGCAAATTATTCTTTCCCCTAGCATCTCTTGTTTTTCAATGGGAGTCTGTGAAAAGTTCCAAGCATCCCACAAAAACTCATTTCACAATGTCTTGTACAGCTTTTTTTTTTAATAAATTAGTCCTATTCTATTACAACCAGGAATGGGAAGTAACTATTAAATCATTCCCTGAAGGTATTTTTATTTTGTTGACTCATGAGATTTGGCTCTTGCTCCTTTAAAGCATTCTCAAGCTATATTTGGAACACTTGGAGTTGGTGAGTTTACTTATGTGCAGAAAATATTGAGATCTCTTTTGCATTCTTTGCTAAATCATTTTGGTTTTCTTCAAACAACTGGTACTCCTCCTACTTTGTCTTGCATTTATTCATATCACTAAATAAAAGCTTTGCTGCATTTGTCAGCGAACTGCAACCAACATCATGCTTGTCTTCTTTCTTTAAACTTTGCATCTCTAACCTGATCTCTGAATGAGAACTTTGGAGAGCAAATACTTGCCATGATTGTGTTATGCAAAGATATAAAGATTCCTGCACAAGGCTTTTCTGAAATTCAAATGATGCAACATTTTGAGAATTAATGACATAGTGACCATAAGGATGAATATTCCTCTCTGAGATGAACAATCCTGACAGGCTTTGAAACCTGGGTGTTCCCGTGTCACATCAAGATAATAGCGATGCAAACCTGTTAGCATGTGACATTAGTCTGGAACTCTTGTAGGCAAGGGAGAAAATTCTGCCCTTCTGAGCTTCCTGCTATTTCCTGCCTCTTGTCAGGCTGGAAATGTTTGAAGACTGCCTTTCTCCTGGTATTTCAGCATGCTGGCTTCTGGTCCCAGATGGAACCAAGAAAAGCAGAGGAGTGTGAAAAATAAAAATATTTTCAATGTTGTTAACCCAACCTTTTAAAGCCTTAAGAGATTTCCTTTGACTTGGCGAAAGAAATGATTACAATGCAGGAGTGCTGCTTTTGCCCTCCAGGCCAGATAACACATGTTCTTGTGTTTCTCAGGTCATAAAATGTACCTTAAAATAACTGAAAACCAAATCATTTGCAAGCCGAGCTGAAAATTTGGCTCTTAAAAAATACAAAAACAAACTATTATTCTTTAAGATAGGATCCTCCCATATATATATGAAAGTTTCTAAACATATCCAGGCCTGCTGTACAGGACTGTGAGCAGCTGCTCCCACGGGAAACCCAAGGTGCATGTTCTCCGAGATTCAAGAGGCCCATGTTCTTCTACCATGATGGAACAGAGTCATTGCTGAACAGGAAGAGCTCAGGAAACAATATTTTTTTTCCTAAACTATGAGCGAGGGACTTGAGCCAGGCCTTTTCTGTAAAACTCAGTAAATCTTTTCCTGCTACTCAGAGTTCTCAAGAAATAACCGAATGAAAAAAAGTTTGAATCTCAGTTTCCTCCAGAAGTTTTATACCAACACAGGCATTGGTTATGTGTATTGCTTGTTTCTTTTTTTTTTTTTTTCTTTCTCTTTTTTCAATTGAGTCAGCTAGACTCTTCTTACTTCATCTGGGAGATAAAATACCTGAAATCAGTAAGGATTTATTTTTCAGGGATTATGGATCTAAAACTTATCAAGTTCTTACTTACTGCTAGACATTCTACTAGTTACATGTATGAATTATGTCATGTAATTTAAAATTTCTGATTATGCAACTACTGCTAACACTGTGTTAGACTGAATAAGGGCCCTCAAAGATGTCCACATCCCCATCCTCAGAACCTATGTGGATAGTGCCTGGCAGGGCAAAAGTACCTGAGACTATGGTACCTGACTTTGCAAATATGTTTCAAGTTAAGGACCTTATAATGAGAAGATTAAGATGGATAATATCTGGATGGGACTCATCAAATCTCAGTAGTTCTTATAGGAAGAAGGCAGGTGGGCTAAAGCCTGAGAGAAGGTGTAAGGACAAAAGCAGAGGACACAGGCAAAGAATATGCTGGGGCTTTGAGAGTGGAGGGAAAGACCACATGCCAAGGAATGCAGGCTTTCTCTAGACTCTGAAAAAGAAAAGGAACCAAATTCTCTCCTGAACCGTCAAGAGAAAGCACCTGCTCATAGCTGGACTTTAGCTTAGCAATGCAGAGGTGGATTTCTCCCACTTAGAACTATAAGACAATGCATTGGTATTATTTTCAGCCACTAACTTAGTGGTAGTTTGTTCCAGCAGACATAGAGGACTAATATACTTCTTAATTCTTACCTTGTGGTATACATTCAACTAATCATAATATACATGAAGACATTTAATTTTAACTGACATCCTTTGATTTTTCATAGGTAAGGAAATTGAGGTTAAGAGAAAGGAAGACTCTAAAGGCTAAAAAGTACTTGAACTAATGGTATTATGGTTGGCCCAATCTTTGTACCTCCTGTACTTCCCTTAGTGAAATACCAATATGAAAAGAACTTTATAAGTTTTTTCACAAAAACCCACTATGAGATCACCATTATTCCCATTTATAAATCTGAAAATTGCAGTTTGTAAAGATGAAGTAACTTGGCAAAGGTCATGAAATGTAAAAAACTCAGCCAATGGGGGCTGGTGAGATGGCTCAGTGGTCTAAAGCACCTACTTAAAACAAACTTAGCAAAGCACAGGGACCGCGGTTCAATCCCCAGCACCACATGCCAGCCAGCCCCGCCCCCTGGTGGGCTGAGCTGGCCACACACACACACACACACACATATAAATAAAAAAAATTAAAAAAAAAAACTCAGCCAAGAGTTTAATAGTAGACTATCATTCCCAAATTCCTGCTTGTTGTCACTACAGGAACTTGGGAAGCAGGCAAACCTCAAAGTTCCATCAGCTTGACTTTGGATACTTTTCATTTCAAAACATCATGATATTTCTTTGTCAAATAGAGATAATAATTCCCTTTTTATAAGTAGTTTGTGTGAATGATACATATATTTTGGCATCATGCTTTATGCATTAAAAAGCGCAATAAATGATTGTTGTTTTGTTGCAAATTATATGACACAAGAAGCCCTGATACTTCATCCATCAAAAATCTGTACTCTACCTTCCACAGATTTTTTTTTTGTCACTGGGAAGAGGCAGCAGCCCAACCCATAACTATTTTTCTCAGTTTCACTTGTACCCAAATATGGCTCTGTGGGACATATTGTCAGTGCAGAGTGAGTAGAAATAATGTGCAGTAGGCAGTTGTTGCTTTTTGTTGCTTTGATGCCTCAGTCCCTCCCTCCAGCCCCTTCACTGAATATATAGACCTGGGAGATGCCCAGGAATGGTGTAGCCACTGGCAGAGGAGGACGTGGACCCAAGTCACCATGACAAGAAAGCTGCCAACCAACCAGCAGCAGTTGTGTAGATTGTCATATGAACAAGAGGAGAAAACAACTATTGTTTTGTAAGCCCTTGAAAATGTTGGACTTGTTGTAAGAGCTGATGCTAGTGGAGGTACCAACACACAAACATGCTCTTGTGTCTTCTATTCCTGGTTTCTTCTGAGACTTGCTCTGACCACCACTGCCCTCTTCAGAGTCACTTCATGCAGTTTTATTCCAATTGTCCCCGTGTCATCCTGCCTAGGAACTTTCCCTGTTCCAGAATCCAATCAGGGCATGTGTGTTGCATCATTTCTTTATAAGCACCCTTAAATTAGGACTAACTCCTCAGCCCTGTAAGCTTTTTCTTGGGTGGTATTTTTGAGAAGTGAAGCTCAGCTACTTTTGAGAATGTGTCCCTCCATCCAAACATGCCCATTTTCCCTAGTGACTATGCTTATATAATATCTTTTGTGATGTTGCTCTTTCTCATAGTAGGAAGGGCAAGGCTCTGGGTTCTTTAAATATTGATAGTGTTTGGCTTCATCTGTTGAGTCATGTGACATCTGCCAGAATACGGCAAAGTTACCACTTGTCCGTGTGATATAAACATAGAAAAACATTTTTGAAACTACTTCTTTGTTTCAAACAATAAGCAAAAGCATAGACCTTTTCACATTTCAAATATGGATATACACTGAAGCCAGGTGCCAAGTCATTTATAGGAGGAACTTCTGATATCAATAAGCATGCGAAGTCAAACTTTGAAGCCCATAAAATTAAAAGAGCCTTTCGAGACTGATATTCGATCTAAAATCTCTTAGTAATAATTTTCATAGATTCCCAAATTGACAGAGTGAAATTCTTTTGCTTGTATAGGGTTTGCTTTTGCCTGACCTCCTTTGAAGGCAGAGCCTGAGGGCAAGTGCTACCTCACAACTAGGAGGCAGAGGTAATGAGGAGGGTGAGAGAGGGGAGGAGGTGGAAAGGACTAGAAGTCTTAGAATATGGTGAATTATTTCTCCACCTCTGCTTTATGATCAGAGGCCCAGAAGTTGATGAGCAGGTGGTGTGCTGAACAGCAAGCAGGACATTTAACTAGACACACAGTATGTCATCTCAGATGGGGAAAAGCTACCAAACTCCTGACCTACATAGGTCAGAGGTTCCATGTGAAGCTTCTGAAGTTTCCTTCAGAAACTGTTGGTTTCAGGCATTGCCTGGACCACTGTGACTATCGAGAACATCTGCTCCATACCACACAGAATTGGTGGAATACCCAGAACCTCTGACCATGAAGCTTACTGCTTGGACTCTGGAAGAAAGAGGAAGGGGTAGGGGGAGAGAAACAGAACACAATCAAGGATGTCTACCCTGGAGTAACTGGCTGATCCAGGAAATAAAATGATAGGGGCAGAGCAGACTGGATAGACCTGATTAAAGTCAAAAGAGACATCCATCTGAACCCATTTTCGATGCATTTCTTGGCTGAGTCTGTTTCCTTACTCCTGTGGCAATTTATGGCTGAGTATCTTAAAGCGTTTTCATTTCCAACTTCTAAAATGGCCAACTGACAGCATGTTAATCCACCAGATATTATAGCTGTCTCACAGTTTACAGTAGGTGAAGATTTGGCCCCTTACATAATGATTCAGCAAAGTTTAAGAACATTGCATAAGTTGATCGTGTGATGTTTTCCCTTTAAGTATTTTAAAGGACAGTGTGGGGGAAGTGAGAAGATATAGCTCTTCCATTCTAGTGACAAAAGAGAATCATTGTGGAGAATTTTGATGTCCTAATTAAGGTCTATAATGATTTGCACAAATACAGGAGCTCAATGTAGAAAAAAGTAATAGACTGGATCAGGAGATTGAGAATATGTTAAAGAAATTTTCCCTCTTAATAAAATGAAAATGACTGAATTGGATATAGCAGCGCAGGTGAAAAATTCAGTTAGTTCTCCTGTTGTTTGAGAAATAAACACGAGTGATTTAGAATAAATGCATTTCTCGGAGAATATTTCCTTTGTGGAGAACTGGGACAGTTGGATGAGATGAAAAGCCTACACCATCACATGGGGTCTTGAAACATTTAAAGAATCTGAGAAACAACTCAGAGACGCTGGTCTTTGATCTGAGAGACCAGAATACAGTAAGTACGTTTTGTGATGTTGCTGGGTTAATGGCAGCTGTTTATATCATTAAATGATAGGAGAGATTGAAAAAAGTGGGAGTGACAGTTAAGGCACGTATACGCAGGGCTGTATTCTTTTCTGGAAACGAGTTCTCAGACATTACTTTCATGTTCTTTATAAAGAGAATCAATGAATGAGGTGATATGGAACAACGAAGGAAGCCCTCTTCTTTCTTTCAGTAGAATAGTTTGATTAAATGGTTAGGTATAAAGGAAGCATATGGAGTAGCTTGGCTTGCATTTCAGTAACTTCTGGAACAGAAACAAAGGTCCACTTGTTTAGATTTCAAACAAAATAATTCTAAATATGGCATTTTAAAAACAAACATAATAAAATTCACTCCTGAACCAAAGATCCATAAAAGACAAACAATTACAGTAATTCTTATACTGGTGCTATTATAACTATTAATTACATTTCCTTCATGGAGAGTCTTGTTTAGTTACAGCGGTTTTTTCATAAAAGAAAAATATTGGCTGGGGGGGTGCTAATGAAGAGAAAAGAATATATAAAAATTTTAAAGTGCAGAATTAATTATTTTCAAGAATAATTACAGACCACGAGGTATCTGAAAGCAAGACTGCTTATAAAATCTCTAAAATTACATAGTTGCATGTCCATAAATATCATTTTAATAATCGTTTTGCTTGTATTGCTAACCGCTTGTATTGAACCAAAGCTCAGAAATAAAAAAGTCACTCAATCAAAGTGACATCATGGGGCTTCCACATCTTCCCTCAATGACTTCCAGATCAAATTTTCCCTGTGTATAAGTGAAAAGATGATGTTTCTAACAGTCAGCCCTGCAGACTCAACCTGGGATCTGAAAATCCAGCTGTGTTCACTTTACTTCTTCTACCGTTGTCGTAATGAACATGCTTATGTGGCTGACAACTGGGCCGAGGGTGTGTGAGGGGGAATACAATCTAGCTTGTCTCTTCTGTGAAGGATTTTTCTGACCCTGCTAGCCTAAGAAGAATAAAGAAAAATGAGGGCTTTTTTTTATCTTTTAAAAATGTTTCCTTGTATATTTTGGAAGGGATTAGAAAAGGACTTGAAATCACACAGAGTGCAAAATTATTGAGTAGAACAGTTCTACTTTTATAGGGACCCTTGAATCATTCTCTACAGGTTCCATCTCTATCAAGGGATGGTAATTGAGGCTCTATGCATTTCACCGAAGAACAGCCCACACACTTGTCACTGCTGGGAGAAAGGATGATTTCCGTGGGCAGCAAAATATTTAATAGTTAAATTTTCAACTGATGTCACAAAGTGCAAGCAATTCAAAAACCATCCTCGTGCTAAGAGAACAGAGAGTTTTATTGCACCAGCGATTGTTGCTGTTTATGGCATTTTACCCACCAGTCCTGGGATCGCAGCATTCTTAGCTGCTCTGGGCCTTCTCGATTCATACCCGTGTCTGTCCAGAAACATTTCTGTTAGATGTTTCACTCTTTTTTGTGTTTCTTTCCCTTGTCACAGAAATCTACCTGTTCTTCTGCTCTTACCCACCCGGCCACATCAAAGGAGTCAGGAGGGAGAACAGATATGAAGGCATGGCATGAAAAACAGGCCTTAAGGAGGATACAGGTACACAGGGCTCATAGAACATGTGGCAGGGAAGTGTCAGGCTTTTAAGGAAGAGTGATGATAGACCACAAGTGCCCAGGGTTCAGGAGGATGGCAGGATAGGGAGGAAGAAGAAAGCTTGCAGACAGAACACCCTGAAGCAGGGTGTGGAATGAAGTTAGGGCTGTGGCAGCGAGTCCCACCCATGGTAACTCGTCTTTCTCCTTTTCCCTTTCTTTTGGAACTTAGGTTGACTGTCCGGAAGTAAATGTTCTACACTGTAGCTACTGTCCATCACACCAGCATGTTTTATCACCTATTCTGTGATGTAGCACAACCCGTAACTATCATGTCTGAAAATTTAATTTGTACATATCCTTGTAAAAATCACAAGCTCTTTGAGCTTCAGGATGACATACTGAAGTTTTAGTAAATATTGTAAAAGGGAATAAAATGGTGCACCGTACAAACGACAGCCAGGAAAGCTTGAAGTGTGGCCAAGATGAATAGAAACAGCATTTCAATGAAGGGAAAGAACACATCCTATAACTAGAAGCTGAGATTTACATTCTGAAGTTACCGAGATTTCTGCTCTGCTCTGAGCATCAATAGACAAAGGAGCTGTTTGAAGCCACTCCCCTGGTGGACTGCAACAGTGTCCAATCAGATTGGCTAAGAAACGGTATACTGGAAAAAGTAACAGATGGGGTGGGAATCATGGCACCTGAGATATTGTAAACTTTGCAAGCTATCTGGCATCCTAGAAAGTGAATTTTTTTCTGATTTGAGTCTGAAATCTGGAGCTGCCTGTTTGATTTCTGGGTAGATGAAATGTTCTGGCTTGTGGAGCACTTAATACAAGAGATCTCCTGGGAAGAGCTACCGCGGAGGAGTGATAGGGTTTGTGCTGATCTGATAGGCTCTGTTCTTCCTCCAGCCTGGACTCTACGCAACTCGTCCGCCAGGAAACTGGGACCGCTTACTAACCATTTGTAAAATGAAAGCCTACTATGAAAAAACTAAGTTTCTAAACACTTTTTGTGATAGCTTAGCATTGCTTGAACCACAAAGTGGAGAGTAGAAAACAAAAAACCCAAATTTGAATCCAACTCATCAGCTATGAGCTTTGGTACCTTAAGCAATTCTCTTATTTTTCTTGAGATGAAGTTTCGTCATCTGTAATGTACTAATAATGGTAAAGATAAATTACGTATTCATTGCTGCAATGGTAAATTTTAAACAATAATTACACCTATTAACACAGAGATAAAACTATCTGTGCTTAGCCTAGCTCAGCTAACCAACATTCATTACACTGCAATTGTTAAGGATATAGAGTCTGGAGTTAGAACCCTCAATTGCTGACAGCTTTGAAACCCTAACTTTTGAGCACCTCAAAGTTTTCATCTCTAGAATGGGTTTAAAGACAGGATCCACATCACATCATTGTCGTGAACATTAAATCAATCAAGCAATGAAAACACTACATAAAGCGCTTGGATCGCAGTAGGAAGTCAATACGTGTTCCTTAGACATTAACTGCTCACTGTAGGATGGCCGTCGAGACGCGGGTCCAGGTGCACTTACAGAGGAACACCACTAGATGGCAGATGCATCATTTTTATTGCTCAGATTGGTACCCAGCAGCACTTAGTCTTCTGATTTTTCCTGGCATTCAAGGATCTTGGAGGGCCTCAAAAACAGCATTCTCAGTGGAGTAATTGCATCTCTTGTTTATAAATAATAAACTTTTATAATATTTTTGATATAAAAATCAGGAATATATATATATATATATATATATATATATATATATATATATATTGTCATGCTCTCTTCTAAGAATATCCAAAAAGAATGTAGATGAAATAACGCTTTTTTAAAAAAATGTATAACGTATATTCAATATCAGATCCAAAGGACTGAAGATGAGAGAGAAGAACTGAACTAAACAATATGGAGCTCCTATCTTCGTGAAGCTTATTGTCTAGAAACAACATTCGATACACATACGATGACGTGAAGCAGCGGTGATACAATATAACATAGGATAATAACAGCACAATATGACAGCGACATCCGCGATAGCAGCGCAGGATCAAGGTAGAGTCATTAAGCCGTTTCTGTGGCTTCTCCAGGAACTCTCAAAGGAGCTAGGGAGTCTTCCAGAGGGTGACATTGCTGTTACACCTTGAGAGTCATGAATGTAGAAGACAGCAGAAGGAAGCAGATGGCCCCTAGTGGCCCCTCCCTCCAATGTACAGAAAAGGTTTGGAGCTGTAGAAGGGAATAGGGCACTTGGGAGACTTGCAGAGATGCCCAGGCTGGGCCCTGCAGGGGCATCAGTAAGATGCAAGAGCCGATCTAGCACTCTTAGCTTGCAAGATCCAAATTCCTCTTGGAAAACTAATGTTGACTCAGCAGGCTGAATGCTATGGAGGCGCTAGGCCTAATGAAAGAAACCATTTCATTGCGGCTGTACCTCTATTTCCTCCATGCTGAGTTTTAGAAACAGATATTGATAGACATTGATTAGACCTTTACTAAATGTTCTCTTTGAAACTCACAGCTAAACTCTGAGTTTTAGCTCTCCAAGAGCTAATTGGTCCACAGGCAAATTTGACTCAGGAACCCCACCTGAGGCCTCAAGGTAAGTCAGATGGGGTGGTCTGCTCTACCTGGCAATCTGGTCATCTGATTACATACATCTTTGGAGGCCATGTATGATATTTTGAGACTTTATATAGAGCATAAGAGGAATGCATTACAGAATGATAGCAAGCATGTGCAAAGAATTTGGGCTGGAGTGAGGTCAAAGGTTAAAGGTTAGCTAGAGGCAATGCCCTGGCCTACATGGGACAAGGTTGTTTCAGCCTAATACCAATAGAACTGAAGAGAGTGGGTAGATCTGTGATGGTTTAGTGGGCAAAACACCAAGCATGGCGACCTATTAGGAAATGTGAGTTTTTGTCAGAGATGCTGCTAATTTTTAATGTCAACATGTATCTTCATTGCTAAGCTGTCACATGAAGAGCTGTAAAAGAAAGTCAAACTTCAAACATGGAATCATACACCAATGTTTCTAAGTTCCTGATGTAGGGCTTCACTGTATACGTTATTTTATATTTTTGTGTATGATCTAGGTTACTGGCCCTTTCATTTTTTAATTTTTTTTTTTAGTTTTTTAAAGAATACAAAGCAATGATAGAAAAATACATCATTAAAAATGACACAAAATTTCACTAAACAAAGTAACAGGAATTCAACAATGGCTGCTGTATTGCATGATGTTATCTTCAAATTAGTTGTTCAGGTTACCTGATATAAATGTGCAAGATTGGTTTAAAGAAAAAAAAAATATATATATATATTTTAATTGCTTTCAAATATTACCAAAGTGTTACCTTCCTCAGGAAAGCAAGGCTACACTGAGGTAACAGAGGTAACAAACACTGCACGGGTTTAGTGACACTATGGGACACATTCACTGTGACTTTGTGAGAGATGTCTCAGCTCCATGCGGACACGAGGGAACCAGCCTGACAGAAGTTCAACAATCTGGTAGCTACACCTCTGGAACACAAGCCTTCCTTGGACGGCATTGTAGAGGCAGAGAAGGATCTGAGACCCTCCCCGACAGTTTTTCACTTTGCGCCCCAGAAGTGACCTAACCTTTCCATAGATATGTCATTTTGCCATGCACGGCCCCATCTACCTGGAAGAAAGCAGATGGAGTAGGGCGAAATGTAGTCTTCACCACACATTCATTGGTCGTTTTCCTCAAAGAAACCTCACAAAGCTTCTTCCTCTGAGACACTGCACCTGGATGGAGGGGACACAACGACTCGCCCCCAGTGAGCGAGGAATCTCAGACTGTCAGAAAGGCTCCTTTGTTGGTTAAGAGAGCTTTGGGCTCCAATAAACAGGATGTAAAATTGGGCTTTCATAACATTACAGAGAGTACAAATCATGACCATGCGGGTTTGTAGGACAGTACACATTGTATACACATCCTGAAATATCGTTGTCCTTCCTAAGGATGCACATCTTCTGGGTGTCAATAAAAAACTTTTAAAAACTGTTCAAAGAATTGGCGATGCTAACAATGCCATTTTCATCATTACACATTGTATGTATATGTCAAATTATCACACTATGCCTCATAGAGACTTCCTACTAAAATAATAAAAATGATTCAGTTAAAAAAAACAACCACATTACCTCAAAAGAGGAGAGAGATGCAGAGTGTGCTGCAGTGACATCCCCAGAGCATTCTGGGATACCCCTTTCTGAGCCACTGAGGAGTGGTAGCTTCTTTCTTCCTCAACCTCTGAAGCATTTTCTGAGGAGAAAGCCCTAGTCAGTCTGGCAGCTTAAGCCCCTTCTGAAGGCTCAGCTATTGCACGGGAACAGATTCAACTGACAGGAAAAGCAAGAAGCGGTACACAGTCTGAGGTAAATTCCTCCCCCCTGGCAGCCCAGGCCACCTTCTGTGTGCCTGCTTTGCTTCCCTGAGACATGATTGGCTGCAGACCCTGAGGAGCTGAGGGGCCATTGTCCTTCTCTCCCCTCAGCTGGCTGTAAATGAAAACTAACACAAATGGAGTCAAGGGGTCTTGCTTCCTGTATGACTGGCTTCTCACCAACAGAAACCCTTTCCAGAATAGCAGGGTGATATTTAGGTTCACAGTTGTCTCAGGCTGGGACCCTGCCATCCGCTGACCTTTAACCATCCTTTCCCCAGGCAGAAGATTTCCTCAAATCACTACCCCAGACGCTCTTAAGTTACATGATATAGAAGCATGATTGCCTTCGAGATCAAATCTACATAACTAAGGATGAAAAAGATAATTTTTGTAAGATGTATGTATGTGAGTATGTGTGTTCCACTCTACCTAAAAATGCTATTGCTTGTCATGAAGTAAAATGCCACAAACATATCTGATAAAAATACTTCAGTCTGTGTGGTCACAGTCTAAGTGTCTGTGGCAAGTTACTTCTCTCTGGTCTATTTTCTTTCTTGGTAAAGTGGATTTTTTCCAAATGCAAACTGCCAATACACTAAGCACTGCCTACACTAAGTTGTTTCATAATAAAATAATATATGTGGATGCTCCTGTAAAATCTTTTAATCGCCGTAAAACAAAGTATCATTAAGCACCCCACATACACAGTTGGGAAGATGACTAAAACAAGACACTTCTTAAAATAATTCGTTTTGTAGGAAAGATGGATGCCCCTTGAGACCACAGTGTTAAGTGAAATAAATAAATCAGATACATGAGCTTAACTACTGCATGTTTTATCTTGGAAAAGAAACCAACATATAAGTAAAGAGTGAAATAAAAGATAGGCAGTAGGAAGTAGGGGAGATAGAGCTTTGAAAAGGGTAAAGGGCCAAAAGATGGAAGGAGGAGGGAGTGGAGGGAGAAGGGGAGAAAGAGTGAAGGTGCACTCTGTGTGTGGGCTAACCCCGCCCCAGAAAGAAGATAGTCATTCGGTATTGCAAACATGTACCAGTAAAGAATAAAATTTGAAAAAAAATGGAATAATTGGCCAGTCAAATAGCTCAGTGGATTAAAGCACTTGCAAGCAGGATCAGAGGCTGGGGGTTTGATCCCTGGGCCTGCTGTGGCAGCTCCACCCCTGGGGTGCACTGAGATGGCAATTGAGACTGGGTGTGGTGGTGCATCACAGTAATCCCAGCTCTTGGGAGGCTGTAAACAGGCAGATCACTAAGTCCAATCTAGTAGTGAGACCCTGAACACCCTGTAGACCCGTCCCTAAAAAATTACAAAAAAAAAAAAAAAAAAAAAAAAAGGAACGATTTACACTCACAGGAGTTAATGCTACCCTCAATCCATTGAAAATGTTAATGGAAGGCCAATGTGCAGTGACAATCCAGCAGGATTTTCAAAGAAGTTAGTACTCTTGCCTCCCCACCACAGCCACAGGCACAGAGGCACAAGCACCTCCGTGTCCTTTACAACTCTTTGTGAATTAGTTTTGTATGCTCTTCACTTTTAAAATAAATCCAGACAGCTCTGTTCACCTTGCAGTGAGACAGAGGCGACCTACTCTGCATAAGGACGCACGGTTGCAAACACCTCTGCACCAGGTATTTTAACACAGCAAATGAACACATTGGGATTTAAGGGGCCTCTTCTTCATTAGGTTAGGAAACACTGTCTCTGAAAATACATAGTGTTCATCATCCTTGAAGTATAAGCTACTTGTATTTCAAATAGTGATAGGTTGAAGTGTTATTATGAAAGGGGAGACACAGATTTTCTATAAATGTGTTTTTCCTTCTGAGGATATGTGAAATTACATTCCATGTTACATTGCTTGAGGCAAGCAAGGTTTCATATGTATCTAAATAATTAAGCTAATTGTGTAAAAATATATTTTCAGAATCCACCAAATGTGTTAATACATTTCACATCATGTTTACATGACTAAAGTTTGCTTTGTGAAATAGTCTCCAAAATACTGAAAGGCTTCAAAGTCTTGACAGTTTTTATCAATACTCAGTACCTTCTGGAAAGGAAATACTACGGAGATGTTAAGAGTCATATTATTGAAAATGTCACCTTGTCTTTTCCTTTCCTCTCATTCCTTCTTTTCCTCCCTTTGCTACTGAAATTGAAATTTACATTTTTTCTTTTTTTCCGGAACCGGGGATTGAACTCAGGCCCTTGTGTTTGCCAGGGAAGCACTTATCCTACTGAGCCATCTCCCTGGCCCCTGAAATTTACATTCTTAACCGTGTGCTTTCTTTCTCATATTCCCACTATCCCTCTGAATGGCACTGTAAAAACAAAGGCACATTTGGAAAGGCCAATGTCGCCATCTCAATGGATTATATAGCATCAGCACTGCAATTTGCCAACAGCCTCTCCTTTCAACATAAGGGCCAAGTTGATGTCACATGACCTTTGCACTCCTTCCCACATGTAAGCTGCACAGAACACTGGGTGTGAGAAAGGGTGCTACCATGAAAACTGTGTGCGGGTGGACACCTTCACTGCTCCTTAGCGTATCATAGAGTGAGTACACATCATACTTTGGTGTGTGGAGAGCGATATAGGTCAGGTCGTGCGTTGGCAGGCGACTGTGCGGTGAGAGCCAAATGACTCAGTTTTTTTACCAGAGTGCACTCATGTTCCTCAGTTAACAATTGCTGATGTACAGTCAGCACACTTTACAAGGCGAGTACAGAGGAGTGCCTCTCTGACGTCTCTTCCGCTTTGCCCTTGGGAGAAACCCTCAACCCTCTTTGAATTCCTGTTCATTCACTCCTGCCTTTCCTACACCCCGCAACTCAGAGTGTTCCTGTCAACTTTCTCCCTGGTTTTCATCCTTTCTTTCTTTCTTTCTTTCTTTCTTTCTTTCTTTCTTTCTTTCTTTCTTTCTTTCTTTTTTTCTTTCTTTCTTTCTTTCTTTCTTTCTTTCTTTCTTTCTTCTTTCTTCTTTCTTTCTTTTTTCTTTCTTTCTTTCTTTTTTCTGCTTGTGGGTCTTATATGTACAGGTGTCTCTCTGAATCTTCTAGTGCAACCAGAAAGGAAGGATTTGACTGAATTGGGTGGTAAATAACTGGAAAAAAGAATTGCTTTTGTACAGAAAATGTTACAAGGAATCTAACAAGCTACTTTGGGTTACAGTATAACAGTTATTTACAATGAATTTATTTTGTGTTACCAGTATATGGGAGGACTATGTAGGTACTTTGCAAATATTATGTCTGTTGGTATAAAATTTTTGAGAATCTATTGATCTTGCTGTTTGTTAGGGTCCTCCCAACAATTTCCAGTGGACACTGGAGATCACCAGTGTTTCCTTCACACCATATTAGAATTTTATCATGCAGATTCTAACTTTCCATTGAATAGGCCACTTGGAGTCCATGGCTCATTCATGTTGGTAATTCTTGGCTGGCACAGGGCAGAGATGCTTTGGGACACAACTCCAAGTGCCATCGTGCCAGTCAAGCTCTGCAGGACAGAGTTGTCCACTGATGGCCATGGTGCAGGTAGACTAAGCATAGAGCATAATGTTATATTTTTCCTCTCCATTTGTATGAAGTAGCTCTTAAAACTTTTTTACCTTGAATTTCTCTCTCAGCTTACCCTTATGCGACAGTTCATTAGTTGCGTGGAGAAATGCCTTAATTTTGTATGGTGCAGAAGCCAAAGTAGTACAGCAGAGCTGATGAAGTGAGCTTAAGCTTTGGCCAGCTCAGCAATGGGGGTGCAGGAAGGAGAAGATCCTGAACCTGTTGTCCTGACTGTGGGCTGCCTGCATGTTCACCTACTATCATTTGCTACCCTTTCGCCTTATGCACTATGTTCTCCCATCCTCTGTCAGCATCTGTGTCTGCAGCTCAGACTGTTCAGCTGCAAACAGGAGCAGTAGTGGCAGCGACTTTTCAGAGTATCTTGAGAAATGAACGAATGCATAAAAATATCTAAACTGCCCAGAATAATACAAGTAATAGAAATGGTATACGGTGAAAAAACAGTATTAAGTGGAAACAAATCATCAGCAGCCTCTCAGTCCATCTCGCCTCTTGTCCTGCAGAATCACTTTCATTTCAGTGTGATTCTCTGGCCCCTTCCCAGTATCCTCCCTAGCCTTGTGCTCTACAATATGGTAGCCAGGAGTCACACGTGGCTAAAGAGAACTTGAAATGTAGCTAGCCTAAACTGAGATGTGCACTAAAAATAAATATGTGCTGGATTTAGAAGACTTACTACCCAAGAAAACATGTAAAAGAGCTCATGAATAATTTTTATATTGATTACATCCTGAAATTGTAATGTCTTTGTTAGAGTAGATTGCATAGAACATCAAAAACTCAACTTGTACTTTTTTGCGGACTTTCTTTTTTCAGTGTCGCTACTAGAAATGATGCATGTAGCTGGCATTCATTGGCCACATTATCAGTCTGTCAGACAGGGCTGCCCTAGATTACACTTTCTTTGGATTCCCCTTTAGGAACCCCACATAGCCTGAGAGCAAAAGAGGGTCCTGCTTTCTATTATGGATTTTCAGGGTCTGCATTGCCCGGGGCAGTTAAGCCCAGCCTGCTCCGCCAAGAGAAAGTGAACTGATGGGCGTGAGACTTGTAAAGCATTTACTAAGGGCTTGAGTGGAGCCCTTAGGAAAGAGTTACAGCCTCTTAAATAGCACCTTACTCTCTTGGAGTGAATCGAAGGAGGGGGTCTTTCTGTTAAAGTCATTTAAGATCCTCTGCTGAAAGGAACCATATGCTACACAATGAAATATATTCCAGGCAAAATGCATATGCTTTGCACAATAAACACGTATGCAAATCTTGCAAAGATTTTTAAGGAGAAAAATCTGTTGATATTATTCACTTCAATATCATTTAATGCATCCTTATTCTGCTGATCTAAAGTCAAATCCACAGTCAAATTCTTCCTCTGCTCCAACTCTTGATGATGAAGATTTTGCACAGAAATGATCTAAGATTTTTGTTTTTGGTCAACAGGAATTTGTCTCTAGTCACTGAAATTTAAGTCTCGATAAATCATAAGCTCCAAACACATTGGCAGATATCCAATGGGCCTGGCAGCATCTGTACATGCCTCTCTCAGGGACATTCTGGGTGGGAACAGCACTAAGCAAAAATCCCAAGACTTGAAGCTGCGGCCTGCCCTTTGAAAGTCTCCGAATCGCGAGATGTTTTCTCTTTCGGACTGTTCTCAGACTCGAAACTATTTTGAACCGAGATCTGCAACCCATAATTGGAGCTGGTGTGGAAAGGAAATCAGAATGCTCCTTGGATTGCATCTTTGCAAGGTTTCTCCCTGCCTAAATGAGTCTCCATTGCAGGCGACAGAGTAGGAGAAGGCTTGTGGGATCGCAATAAAGGTGCTCTGGCTGGTAAATAAACACAAAAATTCAGAAATCAAAGCAGTCCTGGGAAATTCCATTCAGGGAGCAAAAGGTGTCGCGGAGCATGGTGCTATCTCTTTAATTGTCCCCCACTCCGTCTGTTGCATCCCATCATATATTCTTCTGAAAAGCCATATTGCTACAAATACACATTTAGGATTTGATTACAGAGTCTCATCCATTTACATGTACAAGATAGAGCCTACTGTGACAGATTAATGCCCTGAAGTTTACACAGGAAGGTTAAATAAAGTGTTACTTTTATGACACCGAATATCTTTATGATGCTTTTGCTAAATCAGAGACCACTTGGTGATGTTGCAGATGTGCCAGACACTTATTGGGAGCTGGAAAAATGCCACCGGAGCTTTCGCCATCTATCACACTTGCTACCTTTCTGCACAGGCCCTCCTCACTGCTGTGTGTAATACAATATTCACCAGGCAGCTTCCCCTCTTCTTGTTTAGTCAAAGAGAAACAATTCAAACCCTGTCACTCTGAGACATTACAACATTACCAAAGAGGAGAGTGTTTCACTCATGATTCTGCCAGTCCCGACTTAGATAAGACACACACACACACACACGCACATGCACACGCACATGCACAGGCACACACACACACACACACACACACACACACACACACAATCTTAAAGATTACAATGCCATCTGAAAGCTACACCTCTCCATGGTTTATTTTCTCTTTCCTACACTCTTCTTCTTTGGTTATCTATTTGCTTCAGTTGTCTGGCCCCTCTTCCCACTGTGAAGGCCTGGAACTATTTCTGATGACCTTTGGCCACTCTGAATTTTCTGCTTCTCTTTCAATTCCTCAAACAAATGTCTATATGGGAGCATATCTTATTAGGTCAGTCTGTGTTCTTTTTAGAGAAAATGTTGTGTTCCAAAAAGCTGGCATGTAAAAAAAGATGTCTTGGCTTAGCCATAGTCCAGGCTTGAAAATTTTCTCCTATAGAGTCAGACAACAGACAACTCTCCCATTTAAATATGTATCCCTATAGGAGGCAAGGGGGAGGGGCAGGTCTTGGGCTGGTTTGATGCCTCATTAGCTCCATCGCTGGCCAAATGCATATTTTCAAAGGCATTGGGTTTTCATTACTTACTAAGATGGAAAATAGATTTGCTCTTCCATTTATTTTAGGCAAAGGGCTAGACCAAGATACTAGATTAAGAGAATGGAGGAGAAGATGTGGCTTTTTTTTTCTTTCACATTTTAACTCTTTGGAATGGGTTTATAATCCTTAGAGAAAGGGCAAGAGATTGGGACAGAAAAGAGATGAGTACAGAAAAAGCAATGGTTGTTTGTCCAGGAATTCCTGTTGTAATTCTAGACACAATTTTCCTTAATATGGCAGGCCCAAAGTTGTAAGGAAAAAATCGATCCACATATCTTTTATTTGGGGGGGGGGAAGGGTCTGTAGGGTGTTCAGGGTCTTACTACTAGATTGGACTCATAGTGATCCGCCTGTTTACAGCCTCCCAAGAGCTCGTGCTACCACATCTAGTCTCAATTGCCATCTCAGTGCACCCAGGGGGCAGGGCTGGCACGGCAGGTCCGGGGGTCAAACCCCTGGTCCCTGTGCCTCCTTGCAAGAGCTTTAATCCACTGAGCTATTTGGCCAGCCTTCCACATGTCTTCTTGACAGTGTTGTGTCATCAAGAATTAATACCCCTGTGAAAGGAACAGTCTACCCTCTTCCTGGCTTTGGCAGGGGATACAGTCATGTAGCCTCATGTGGACAGAAAGTGAGGTCACTGGAGCTCCAGGGAGCACTGTGGGGGTACCTGTGGTACTTCAGATAGCAGAGTAGTTTGTGTGCATTTGTCATGCAGCTTTCTGGGCTCTCCAAGGTTTGGGTGGGAATTTAGTACATCATGCATGGTGGTTTCAAGTATTACCTCTGCAGGAGCTGGATTGGATTAGTGCTCTCATTAAAATTTCTTTGAAGGGCAGGCCAGATAGCTCAGCGGACTAAAGCACCTGCTTAGGCAGAGCACAGAGGCCAGGGTTCCAACCCTGGTGTGCCATGTCGACCCCACTCCCGGGGCGCGCTGAGACAGCGATTGAGACTGGGTGTGGTGACATACTTCTGTAATCCCAGCACTTGGGAGGCTGAAAACAGGAGAATCACTATAAGTCTGACCTATGTAGTGAGACCCTGTAGTCCCTGTAGACCCTGTACTAATTACACACAAAAAAAACCCCATCTTCTTTGAGATCTACAGGCTGGACAGCATGGAATCCTCATGCTTGTTATTAAGTTTTGCATCTCTCTGCTGTTGAACCAATGGAGAAAAGATAGAGGCTTTACAGAGAGCTCTTCTAGGAATCTTCTGTGGGTTTCAAACATCTGACAAAGATGTTCCTTTGCCTATGCTGGTGGTACACATTGGTATTAAACACTAAGCTATTTAATAGAAGGTCAAATACTATTGGACAGACAACTGTGTTCTTTGTACCTGAATAATGGGAGAGACTTGAATTCCTCCAGCAAAGGATGCAGCAAAGCAAGGAAGACTCTTTCCAGCAGGAAATATGTCCTAATGTGAAGCAAGTCTGCAAGTTAAATAGCACAGAAAGAGGAAGGGACCTCGAGCCTTACACTGGAGCCCAGAGTATGGGAGGTGTTAAAACAACATTCCCCTCCCCTGATGGCTGCCTCATAAAGCAGATTTACTTTCTGTGAACACTGAGCTGCTTTTTCAACTCACCCTCAGCCCCTGAGGAGTTCCCTATGAAATCAGGGAAAGTGTCAGGGCTCAGATGAAGTCACTTGGGGCAATTTAGTCCTCCGGCCAAACGTGGGCTGCCTGATTCAACCTATCCCTCATCTGTGATGCTCAGGACCTTACTGGGCTCAGAGCCGAAGCAGAACCAAACTGGATCAGGGTTTCCATTTGCCTTCTCACTGGTGGAGTCACTCATAAAAATGTTTTAAAAATGACAGCAAAATCAGGCCCCACTAGTCAACCCCCTCTGTGTTCTGAGGTCATATGCATATGGGGTACTAATGTGAAAAGTGACTGCTGAAGCCTCCTTTTTTATTAGATTTGGTTAAACAAGGATTTCCTTCTGGCTATGAGGTGAAGCATATGAAGATGCTTTGAAAACTCTAAGTTATGATGCAGAAATGAGAAACAGACAGGAGTTACATGCAATTAAGTGAAAAGCTGTTGCCAATATTCTATGTATAATATGATCCTGTTTTATGCTAAAAGTACTATATATTATATATAATATATTATATATATATTATATATATTATATATGGTGTACATGTGTGTGTGTTTCCATTAAAATCCTTGCTAGTTAGAGGCCACCTGTGCACTGTAGTTGTCTTGAACTACAGTGTGGCCTTCTGAGAAGTAGGATCTTTATTTCTTTTTAAGGAAATAGAGGGTGTTCAGGGTCTCACTACTAGATCGGACTCGCAGTGATTCGCCAGCTTACAGCCTCCCAAGAGCTGGGATTACAGGCGTGCTCCACCATCTCCAGTCTCAATGACTGTCTCAGCACGCACTGGGAGCAGGACTGGCAAGGCAGGCCTGGGGATTGAACCCCCAGCCCCTGCGCCTGCTTGCAGTGCTTTAATCCACTGAGTTATTTGGCTGACTGGAGAAGTAGGATCTGAACTTACAAAATTCTACATTGTTCTAACATTTTCTCAATTTAGAATGCATTCCTTTGCCATTAAAATATGAAGAACCAAATTAAAGTTGTTCCTTCAAATCTGCTAGGGCATAGCTGACCTATAAGAGGTTAGCTTACTTAATCGTTGATTAAATCAAAACAACCTTTCTACCATCTCTGTGGGTTCCAGGCTAACCCAGACGGCTTCAGATCCCTCCTGGGTTAGGTACTACAGAAAACAAAGATGTCATGGACAAGTCGATGGAATTTGGAGACAGAATGTTCAAGACTTCCTCTTTCCAGCTGTGTAACCTCCAGGGTTACCTAAGCTCTCCAAATCCAGATTGATTATCTTTATTATGGAAATGATAAAAACTATCTATCCTCTGAGGCTGTTGTTAAAATTAAACTGGTTAAAATTTGTAATGTACTTGGAACACACGTACTACATGAGTGTGTTTTAGACAAAATAAAGTGTGTATTTAGTCTCAGGAGACATTCCTATAAGTGAAAGAACAAGACATATAACAGATCAAAGGTATTAGTGGAGGCAGTGCAATAGATGTTTGGGACAAGGATTCTCAACCTCCATTTATTCCTCTTTCATTTGAAAAGCTAGGGAGGATTTTCAGTCATCTTTGTAGCTAGAATTATAGATTCAAATTATAAGGTATGGGAGATACCTCAGTGGCAAAAGCACCTGTCTGGCAAGTACAAGGTCCTGAGTTCAATCCTCTGTACAAAAAAAAAGAAAGAAAAAAGAAGTCAAATTATATGGTGACAAGTGGGGTATACTCATGAGATCTGAATGCCAGAAGTGGGAAGGAGATTAAGTTCCTGATGCCACCAAGCATGCTGGGAGAGATGTGACATTGTGGTGACTGGGCTTCGCATGCACATCTGATCAACAGCTTGATGCTGGTCAGGGGCTGGTACAGCAGCAATTTCCTTGTGGGTAGATTGCAGCTAAGTTCCTACAACCTTACAACCAACAGCTGAGTAGCAACTTTCTAATCTTTCAGTTCTTCCAACTATTTCCCTGAATTATACACATTTCTACTAGAAGTACTTCAGATGATTTCTGTGCAGAGGTTGAAGCATCTTGGAAGAACTTAGAGGAGAGCATACATTTCTGCCGAAGGACAAGTCCTAAAGTCAAGGATGTATGTGGCATGATGGGAGGACAGCTGGTTAGATGAGAGGATGTTGTTGGACATGGTAAGAATTAAAAATGAGAAGAAAGCTTTGAATGATATCTTGCAGAACATCGGAAAATGCGAAAAATTTTAATACAATAGAGGAATATAATGTGATATTTGTTTTTTGAAGAGTTCAGGGAGAGAGAGAGAGACAGGCAGATAGACAGACACAGAGAGACAGAATGAGAGACAGAGATAGACAGACAGACAGAGACAGAGACAGATACAGAGACCGAGAGACAGAGAGAGAGAGAGAGAGAGAGAGAGAGAGAGAGAGAGAGAGAAAGAGAGAATACAAAAATATTGCATAATGGCATGAAAATTTCAATTTAATGGCATACTCTACTGAATACCCTGGACATAGCCCCAAAAGAGAGACAATGTAATTAGTTTCTATTTTGGTACATCAGGAGACATAGAAACAGGTCTACAACCATCTGTAGAAGTAAGAATTAAGACAAGCAAATGCAACCAGTGTAATGCTAATAGTGTCCAAATTCTATAGACATAAAGTCTTCTGGACTTTATCATTTTACGCATTTTGGACAAGACTGAGGCCTGTGCTGTGTGTAAGTGAAGTTTGATACCATTAAATAAGTGTCCTGGAGGCCTGCATCGGCAGTTCTCTCCTCCAGTCTGAACTGGTAATTTATCCCTGAAGCTTTACATTCATTTTAGTACAAGTGAAAATAACGCTCACGTTACTGCGTTGGGAAACTTAATTGAAATGATACGTGTAAAGCACTTTAAATTGCAAAACACTTAAAATCATAAAGCACACAAATGTGCTTCCAAGTGGACAGACTTGCCATGTGCAGAGAGTTTTCAAGAATTTCCTCTTCACAGGGTGTCAGAAGTGTTTCACTAGGAGAAATAAATATGCTAATTGGACGCAGATGAAGCAGAACCTGTGCTTTTTTCTTTTTTTTTTTTTTTTTGTGAGAGGTTAGGTGTGGCCTGAACTATATGCAGCTACCAAAAGCACAAAGTGTGATCAAAACAATTAGTTGGTGGCCCATTCAAGGAATCTTCAACCGATACCCGGATTCTTTCTTTGAACACCTAGGTGTATACTGTATTTTCAACATACAGTAAAATCTGGAATATTTCTTGTGTTTTTCCTTTCAACTCTTGTTTCTTTACATTTGGAGTTGAGCCAATCTCTTTATTCTAAGATTAATTTGTACTGGTATTAGAATTAAAGTTCTGAGAACGCAGCTCAGCAGGTTAAGCCCCTGCCTGGCAAGCATGAGATCCTCAGTTCAATACCTGGTACTAAAAAAAAAATAAAAAGTGTAAACACGATGTACTTTGTCTTCTCATTACATTATTCTTCTTTTCGGCCCTTTTTGTGGCACTGGGGATTGAACCCAGGGCCTTAGTACTGAAGTACTAAGTACTTAATACTGAACTGTGCATCCCAGGCTTTTTATTTATTTATTTTTTAAATTTGAGCCAGAGTTTTGCTAAATCACTTAGCCCAGGCTATGCTAGAGATTACAGTCCTCCTGCTGTGGCCTCCCAGCATGCTGGGATTAGGGGTATGCATCACTACCATGGGATTCTTGTCTGTTTCTTTCATTCCTCTTAAACCATCTAGGGACAGAAAGTCAAGAAGAAGGAGGAGAAAGAAAAGGAGAAGAGGAAGAAGAGGAGGAGGAAAAGGAGGAGAGGAAGAGGAGGAGGAGGAGGAAAAGGCAGAGGGAGGAGGGGGAGGAGGAGATGCACATGGAGCAGGAGTACAATGAGTAGAGACCACACGCTCCACCATGGGGCCCCTGAGGCTAGGTGGAGAGGTCAGGTGCTTATTCTCTTGGTTCTCACCTGTAAGTCTGTCCCAAACTGTCCAAAGACTATCATTTCTTTCAGAATGACATTTTCTACAATTCTGTTAAGCACTGTCTTCATTCGTGCCTTAGGATTTACACAGTCTGGGTCTAACATTTTCATTGTTGCTTCCCTTCTCCTTCCTACTCCCTGATGTGTAGTCCTTTTATAAATACATTCTACATACATTATCTTAATGTGGCCATGCTTTTGGTTTTTTTGGTGCCATAGTGACTGGCCGATGTTCCCTACCATACACACCTCAATACTCTTTGGGAGTGCCTGTGGAGAATGACAGTCTCGTGAAGGGCTGATCTAGAGGCCATGGGAATAAAAAGAGACAATGAAGTTGTCCCCAGAGAACGTCCTCTAGGACAAATTTCGCTTCCTTTAAGGCTTGGCTTAGAAACTTCAAATATCTACCCAAGAAGATCTTAAAATGTTCCCCATAACTTCACTCTCAGAATGAGAGTTTTTTGTTGTTGTTTTCCTGCTGTCTTGCCTTTTCATGGTAAGCTGGGTCTGTATGGAAAAGAAAAATCTGTGTTGCTCACCTTTCCAATTTTTAGGTCATCAGACCAAGGTAGCCAGCAATAACCAGGCTCCACCAAAGTAACTCATTGTCCCCAGGAGGAACCACAATGGATGTAGATGATTTTTACTGAAGGGGCTGGTGGGTAGGTGCATGAGCAGAAAGAAGCTGAAAGAAATTTAGTGATGAGAATAGTAGACTGTGGCACAGACTGTTGTCTCCTAGATTATGCCTTCTAGACTTTCCTGTAGTTTGGTGGAAAATTCTGCCCAAACTGAAATGCAGTGCTCCTAGACTTGGTGCACACACATGCACACATACACAATGTCAAACATTACTATTCATCTACTCACTGAGTGGTGAAAACAAGGGCCCAGAAGAGGCTCCACACAAGACAAGGAACCAAATCCCTGAAGGATATCATGAAGAAGAGCCCTCCTACCCTTGGCTATACCCTGAGATATGAAGGACAAGTCCTCAGTGTAAGGCCAGTGAGACTGGCAAGGCTGTCTCTTACATCAGCTGGAATTATTTACCCTAAGTGATTCATTAGTTCAAACAAGTTCAGGTGCAAATGTCAGGCAGCCTAACATCAATGGACTCAAGCCAAAATGGAATCTATGGACAAATCTAATGGAAACTGTGGCAATCAGCTTACTGTTGCTATCACAAAATACCTGTGACAATTAATTTAGAAGGAAAGATCACTTGAGCGCATGGTTTTAGATGATGCTTGTTTGGCCCTTTTGCTTTAAGAGTCCTACTCACATTGAGGGAGCAGAGGACAGAGAGAGTCACGAAGGGCCTGGGGTCGTAGTCTCTCCTCCAAGGGCGCACTAACTCCCTCCTATTAGGTCCTTCCTCCTAAAGGTTCTATTACCTCCCAATAGAGGTACCAGGGTAACCAAACCTCAGCACATGCATTGTGGGGGGTTTGCTCCAGAACCACACTGTAGGAGCAAGCAGGATAACCTTTCAGGTACCGTTTCATGGAAAATGTCCCCTTACCGTGATGCAACTCTTCGGTCCCTCACCTTCATTAAGTTCTTTTCCCCTTTTGTGCTGTTTGTTTTCTTAGACAAGCAGCTTCAGAATTTACAAGCTTGCTGCTTTCTTTTTATGCTAGACCTGGCTTCACAAGACTAACTTGGCGTGACTTGGATGCTATGTGACAAAGGGTACAATAGATACTATGAAAAGGGAATGAACCTGCTCAAAAGGAAGGAATTACTGAGCTGAGGACAGGAGAAAGAGTGGAGGAGAGAGATCTATCTATGCATGTAAGCAGGATGGTTTGGATAATTATACTGTAGATTTGTGCTGGTTTATGGGAAGGAGCTGTTAATGTTTTTTTCCTTCTTTTTTCATTTTTCTCTTTTTCTCTCTTCTTAAATTCTTATAACTTTTCTTTCTTTTTCCAGTTTTGCATGCATATATATGGTAATCTGAACCACTAACTTGTTTTTGTTGTTGGTGCTTGTTTTGTTTGTATTTTAGGGAAGGGTCTATAAGGTGTTCAGGGTCTCACTACTAGATCAGACTCATAGTGATCCGCCTGTTTATAACCTCCCAAGAACTGGGCTTACAGGAGCGCACCACCACACCCAGTCTCAATTGCCATCTCAGCAAACCCCGGGGGTGGGGCCAGCACAGCAGGCTTGGGGATCGAACCCCTAACCCTGTGCCTGCTTGCAGGTGCTTAAATCCGCTGAGCTATTTGGTCGGCCCTCTGAACCACTAACTTGAAGACAACACTATGCAATACAACAAACACTGTGAAATTCATACAATTTTGTTTAGTGGAATTTGGCATCATTTCTATTTTTTTCTTTTATATTACTATTCTGTATTCTCTTTTTAAAAACCTACAAATACTGTAGTTTCTTTCTGCTTATTTTCCTTCAGAATCTTATTTTTACTACACAGATCATTTTTATGCCAATGATTATGAGTGATGTAGGTTTGAGAAAAAGCACAAATTTTATACATCCTTTGAGCTTAATGAAGTGAGAGGCCATCAACTCTTTGTTTTGTTTCATATTGTTTGCGACAGGGTCTTGAACTCACCGTGTAGCCTTGAACTAACTATGCAGCTCGAGACAGCCTAGAATTCAGAAGGATTCTCCTTCCTCTATCTCCTGATTGCTGAGATTAGAGGTGTGTGCTACAGTGCCCAGCGGGAGGTCATCATTTTCTATAGTTTTGGAACCATACCATCAACAGCTCCAAACAATATCATCTTCCTTTTATAATTGCTCTTTCCCTCACACACTTATTTAATGTGCTTTTAAAAACAACTTATTTTTCTTATATTTTAATATGTTTAGTTTAATTGCTAGTTTTGTAACAGTATTGTCTTATTTTCATTGCAAATTTAAACTGTATTGTGAGTTGGATAGATTTATGTGAACTGATCTTTGAACCTTACTATTTAAAACACTGTTACCATGGGGAGGTGTTCCAAGTTTCAAATCGCCAATTTATACACATTCTTTTAAAATACAATTTATTTGAAAATGCTTTGTTTATCTTTTGCTATGTAATTCCTGCCCCCCTCCCAATACTTCATGCTCCAATTCTTAGGTCTTAGATTCTGTGATCGACTGCTCAGTTTTCTGGTTCGTGCTTGACAATGTCTCATGTGGGGGCAACGAGGACTGCAGTCAGCAGAAAGTTCACCCACAGCTGTGACAGGCAGCGAAGCCCACCATCTGGAGGCAGAGCTGAGCATAGTGACAAAGCACCTCATGTGGTCAGCCAGTGTGGCTTGGACTTTCTGAGTGTGGCAGCTGGGTTATGACAGGGAGAAGCCATGGAGTAGGAGATGAGAGAGACCCAGGTGGAAACGATACAACTTAAGTGGCATTTCCACTGCAGTCTTCTGGTCAAAACAATCAACAAAGCCCAACTAAATTTTATAGGAGGAAGAATAGACTCACAAGTGGAAGAGTAGTGAAGACTTGCGAAGTTTTGAGAGTGCCATTGAATTGCAGGTGGCTCTGCAGAACTAGAGCAGAGGAAGCGTCTAAGCTCAGAGCCAGGCGTGTGTTGTCTGCTGATCCCAACTAAGTTGTCTATTCAGTGCTTTGGCACCTTCGTTTAAAAAATGGGTGGTATCCCTTATCTGGAATTCTTGGAACCAGAAATGTTTCTGATTTTAGATTTCTCTTTTTATAGATTTTAATATGTTTACATGTGCAAAATGCAGTCCGTCTCTTGTTGGTAGAACTTGAGTCTATGCATGAAATTTGTTTTTGTTTCCTATGTGCCCTATTGACATAGACTGGATACAATTATTTTATTTATTTATTTATTTATTTATTTATTTATTTATTTATTGGTGGAACTGGGGATTGAACTCAGGCCCTTGTGCTTGCCAGGCAAGCTCTTATTCTACTGAACCATCTCCCCAGCCCTAGACTAGATATAATTTCATACAATATTTTTTAGTGCATCTACATCTTGTCTCTGATCTGCCACAGAAGCTCATAGGTTAAAGTTCCACTCGTAGTCATAGTTACTCTCCAAATATTCTAGATTTTGAACCACTTTGGATGTACAGACTAGGAGTGCTACACCTGACGTGTGTTACCTGGCTTGTGATAGGAGGGTTTGAAAATAAGAAGTAATACATTGAAAAGTACTGAGTTTCATTCCTAGAAAATATTGCCATCATTTTTTTTTATTTTTTTCAAAGTTTTATTGATAAACAGATAGCAATGAGACAGTTTCAAATCCAATCGGAAGTACAGTTTCAACAAATAATACAGTGCATATATTCTTTTAGTGGTTAATTGCTGTACAAGAAGTGGACTTGTGATCCTATTTACAAACACCATTAGAACAAATCATTCTATTCATTAAGAGAATGCAACTATATATCTATCCCAACCACTTTGAATACACAGATACAAAATGGACATTCATCGGTATACCCCATTTTTTCTAAGTTCCGTTATTGAATATTATAGGTGTGTAAACTCAGCAAAATATTCTAAAAGAGTCCAGTAGCCCATAATAGCATTAGGTCTTCTGTTTAACTGGCAATGTCAGAAATTATTGACCTGAGTCCCCCACAGCTCAACATAACAGCATGGCTTTATTTCCTATATTTCGTCTTCATACTTTTCTACTGGATGGTTAAGACCAAGGTAAAGCAGGACCTATGCAACAAGAGTTGTAGCTTTTTGGTCTGAGAAGGTCAGCGAAATGTCCTCAGGATTTATCTTGAGATCCCGTACCTCAGATTGTAGAACCTTTGTCAGTGCAGCCATGTGGATGAGTCACGGCCATTGCTTGGCCAATGTGCTCTCTGTGAAAGCCTGAGAGAGTGTCTTCTCCCCATGTGACCATCACTGTTATTATCTTGAATTAGGGATCATCTTATAAGGCAAGTATAGTCGTGGGAGCTTTTCCTCGTAGCTTATACAGCACATCAAGCAGTTTTGCTTCTTGTTTCTGATTTTTTAATTTAAGACTCGCAGCAGAGTATGACATGTACTGTTTTCTCTTATTTTCCAACTTACAAACTCAGCATTAATCCCTTCCCTTCTCTCTAGTGATGGATCTACTTGGATTGTAGCACTTAAGTCAATTATACAAGTGCTTCCTCCATGGGCCAGGATGTTACTGTCTTGCTTTTCATTGGCAACTGACTTGTCATTCATATATCTGTCCCACCTTCCAAGGAGCTCCCACTGGTTTATCATGCAGGCCAGTGGATCTTACCTACTACTAATTTTGGAGTTTGATATCAAAGGGTGAATTTTCAAAGAAGCAAAATAAGCAACATGCTCTTCTTACGCATAATATGTTTAGGATAATGTTCAATAGTAAGAGATAAAAACAGGATTATTTTCAATTGACTAAAAGTGTTTTTGGAATTAGGAACTATTTTAGTATTTTTTTCTGTGAAATACAACTTTTTCAGTAATAAATAAGTAAGGGTAGTTTCCTTTATAAGAAAACTACTACGGTGTCCTTTTCATCTGTTCCTAAATGGGACATCCCATGAAAATTATCATGCTATTGGAAATAGCTAGATTTTTATTTTGGCTAAAAGAACTCTGAATAGCAATTCTACAAACAACAAAAAAAATTTGGCAGAACAGATTGTAGAAATTATAACTAAGCTAGAGGACATTTTCTATTTCTAGAATAAAATGCTACTTGTATCCAAGGAGCATTGTTGTCTCAGATTGGAGCTTTCTCTCCAAAGAAGCCTGGAGATTTTTCATCTCAACTACAGAAGAGAGTATTTGGTTCTGGGACAATTAAAAGACAGCCTGTTTAGATCAAGTAGCAAGAGGATGGGAACTTCTGTGATGTGGGCACAGTGCATTGCGCAGGTCATGGTGACCTCCGAGGATGGATATCAGTGTCTTCCACAAAAGTTGTTTTCTCTGAGCTCTCCATTGACAGAATGTTAGACCAAGCAGGATCCACAAAGCCCATAGATAAACTGACTTACTTTAGAACTGGAAAGACTGAAACACACAAAAAATGGGGAAGTTATTTATTTGTCTTCCATTTGTGGCACTTTCCACATATTCAGGATTTTTCCCTTTCCAGGAGACAAGGGAGTCCTCTAGCAGTCCCCACTCCTTGTTTCAATGCTGAGGGTGTCTCTTTAATAGGATGTCTAATGTGACACAAGGCATTCATGAAGGATAACCGGAGACACAGACATTGCTGAAATGAAATTTTTACATCAGCTCTAGGGGCAGGTTTTCACTTCAGCCAGCTCTCATATTGGTATTGTGCTACATTCCAGAGTGTTCTTGCTGATATTGAACATATTTGTCTATTCTGGGCCGCTCTAACAGAATGTCTGTCCTGTGGTATTGTAGAAAGGAAAGAGGTTCTTTTCACCTCAGAGTTCTGGAAGCTGAAAGTCTAAGATCAGTTGCCCCCATGTATTTGTCTCTGATGACATCGTGGTGGAAACAAGTGTGATGAGGAGATCACATGTTGTGACAAGAAGCAAGTGGCAGGGCCAAACAAGATGGCCAGACTCATCTTAAGCAACAACACTCTCTCATAGGAATGAATCCAAGCCCACGAGACCTGTGCTATCCCTTTGCAATGACAGATCTGCAGTGATTCATTCAGCTTCCACTCACTGGAAGGCTTCTCCACTTCAGGTCCACTGTACAGGATCTGAAGCTTGCAATATATGAAGTTTGGAGGGAACAATCTAATTGTACCCAAACCATAGCACTGAGGGCAAACAGTGCATCAAAGGTCTTAGTCTACATACCTTTCATCAGGGTCTACGCTTTTACTCAGTCAGTCAGCCTATCGCTCGCTCACTCACTCACTCGCTCACTCACTCACTCACTCACTCACTCACAGCACATTCTCTGTGCCAAGTACTCTTATGTGTATCCTTGGGAAAGTAACACAGGAAATCTTCGTTATTACCATTGCATATAAAGTGAGGATGTATATAATATACACTGAACTTAAATATATATATTTCCTGTTGCCTGACTTATCATTTTGCTGCCATTATCTTTAGTAGGAAGAAGTTCAAAATTTTAATGAAAGTGTTATCAATCTGTTATTTTATGGTCATTGAAATTTTGTAGGTTTTTTGGTATTTTTGTATTTTTAGGGAAGGGTCTACAGAGTGTTCAGGGTCTCACTACTAGATCGGACTTGTAGTGATCCACCTGTTTACAGCCTCCCAAGAGCCGGGATTACAGGCATGTGCCACCATGCTCAGTCTCTGTTGCCATCCCAGCACGCCCTGGGGGCAGGGCTGGCACAGCAGGCCTGGAGATCCGGGATCGAACCCCCAACCCCTTCACCTGCTTGCAGGCACTTTAATCCACTGAGTTATTTGCTGGCCCTTGAAATTTTATTAAGTATTGCTTATTTTCAAAATTGAACAAAGATGTAGATATGGACTTTATGAAAGCAAATATCTAAATATAAAAAGACACACATAAAAATGTACAATATTATTAGCCAGGAACTAATCCAGTCCCATAAGGCCTACACCATGCCTTCCCAGCAGAATTCAGTCATTATTAGAAGTATAAATTAAACTTACTGTACATACACTATGCATCAATCAAAAGAACTAATATTTAAGAATGGCAACCATTAAACCAAATGTTGGTGAGAGTATAAAGCAAATAGCATCCTAATATATTATTGGTGAGAGTTTAAGCCACTTTGGATTAGGAGAGTATTTCAAAATGATATGGTCACTTTTTAAAAAGTGTCAGACAGAACCAACTAAATCTAGAAGTGTGCCTCTCTTTATCTGAACAATTCGACATTTAGACATGCACCCCAGAAAAATAGGTTTATGCTCACCAAAAAATACATAAAGTATGCTGATAACATGATTAATCATGATACCAAATATCTGGGAAAAATCCAAAATGAGCATTAAAAAGATAACTACATGAGATTATATTCACACACATAAAACTATAAAACAAAAAATAATTAAATGCATGTCCCAATAAGGTGAATCACCACAGGCACCACATGAGTGAAAAAAATGCAGCTGCTGAACAATATAATGCATTTCATTTCATTTATATAAATTGGAAAGGAGATTAAACAAAGCCAGGGTACTAGAAATCTAAATAATGGAGCTAGCTGAATAACAGGAAAGATGTACTAAGTAAATATTCCTACAATTCTAAACTTGTTATATATCTTTTTTTGTACTGGGGATAGAACTCAAGACCTTGTTCTTACCAGGCAGGCTCTTATGCTGCTGAGCTATCTTCCTGGCCCCCTTTATATCTTAATTTGGGTGATGGATATATGCATATGTAAAATTTTTTAAGCTATGAAGTTAAGGTTTATACACCTTATTGTTTGTAAACTATATTGAAGAAGAAAAGTAAAGAAAGTATATGCTGTTTTCAATTTAACAAAGTTGACATAGGAATGTACCTTTGCGGCAGGACTAATTTTATAGAGATTTGCTGAATTATTACCTATTTCAGTACATTTCTGTGACTCCTTCATGATCGAATTGCCAGTTAACCTCTTTTCTTTAAATAAAAGAGGATAATTTATTTGAAGAGGAGGAAGGAGGAAGAGATGACAGACAGCAACTAGATGAGTAGAGAGTGTTCGAAAGTAAATTGTTCTATGGCCTTCTTCTGGAGACAGAGCCTGGCATTTTTCTTCTAGTAAGTCACCTGTCTTGTCTTTATAAACATAAATACAAGTCTTATAACAACCTTACTCATAATGTCAGATTCAAAGGGTTTGGACTATTTCAATAATACAATCAAAAGCTGTGTCAGGCCTGGGAGATGGCTCAGTGGAATAAGCACTTCCCTGGCAAGCACTAGGGCCTGAGTTCAATCCCAGGTTCCACAAAGAAAAGAAAAGAAAAAAAAAGGCAGTGTCACCTTGTTACATGTTTACCCAGAACATACATGAGTTCTAAGTAAATATGAAAGGTGCATTTGTAGCTGTAAGGGGGTCTCAGAATTGTGGTATATTTGCTAAACACACATCCCATTTCCTACCACCCCAACACAGACCCCAATGCTTAGTTCAAGGATCCACAGGCTTTGTGATCATAACAGCAAATCATAATTTAGTTTGCATGTGATTCTTACCAATGACATAAAAGGGCTACATTATGTCTCATCTTTAATTATAATTGAATTAATCAGCATCTGAAGATTTCTGCAAATATTTGCAACCACCCTTGGGAGAATTAATATCTCCTGTAGGGTATTGAGAAACAAGAGGTTTTAATCACTTACAGTCTTTTCTCACCTTTTAATGTGCTACTGATTCAAAGCATGTATCTCAGCCATAAAAAATCTAGATTTTGGCTCACAATCTAAAAAAAAATTGTGTCCCATCCCACCAACTGACAGTGTTTTAAGCTATTAATAGCTTGATCCTTGTATACTTGGTTGTCTGATATTTTTAGAGTCTACATTAAATTGCTTTTCTTTCTTCTTAAAAAAGTAATAATTGAGACTAGATTCTGCCAACAGGATCTTGCAAAATAAAATAATAGCTTGGAATTGTTTAGAACTACAATATTACTACTTTCACATTGTTACTGTGAGGAGTATTTTTAGTGGTTTATTTCACGAAAACAGAATGTTCTATGTAGCCCATCATTACATTAGTTTATGTTTACTATACTTTCCTTAAAATTGCCCTTGTAGGGGGTACAGAATGCATATTTTCTTTTAACAAGGGAATATAATACACTGGAAAGTCAAGTCAAGAGAAAACACTTCAGGAAATGATCATAGCCAAAGGTATGAAATTATACCCACGTCACTAATTACTGCTAATCTAATGTTATTTTTAGCTTCTAAGACAACACCCTGAAAACTCAGTTCTCCTAGACGACCTATGTGAAAGTTAGTTGACAATCCCAATGAAAGTAGCCTAGCAATAGTATCAATGGCAAAGACACCACCTTTAGGACAAGGGCTTTTAATCTGCATCCCCCTCACAGCACATCGCCTCAGTTTCAGGGCAGGCTGAATGTGTTATCTGCAGGCTTGGGCCATGGAAAAGAGTTGTTTGCAGGTCCGTGTGCCTGTCCTGCAGAACTTTCCCTAGAATGTAGCCAAAGTGCAAAGAGAAGGAATCACTTGCCCAGAAGAGAGAGACCCAACACTCTCTTCTGAAGTTTGACCTATGAGATTACTGTGGAGTTAATTCTTTTTTTGCTTTAATAATTTTATCGAGAAAGAAGTAGCAATGAGATGGTTTCAAAACAGGTTAGTAGAACAGATACAATAATTAATACATTGCATAATGTTGTCTTTGTAGTAGTTACTCCTAGTACAAGATACAGACATAATATCTTGTCTAAACACTATTAGTTCAAAACCTTCTTCTCATTGAACTAAGAGAAAGTAACTATATATTTGTGCTATTTTGTATATACAGATATACATTTTTTCCACTACAAAATGGTCCATTTATATCCCTTTTTTGTTTATTTTTGTCAGAGATGTGTATTCCATTGCCATTCATATATTTTAAGTGCATGTATTGAGCAGAGTTATTTCTGATTTTATTTTATTTTTTCCCATAATTTTATTGAGAAACAAATAGCAATGAGACAGTTTCAAATCAAACTGGTAGGACAGTTTCAATAATTAACATATTGCATACTGTCTTCCTAGTGGTTATTTGTTGTACAAGATGTGGACATGATATTCTATTTACAAACACTATTAGAACAAATCCCTCTATTCATTAAGAGAATGTAACTATATATCTATCCTAACCATTTTGAATACACAGATACAAAATGGTCATTCATCTGTATCCTCTTTTTTTGTTTAGTTCCATCTTTTAGAGTTCAGAAATTTCCACTTCACATTCGTGACCCAGAGCATCAAAGATCTAATTTTTGAAAAGATTCTTTTTGAGGAAAATACTGTTTAGGGCACTTGCTAGTAAAGTTAATCCCGATATGTTTTCCTGGCCTTTTTTTCTTACTTTTGTACCTCTTCTCTTTAAAGTTACTGTTTTTCTGCCCAACCCTCTTCTAAGTGTCAGATACATTATTTGATACTCACTTAAATATCTCTATCTACAAATTAAACACAAAATATTTTAAAAATGGATTCCTCATTGTGGTGAATTTCATCTTCAAAAAGTACAAACAGGGTTGGTGAGATAGCTCAGTGGACTGAGCACCTACTTTGAAAGCAAGTGCAGGGACCCAGGTTGGATCCCTGGTCTCACATGCCATGCTGGCCCCAAACCCGGGGGGCACTGAGAACAAATTGAGGTGTGGTGGCACATGCCTATAACCCTTATGCTGAGGAAGCTGAAAGCAGGAAGATCACCATGAGTCTGATCTGCATAGTGATTCCGTGTATCAAATACATAAAAATGAAAAAAAAATCAAAAAGCATAAACATTCTACTGTAGCCATCCATGTAAGTCCTTTCAATCTACCTTTATCTCCTACTAATTTTTTTTTATTTCACCATAAAGTCCTTATGCTTTGGTCTGAAAAATCTACTTCCAGTTTTCTAGATCTTTTCCCTGTTGCAAGAACACATTTCCTCCTTTTCTGCTGTTTGGTATTATTGTTTTCCTACAACACTCATTAAAATATAAATAACTTCTTTGTCTTTCTCCTTCCCTTTTTAATGCCAAAAGTGTTCAGTGTGCCTTGCTATATTGTCTTAAGAACATAAAAAGTCCTACATTTAATACTAATAGACCTACTTGTAATTGTATGTGTGTGTGTGTGTGTGTGTGTGTGTGTGATATAGTCTCTCTAGAACCAAAACATTCATTGTTGTTACCATTAGCTATATGAGGCTTTTAGTTTAATTTTAATTTGTTAAATTAAGTCAAATTAAAAAATAGCTCCTCAGTTACTGTAACTACTGTGCATAGTAATTATACTTTGCACAAGCAAAGAAAGTTTTGTTGGATAACACTGCTCTAAAGATTAGCATTGGGCCAAACAGTATGTCTTGGGGTGAAGCAGATAGATCAACAGCATAAGTGACTGCCTGGCAAGCACAAGGTCCTGAGTTTGGTCCCAGATACTGCCAAATAAATAAATAAATAAATAAATAAATAAATAAATAAATAAGAAAAATGATAGTATAGCTCATGCATATAGCAGTGCTTAATATATAAGTAGTAGTCAACAAGTGACTGTTGATATGACAATAAATGTATTTTCGTAGCAGACAATCACTAAAAGTTTTTAATAGATAAATTAAGTGAACTGCTGCAACCCCTACCCCACTTGCTTACCACAAAGTGCTAACAGTGCAATTAAATCTTAATAGACTCAAGGTTTTAGCTTAAAAAACAACTCACAAATTAAAATAAAAACACAATAACAGGGCTTTCCATGGTAGAAACAGGCTGCTGCTACACGGGTCATAGGTGCACCACCACTAAACTGAAGCACTGATAACTCTGAACTCCTGCTTTTCAGTTTGTTCTATTTTTTGAAAACCACTTCCATTTTCATCTTCTTTCCTGTCATTTTCATAATTTTCCTTGAAATTCCTTAATTAGCGTTCCTCCCTTCGCATAACCCATTTCAGTCTGCATCCTACATTTTTGCTCTCTTGAACTTCTTAAATAACGTTATTGTACTACTTTCTTCCCTTACTGAAAAACATTGCTGTGTAGAGCCTGCTTCAGTCCACACTGAGAAAACAGATCGACACTCTCTCCTGCTGCATAGCTACAGAGCTGGACAATATTTTAAGAACGTCAATTAGAAAAACATAGAAAACATACAGAAGAGTCTGACCCTTGAGAGTAGGAAGACAAATGAGATAATCAACTTTTCCTTGGAAGAACTTTCCAGACCCAGATCACGGTGACAAGAGGAAGAATCGAAACAGAGAAAGGCAGCTTGACCTGACAAACCAGAGTAAAGAGACCCTTTAAAAACCTGAGAAGCCTTTTGAGAGACACTGAGACTTCACTCTTCAACTTGTAAAGTAGCAGTGAAAACTATTTTGTGTGTATCCTATACCCAACCTTACACATAAACCTCAGAGGACTATGCTGATTGAAACATAACCATTTACCAAAATAAATTCACATTATCTTTTTCAAAAAATTAAAACTTCAGACACTAACCCATAATTTAAAATTTCTGGATATATGAAGTGGTAGGAAAATGTGACACTTAACCAAAAAAATCAACAGAAATAGATATAGAAATGTCAAAGATGAGCAGAAATAATGGGACAGTGAAACATGAGCTGTAAAACAGCCAATATAAATATGTTTATTGATTTCAATAAGATACAAATGAAAGGCTAAGTAAAAGCAATAATAATTGCCAAATTAAAATGCTAGAGTAGAAATATAGAATATGCATGTGGAGTTAAAGATTACTGGATAGGGGTTGGGGAGATAGCTCAATAGAATAAGCACTTGCCTGGCAAGCACAAGGGCCTGAGTTCAATCCCTGGTTCTGCAAAAAAAAAAAAAAAAAAAAAAAAAAAAAAAAAAAAGTTACTGGATAGACTTAGCAGACAAAACAAGGAACTTGGACAAATAGCATTAGAGAACATCCAACTAAAACACAGAGAGAAAACATAGGCATGCTCATGAGAGTGCACACAGACACACACACACACAAATAGACACACACACACACACACATACACCTCTGTGGAGCAATAGTAAGTACCCTATAGTATGTGTAACTGTATTCTTATTTTTTTCTATAATTTTATTGATGAATAAATAGCAATGAGACAGTTTCAAATCAAATTGGTAGGACAGTTTCAATAATTAACACATTGCATACATTCTTTGTAAGTGTATTCTTAAATGGGATGGTTAAAGAGTAAAAAATACTTCAAGATATAATAGCCGGAAGTTTCCATTATTGATGAAAACCATAAAGAGCTTCTGGATATTCAACAAACGTATCAAGTAGGATAAGCATGAAGAAAAGCATGCCAAGTCATCTCAGAATCAAACTGCTATATACCAATGATGATGAGAAATTTGTAACAAAAGTAAGAAAAAAAAACATACACCACATACAGGATGATAAAAATAGGAGTTATTTATGCAGTCTTGAAAATAATGTAAGCCAGAGGACAATAGGACAATTGTGGTGTTTAGAAAGAAATAATCATCAATCTGAAACTACACCTCTGGTGAAAAAAGTTCTTCAAAAGAGAAAGTAAAATACATAGATTTTTTTTTTTACTTGAAAAAATCCGGAGAATCCATTGTCAGCAGATTTGCACTAGAAGAAATGTTAAAGGAAATTCTTTATGCGAAAGGAAAATGAAACCAGATGGAAATTTAAATCAACTGAAAATTGTAAAGAGGACTAGAATTGGTAAATATATTGGTAAACATAAAAGAGTTTTTCTCAGTTTAAGTTTCTTTAAAAGATGGTTACTACATAAAAATAATTTGTTTTAGGCATTGTGTCACATATACATGACAACTATGTGATAGTGGTAACACAAAAAATGAGATGTACATGAAAATATTAAGGTTATCACTATCTATGGTGTCATACAATATTCAAAGTTAGACTGCGGTAAGTTAAAGATCTTGCAGTGTAAGAAGAAAATACTGAAAATGTAATAACATAGCTATACAGATAATATTTAACCAAGCACCAAATTAATTTTCAAATGATGGACAGTAAAGGAGGTAAGAGCAAGACAGAGCAGATTGAGAAAATAGAAAATAAATAGCTGGATAGAATAATAATTAGATATTTGGTTCAATATAATGTTGCAAGCTCTACAACGGAAACAAATTCTCTTTTTTTATTTAGTATAGGGTCTACAGAGTCTCACTGCACAGAGTGATCTCGTAGTGATCTTCCTGTTTTCAGCCTCCCAAGCGCTGGGATTACAGGCATGTGTCACCATTCTCAGTCTCCATTGCTGTCTCAGTGTGCCCCTGGGGATGGGGCTGGCGCAGCACGCTGGGGATCAAACCCTGGTCTCTGAGTCTGCCTGAGCAGGTGCTTTAATCCACGTAGCTCTCTGGTTGGGCCTGTAAAGAAATTATCCTAATGAATAATGAAGCAAGATCAATCCACAAACTTCTCATAAAGAATATACTTCAAAAAGTAAATAATAGGCATATCCTTCTAGCCTTTCGATTTGGCAACTTGCAAATTTCTTAGATTTCAACGGGTCTTTAATGTTTACTTTTATGTAAGATGTTTCAAGTTAGCGTTCTATAAAAGTGTGACCAAAGTCCAAGTAATTACCTTCAGGAATATTAGGTTAGAGTAGTAAGAAAAAGACAATTTCTTCTGGTTGGTGTTGACCACATCTACTGTGAAATATAGAAGAAAACCGTTTTCTTGGTTGAGCATATTTTATGTCAATAAAGTACAACTGTATAAACTAACATGTAAGTGGTTCAACTTCATTTAGAGCCCTTTCCTCCCCTTGGTTTTATGGAGGTGTAAAGAGTAACAGAGATCAGGATTAGAAAGTGATGTGTAATGAGCTTTCACAAAAAGTAAACATCTTATGAAAATATCATGCATAATCTTGGAAAAATTTTAAATCTCAAGGAAGTGTGGCATTAAATCCAGAGAGATTCATTATAAACTTAACTTAATTTGGACACTGGAGGAAAAATTAGAAGAAGTGAAAAGAATAACATTTTAAAATAGGGTTTAGAAAGATAATTAGGCTGAACAAAATCTCCTTGATAATGAAACAAGTTTCAGAGTCAATCACAGACATATGGTTGAATGCTGACAGTTTTTGCTCACTTTTATAGGAAGTTTATTGATAGGGATGTAGACAACCTCCATAACGTGGTGATTCTTTTACCAGTTGTTGAATGACAAATAGTCACATACAAATATCAAAGTAGTAATGTACAGCTTTTAGGAGTACACGATTCTAACAGAACTCTAGAAGGGAAAGAAACTGCTCAAAAGGAAAGAATAACTGGAATACAGGAAAGAAGAAAAGAAAGAAATAAGGAGAGGAAAATATATATGCACAAGATAGCTAAGACAATTGTATTAGTAATTTCTATTGGTTTATTGAGAAGAGTTAATGATTTATTTTCTCATCAATTCTGCTTGTCTATATCTGGTAATCTGAACAACTACTTTGAAGACAACAATATACAACATAACAAACTTTGCTTATTTCCTATCATCATGTGTTGAAATTCTGTATTGTTTTAATTTTTTAAAACTTTTTATTCTCCTTAAAATAAGAAAAGACTGGCTGAGGAGATAGCTCAGCAGAATAAGCGCTTGCCTAGTAAGCGCAAGGTTCTGAGTTCAATCCCGGTACCACCAAATAAATAAATAGATAGATAGATAGATAGATAGATAGATAAATAAATAAATAAATAAATAAATAAATAAAATTAAATAAGACTCCTGCTTGGCAAGTGCAAGGTCCTGAGCTCAATACCCAGTATTGCAAAATAAATAAATAAATAATCATCATGTACATAATCTCTGTGTACAAAGTAGCACATATTTTGGTGAAAAAATTGAAGATCACATATAACTACAAGGAAGAAATACAAATCCTACAACTTTATATTTTACAATAAATATAATGGTATTTAACTTTCATTGAAGAATTTCTTTGAGGACAAGGCAAGGTAATTCATTTTTTCTAATTGGGATATGTGTATGATACATAATATTTACTTTCATTTTGGAAATATAACATGTTCATTCCCTCTTTCCTTCTCCTACCCCTTGTCCTTTCCCAGGACAAATAATTCTGTTTAAAATCTGAAATGTAACATTGAGTATGGCTTGTTGATAGAATGTTTGCCCATGTTCAAGGCCTTGGGTTAGATTGCCAGTACTGTAAATAAAAATAATAAAAAACTAAAAGAAGTTTTCTAAAGTCTGAGTCATAAGAATCACTCCAAACATGTGTGGCCTACTTAGTAATTACTGTACCCTTCCTATTCATATGTTAACCTTAGTTTAGGTCCCCTGAAATGAAGGTATCATAGACACATGGAGGTGACTGGCTTGATCCACAAGAGAGGTTCAGAAGAATGAGTATTTATACCCTACCTCCATCCATCCTTGGCTTAAGCTATCGCTGGGGCTTTACATTCCAGGCATTTCTGGACAAACAGGGTCTTCTACCAGCCAGAGAGCTGCTGTTCAACAGAGCCCCAGGTGCTGCCCTCAAGAAGGGCAGCACATAGGACTGATGAGAAGGAAACTGGGAAAGATGGGAGAATAGGCAGGAAGTATCCTTTCAGTTCCTGGCTGTGTTCTTTATGATACTTGTTTATTTGTTTGGTTTTTGTTTATTTGTTTAAATAGTTGAAAGAACATTGTAGAACACATCAGAATGTAAGCTTTGCATAGAAAGATTTTTCTTTTTTGGTCTCTGATCCGATTCCCAGACCTAGGACAATATTCCATATGTTAGGTACACAATAAATATTTGTTGAATGAATCAGACTTCCTGATCTGCTTTTATCATTTAGCTATATTCCAAGAATCTTTACTGAAAATAAAATTCTTATTTAAAAAATTTTCTTTCTCTTCATTTACAAAACTGTTTATACTTTCTGCAAATTTTTCAGTATTATGTTTCAACCAACTTCTTTTTTACATAAAATGTTGCTACATTTTGATTATTTCCTCACAAGAGATACACAAAAATAGGATTACTGGGTTAAATTATGTGCATGATTTCATGAAATAAGGTTTTCCTTTCTGCAGATATTTTAAAAGTATAATCAACAATATTCATTCTGGGGTGACCCTGAGCTAAGTTGTTTGACAACAGAAAATATTAGCAGATTGTATTTAGTCAGTTCTTGTAAAGTAACACAGTTGTCCCAATATCTGGTTAAGAGAGGTCTTGAACTTTCAATCTATGATACACTTGAAAAAATATGATGCATGTCTTAATGACCATCAAATGTCAAGGCCAAATAACAAGTAGGACTCTATCCATAGTCATCAAAACTACGCAGGTCAGCAGCTCAGTGTCCCAGACCTGGTTATGTGAGGAGCCCGCTGACACCAGGATGCCCAAGGACCTCCTGCATGAGAAACACAGAAGGGCAGGCTTGTATACTTGAAAATCTTGGACCCCATGTCCCTGAAGACAGTGGTATGTGATTGGCAGTTTCGGGTCACCCTGATTATATATCGACTCTGTCCTTTTGATAGCCGCTGCCAAATCCCACTTGCAGGGTTTACATCCTGCCATCGTCTCCACCAGGTCAGCGTGACATTTTTGTTCAAAGGGAGTCATCCCAGCTCTGATTGCTGCATACCACTGGGCTCTGATGGTTTCAGCCCTTTTCTCCATCTCTTGGAGTCTCCAAGCTGTTCCCATTTCTTTCCAAATACTTGCCTCCACTCATTCAAAAATATAGACACAGTTCTCTGGTAGTGTGTCAGCTACACCAGCCCCAGAAAGATCAGGAATGCTACATTAAAAAGAAAAACAAAAACAAAAGGATATCTATTCTAAGAATGCCTTCGAATTAAAATGCTAGATTTTCTAGGTGCCGGCAGCCAAATTAGGCAAGCTATTTTCAATCATTTTCCACCCTACTTCCTAGTTTTCAGAATGCAGCATTTTATATTTTGAAGACTTGGAAAATGGAAATTGGCAGATATGATTTTTGTGCATACATGCAAACGTACCATATACAATGTCTGGCATCTGAGAAGTTCCTTGTAAGTACCTTTGAGTTAGGTGAAAAGGGATTAATCATAGTGTTTTTTTTTTTTAATGTGCTAAAAGCAATTGGATTCCTTTGTGAAATGCTGGCAAAACAGCCAGCTGAGTGACTGATATTTTTGACTTTTCAGAAAGGGCTGGCTTTGTGTGGAGAGGACTTTGGTCTCAGGTCTGTTTCCATGTGTAGCCCTGTATGCACTGTATCAATTTCCCCTTTCAACTAGCCTAGAAAACTTCCATGAAGCTGAGGCCTGTCTAAGCTTTTGGATTGCTTTATGGCATTCTTTCCTGTCTTTGTACAAGTTGTCAGTATGTACTTTCTCTAAGCTTAAATAAACTACTTCTTTGCTTATAAGAAGTCATGTACACTATATTGTGTTTCTCAAGGGGAATATTCAGCCTTCTGGATATATTCCCCAAATGAGAGAACTGTCAACATCTGTTTCTGGTGAACTAAGAAAGAGGAAGGATGTTAGAGCCAGCAATTTGCTTCCTGTGGGAATAATCCCGGGTTTGTACACCTCCTTGACTGTTAATTTATAAACATGCTAACTGTATTATTCTCCCCATCAAAAATTCATGCCAGTGTTGAACAGTCATAGGGATCAAAGAATAACATATCACAAATCTAGAATAAAATTCTCAAGCTTCTATTAAGTGGAGGTCAAGAGAAAATTTAGCAAATGTTTCATTATCTATTCTCCATTTAAAAAAAAAATCTACATTATGTCCAGGCAGCATAAACAGAAAGGCAGATTACAGAATAGGAAGCAAAATACTAAAAGAAGCAAATCAATTTAGCTTTTTCTCCACTTCTCAAAATACAATTAGAAAGCCTAACCAGATGTGGGTGGCAGCTTGTAAGATTGGTTAGAAAGGGACCAGAGAGCTAAGTGTGCAAGATGAAGTCTAAGTGTTGAGGGCCAGATAACTGCTACATTGTGAGGAAAGCCAAGATTTATAAAATCCAGGGCACCCAGCCATGAACAGGGAGTTAGGTCTTGGTAGCCAAGAGAAAGCCAACAGAGACAACACCAGGAACCTGTCAGGGAAGGGAAGGGCAAGTGGTTTCCTAGAAGGTAAACAACAGAAACACTGCAGACTTGGGTTGTAGTTTAAAGCGTCAGTTAATTAATTTAATTTTAATTGACATATTAAAGTTGTATATTTTCATTGTACATGATGTCTTGAAATGTGTGTATACCATGTCATGGCAAGAATCAAGCAAAGTGCCCTGTGAGTTTTCTCTGAAGCAGCAATGTCAGACAGAACCTAAAATAGTTAATGTTTTTCTCTTTTTTCTGTAATTGAATCTATGGTTCTCACTGGCATGGATCATCAGGGTGCAAAGGAGGCAGTGACAGCCAGAGAAAGAGAAAATCAAGTGATCTTCTGCACACATCAGAACTAGACACAGTGGGGCCGGGCCAGATTTGGAGAACAGTCTTTTGGAGAAGGCCCCAGCAGCTGGGGAAGTCCAAAAAGATGGCAAAATTCACTGTCCAGTGGCTTTGGCAGCAGATTAAAGATGAAGGTCCAGGAAGGCAGGTGGTTGGCACAAAGAAAGGCCAGAGGTGAGTAATAGGTAGCTCCCTGGCAGGTAGGCAGAGCCTGGGATAAGTGCATGTTGGCACAAGCAGTCCCGGGCTGTGAGGAAGAGGGCACAGATGGAGGTTTTTGTCTTTAAAACAATTGGGGCCAAAAGCAGGAAACCAGGCAAGAAATGAGAGAAATGACAAGAACCTGATCTTGGTAGCCAAGTCCTAAAGCTAGGCCTTTACCCTGGGAAACAAGGAAAATAAATATTCAGAAAGGAGGCAAACTTGTAAAGCCTCAGCCTTGGTGATGCATGGGTTTCTTATAGCCAAGGATTTGGAGAATTTTCAGCTTATAAGAGCTTATGGCTGTGAGAACAGGGAAAACAACTTTGAAGGGACCCCAGGCATAGAGCTGAAAGTCACAGAGGTTAGCGAGCTTGTTGTCAACTGGAGTTGGGCTAGAAACTGGAGCCACAAGAAAGTCTTTGTAGTAAGTCCTCTATAGATGTGCTCAGTGTTTTGGAGTCCCACAAATGTGGCAGTAGATGTAGTGTGGTAATAGGGAATTTGCAGATGCAAATGCTTTATGCTTAGGTTCCTAGTATAATTTCAGTTTGTTACATAATTTATGCTTGAGAGTTGTGTTTTTAAAACACATCCTCAGACACTTTCACATCAAGAAAAGAAGCCAAATTCCTCTTTCTTAAATTTTTTAAAAAACCAATCTTCTTTCTTTCTTTCTTTCTTTCTTTCTTTCTTTCTTTCTTTCTTTCTTTCTTT
>NW_004524640.1:3468201-3483543 GCF_000260255.1 Octodon degus
GATTTGTAGTGATCCACCTATCTCAGCCTCACCAGTGCTGGAATTAGAGGCATGCCTCTTTCTTTGAATACAGATGGCTTAGAGACTTGCCTTTTAAGAGTGGAATGCAGAGAATAATGATTCTTTGAATTACAAAAGACAAGATGACTTAGACTCCTCTAGCTCTTTCCTGAGGCTCCTTTTGAAAACTGTTCTTCATCTATGAAGACCACATATCATGGGGTAGTTATGTGTAGTTCATTATGGTCCAGCTTGACAGCCAGCATCAACAAGAAGTCTTTGAGCTGATTCATGACCCTCCTACCATCTGAGTTCTCTCATGTGTGGTATCCTGGTCAGACCTACCTAGCTAAAGTTAATCCCTAAACTATGAAATCATGATGGTAAATAACTGTTGCTATGTATTACAGTTTGGGTACTTCATTACATATCAGTGGATAACTAAAAGGATTTTGTTACCTGGAGGTAGGGTGCCTCTGCAACAGTAACCATACAAAATTGCCCTTGTGACTGACAGATCTACAAGCAGATGCTACAAGGGCCTGTAGGAAGCTATCAGGAGGAGAATTCAGACTCAGTGAGAAGGCTACAGGAAGCTGAAGGAAAAAAAAACTTGCTACCTAGTGGCAGAAAATGAGCAACACTGTTGAGGCAGTGATGTGAAAAATAGAAGTGTATCCAATGAGCTGCATGATTTCAGTAATAGTTTCCAAGCAGAAGGGTAAGGATGGCTCTTAACTGTTTACTTAGAATAAAATGTGGAGAAAATGAGTTAATAAATAACAAAACTAAAGAAGAACCAAACAGAAACACTTACTGTTAAATACCATACAAATGGTCCATAACTTGCTGGATTCAAAAATAAAACTATTGTCTCATTTCTAACCTCTCTGGGTGATAAAAAGAATTTTTTCTGCCATTTTTTAATTATAAGGCAATAATACTCAATCTTTCCTAATTAAGTATCATGACAGCTGCTGTTATGGTTGATATATTGTGTCAACTTGAGAAGTTTAGAAGATTAACTAAGTTCTACATTCTGGGGTGTAGAGGGCATGCTGTAAAGCAGCTGTGTACTTCCTAGGGAATGGTGATGGTTGATTCATTGGGTCAGTTTGAGAAGTTAGAAGTTGAGCGATTCAGTGGGAGTGAGGGTTTTCATTTTGCAAACACCCTCATCCTGTGCAACAGGAAGACAGGGAGATGCTGTTGCATACAGCAGAAAGGAAGAAAAGAGGCTCTCTCACCCTCCTTTTTGCTCTTGTTTTTGCTGTATTCCACTGCCATAAACTGTTGCCCTGTGCCACGCCACCCTGCCTTGGAGCCAGCTGATTATGGACTGAAACCTCTACAAACTGTAAGCTAAATAAATTTCTTAGTGTTTGTATTTTGTTTCAGCACCAAGAAAAGCAGTGATAAATACAATTGTTTTTTCATAGGTTTTTAACTTTGAATTTGTTTTAGGGTCCTTTTTAAAAACATTTCAAATATTTAGCGATTTTACTATTATTGTCTGTTAATTCTGTTGTGACCATTGAACATTATTTTGAATGATTTAATGCCAATTTTAGGGAATAGCACATATGGACTTGAAAATAATGTACATGCTGCTAAATTTTTAATTAATTTTATTGAGAAAGAAATAGCAATGAGGCAGTTTAAAAACACATTAGTAGGACAGTTACAATAATTAATACATTGCATATTGTTATCTTCATATTAGTTATTCATAGTACAAGATGAAGACATGATATCTTGTCTAAACAATATTAGTACAAATCTTTCTTTTCATTGAACTAAGAGAAAGTAGCTGTATATCTATCCTAATATATATATATATATATATATATATATATATATATATCCACTACAATGGACTGTTCTATAAATACAAATTGGTTAGTGTAGCTTACAGTGTTTTTCAACCCATATTATCATTTTTACAATTCTGTGTAACCACATACTGAGAGAAAAATTTTGAAATTATCTAGTACAATCTAGGATTTTGTTATTTTTGTTTTTATTCTTTTCATTTTATTTTCTTATATGCTTATCCTCTGTTACTTGGTGAATAAATATTCAGGACAGTTTAATCCTCTTGATAAAGGTCTTTAACATAATAAAATGTTCCTCTTTATTCTGGAATATATTATTTTATCCTTAATCTACTTTGTTAATAATTTAACTGTTCCAATTCTGTTTTCATTAATGTTAGCCTCGTATGTATTTTTCTATCTCTTTTCTTCTTACTATCTTGTGTTTCATATTTACAAGTGATTCTTATTTTCTTGTGGACACTATGCATGAGTTTTGTTTTTTACTCAAACTGATATAGTAATATGTTTTGGTAAGGTGTTTAATTATTAAAATGTAATTTACTTAATAATATTCCTTGGTATAAATATATCATCTTGATTTTGCTTAATATTTTTACCATCTGTTCATCATCATTATTTTCCTCTTCTTAGACTTTTTACTGTAAATTCTGTTAGTTTTTATATAACTCACATATATTTATTTCTTCATTATTAAAGGATAATATAAAAGATAAAATTCAGAACGGTATGTTATTTGTTGTTTCTATATGTATGTCCCTGCCACTTAAAACACTTCTTTTAAATTAATTTTATCGAGAAACAAATAGCAATGAGATAATTTCAAAACAGATTAGTAAAAGAGTTTCAATAATTAACACATTGCATATTGTTGTCTTTGTAGTGGTTATTCATAGCAAAAGATGCAGACATGATATACTGTCTAACGACGATTAGTACAAATCTTTCTTCTCATTGTATTATGAGAAAGTAACTGTATATCTATCTTAACTATTTTGTATATGTAGATACAAAATGGGCCTTCATTTGTCTCCCCCTTTTTGTTTAGTTTTGTCAGAGATGGGTATTCCATTGCCATTTAAATATTGTATGTGTATGAATTCAGCAAAATATTCCAATATAGTCCAGTAGTCCACAATAGTAGTGGATTATCTGTAGGACTGGCAAAGTCAGAAGTTGTTGACTTGAGCTTTTTACAACTTAGTATATTAATATGGCTTTACTTTTTATGCCTCATTTTTTATACTTTTCTGATGGATGACTAAGATCAAGATAATGCAAATCTAAATTTCTGTGTAAAAATATGTAATTGTTTATTTTTATGTTTTAAAATATTTTTTCTTCACATTCTGTAGGGATTTAATGTTTAACATATCAATGCTTGATGAAAAACACATGTTCCATGGTATGTCTAAGATGTTTGATACTCAGACAAATAGTGAGGTTCAGCTCAACTGCCTATGTTGTAAGGTTATAATATCATTAAGCTTCTCTTCTGGAGGGTTAACAACTTAAGTTTGCAGACCAAAAATTAGAGAAAAAGAATGACTGAAAGGACAGTCAACATTTTGGCCCTAGCCTTTCAAGGTCAGTGAGGACTCAGGACATAGGAGAACCTATACTGTAGCATCCTGCAAGTCAGTTGTGTCTCAAATTTTCTGATCAAGGATATTATGGGGCCACAGAGGAAAGTGATCGATGATGTAGAGTGTGCCTAAGGAGAGTCATCTGGAGAGAAAACATTCTCTCAGACTTTCTCAGAGAGCAAATTGGTCAAGCAGTGGCCATGACTCATCCACTGACTGAAACTGACAAAGGAATTACAAACTGCTGTACAGGATTTCATGGTAAATTCTGAGTGCATTTGACTGACCTTGTCAGATACAAAAGTTACATTTCTTGTTAAAACACTTCTTATTGTGTTGCAGCTTTCATTGCTTTTGAAATACAATTCAGTTGTAATCTGGTTATTGCCATGCAAGTATCTTTTTTGCCCTTTGTTTCCTTCAAGGTTTTTCTTAATGTTCAAATTTTAGTAATTTGCTGGCATGTATGTGTGAATGTTTTCTTCTATATTTTTCTGCTTTTGGTCTCTAAGATTCTTGGATCTCTGATTTGTTATTTTTAATCTTGGAAACCATTGGCCATTATTACTGACATATTATTTTCCTCATCCAGTAACCTTCCTTTTATATCTGGCACCTCCATTCCATGGGAGTTAAGCTATTTGATAATTTCCCACAGATCTTGGATGGCCTAGAAGAGACTTTTTTTTCCCACTATTTATCTTCATTGTATTTCAGTGTAGGATAATTCTTATTAACCTAATTTTAGCTTACTGCTTCTTTGTTGTGTCCTGTACATTAGCTTTATTGATGTATTTTTATCTCTGATACTCTATTTTTCTCCTAACAGGTCCATTTGTCTTTTTAAAATATTTCCATCATTCTACGGAAATCTCTCATCTTGTAACATATTTTCCATTTTCTGCTATAAACTTTACCATAGCACATACAAAAAAGGGAAAGAAGTATGATTTTCAAGGTGAAAAGATCTATAAATTAATTGTAGTATAGTTTAAGAGTCAAATGAGTGCACAAATTTATAAATACATAATAAAAATAACATTAAATGTCATTAGATTAAAAACCCAAAAGACAGATTCAGGAAATCTAACATGAAAATGATTAAATTTCTGAGGAGAGTTAGTAATTAATAAAAACAATTTAAAAGTTATCCAAAACAGAATGAATAAAATTTTTAGAAAATATTCTCTTTTATTCTAAGTGTGGTAAATACAATCACAGAGATTTAAAAATTGTATTCAATTGAAAAAATCTGAGCAATGAAATACTAAGAGAATATGGATATAAGCCTGTTGACAAAATGAAAAATTATTCACAAAAGAAAAAATATCACACTGACATTATACTTTGCATCTGAATTATTGTCTATTACAAGATAAGAAAAATTACTGGTTTGAGGGCATGAGGGGGGTAGAGGAACACAACCCCAAAATACTACCTTCAGCTCTAACTACATTTGCTTTTAGAGTTGTCGGACATGTTTATCTACAGAATGTATGAGTTAGAATATTATCAGATGCTAATGTTTCAGTACAGATTTATAAAACCCAGTAACCAAAAGAGTGAAATGTATTTCTCTTAGGTAGCATTCTAGAGGAAAATGTGTGTGATGAAAGGTATTCTTTGGGTGAACACAACTGTCTACAAGGAGTGATTAAAATACATGGTGGATGTTTAGTGTTTTGCTTTCATTTTTTATTTTAAAGCATTACAGTAAAAGATACATTGTCAATAACTCCATCAAAAATCTTTGGCTCACTTTAAATACCCTTATCTCATCATTCTTTCCAATATTTGAAGTTCTGAAAGTCCTCTTTCATGAATCTTTTTATGAAACATGATTCAGAACAATGAATGCTACTGCCGAGTGCCATCCAACAGAAATGCTAGCTCATAAAAACATTGTAATGTTTTCCTATCTATCTTACTCACCAGATTAGGCACATGATATTTCTTACTGTTCCCTCAAATCAAAAAGACCATTAAAGTTAAATATTTTCAATCACTTTCTGCAGCCACAATAGTGCACCTAAAGACATTCATGAAAGAGAACCTCCAGAGCTGCTTTAGAAAGTGAAAAGAGTGATGGGACAAGATCTGTGCCAGCCTGAACTACACAGTGAATTCAAAGCCAGCCTTAACTACATTGAAAAGTTCCAAAAAAATCAAAAGAATAAGAAGGAGGAGGAGGAGGGGGAGAAGGAGGGGGAGGAGGAGGAAGAAGAAGAAGAAAAAGAAGAAGAAGGAGAAGGAGAAGGAGAAGGAGAAGAAGGAGAAGAAGGAGAATGAGAACAAGAAGAACAAGAAGAAGAACAAGAAGAAGAACAAGAAGAAGAACAAGAAGCAGAACAACAACAACAACAACAATAACAGGAGGAGGGGGGTATAGAAAGAGTGAGATGAGTGTGTTCCAAATGAGCAAGAGTGTTTGGATGGGATGACAGGAAATGTGCCTTTTATTGTAATAACATTTAAACTGAAATATGTGGTGTATTTTTGTGACCACTCTTCATAGGCACCTCCTGTCCTGCTGCTCTATTCTTTGGTTAGAAAGGAGTGGTTTGTGTCCTGTGTTTGAGCCATGAAATCAATTCCATCTCAAGCTAGAAGTTTTAGATGTATAATATATATTGTGAAAAGCTATAAAAATATTACACAGAATCATGATTATCAACATATTTGTAAAACAAACACCAATACAATGATGTATGAGAACATTAAATACATTCTCATGGTGGGTCTAATTATAACCATCGTTTCTAAATAGTGATAAATATAAGCAACAACTTCATGGATTGAGCCTGTCATTTTTCTATTTTGTAGGTGCAAGAACTGAGTTGTAGGATTAAAGATCTTATTCAGAGCCACATGCCTAGTTGTCAGTGGAGCCCCTGTCATGGCTGGACAGTGTAGATACTAAAACTGTGTTCTAATTTGAGGAGAAATAAGTCACAGAACAATGCAAAGAAAAAGATAAGATTAATCACTAGCGAAATTACTATGACAGAAAAAAAAAGCCAAGATAAGTAAATTCCACAATTGGTTATTGAAAAGATAGATAAAAATGATTAATGAAAACAAATAAGGAAAATAGAGAGAAAAAATGAAATTTACAAGACAGTAAAAGGGATATGTAGATACTAACGAGAATAAAAGTGTAACTTCTTATGACAACTGATGTATTTCTTTGGTTACACTCCAAACTCAATTCTCCCTGGGCCCGAGGGAAGTCACATAGCAAAGCTAACCTCGCAAGACTTTTGGTCCTGGATCAGCCAGAGAACCTCTGACAATGGTCACTTGCATGCCTTTGTTTCACTTTTTAACATTTATATGCCAGATCAAAATGCCTTTGGAGAACTGGAAACAGCAGGATTTTAAAGCAGAGTGAGCCAGGCTGCCGATGAAACATCCAGATCTGCCAAACACCAGTGCCCGGAAACCTGGCTGAGCTCTAGGGAATTTACAGCTAGAAGTGAATCAGGGCAAGCTGAGGGTCCCAAAGCCAAGAGTTGCTCAAGGCAGGATGGAATGAGTGGGTTCTTGAGGTCAAAGGATCCAGGGCCAGAAATCCAGAAGGTCAGGCTTAGTCAGAGTCACCATGGGGCAAGAATAGCAAAGTGAGTCTAATGTCAGGGCAGGAAGTGTTTGCTCATTGATGGCTAAAGCAGGGAAGAGAGTGAGGGATGGACCACATGGCTGATCCAAAGTGAGCAGCAGCAAAAAAGATGAGATTCCAGAAAGGTTTGACTCTCAGGGTACACAGTTGTTTCCCTCTCATGAATGCTCATGGTTAACACTAGTACCTGATGACTTGTCTCACCTGAGAGGTTCTATCTTTGCATTCAAAACAAATGCAAGTGTGACTTTACAAAATGAAGAGATGAAGTGCTGCAAATATGAGTCTCTTCAATAACCACAAAAGACAGGTAAGCACGGGGGCCAAGGTTTGATCCCTGGCCCCACATGCAACACTGGTCCCGCCCCCGGGCATACTGAGCCAGCAATGGAGTCTGGGCATGGTGGTGCATACCTGTGATCCCAGCACTAAGGAGGACCAAATCAGGAGGATTGCTACGAGTCCAAGCTGTGTAGTGAGAACCTGCACAAAAATAAACACATAAATAACCACAAGAGAAGGATGCAATATCAACTTATATATGCTCACAGTGTTAAAATGTTATTTCATTTACTTTCACTGTTTTTTCTCCCTTAGTAATGCAATGTTGACTTTTCCTACTGATTAAAAATATAAGAAAGAGACAAACTTTTAAGGAAATTAATTGGTAAATTAAACGTGTCCCTGTAAAAGGACGAGGTGATACAAAGGAACACTCATTTCCAAAGGTGCTTGATGACTTGTACTGATTTGTATCATATTGACTCGCATTGTTGTATAAATAGTTGGTTTTAATTGTAATTATAAGTTACAGGCTTCAAGGGGCATTGAGAAGCCACTGCATAATCATGAATTGGAAACCTATGTCTTGTGAATGTGTGTAACAGCAAGACAAAGACACTTATCATGAATATTTTGCGTTTTCTCCTTTCTAGAAGCTTTGGAATTATTTTTTTTGTTTGAAATGTCCCTTCTACATTTGCCCTGTTTCCCAGTTGGTCTTTGTTCCTGTGGGCTGCTAGTATCATTATTTTCATTTTCTGTGTCTATATCCATTCTGTATCCTTTCTACTATGAAACTCCTCAACTCAGACAAATTAATTCCTGCAAACCCTTCTAACTTCTGCATTTGTGTCAAATATCTGGGGCCCACTGAGAAAAATATAACTTTTTTAGCTTTAAGGCCCCCTGCAGGTAGCCTACCCAAGGAATGTGAGAGTAACTTCTCTTGTCATGAGGTAGGAAACCTCAAGAAGACTCAGCTCCCCTGGGCTATATGAGGTGGACAATTAGTTAAGGCCATTAAACGAGTCCCTATAGACAAAATCTGACAAATCCCAATAAAAGGAATCTTAAGCTAGCATATTTGCTGATCAAACAAATGCTGACCTCCCTAAAGATTGGCATCCGAGATTGATCATCACCCTGAGGGAGCCAGAAGTATCAGTAATCTGACTACAACTGGATACTAGATAAAGTCCTGTTCTACATTCGTGTCTGCTTGCTATGTGACTCGCTTCCCTGTTTGGTCCTGGACTTGATCAATTTTACCTGAGCAATGGTGCTTGTAAACTCATTAGTTGGCCATAGTTTTGTTCTACCTCATGCCCACCTGATCAAGTTCCCATTTTCTCCACCACCTTAGACCCACCTCACTGCATGATTTTACTCTATAAAAGTCCCTGGAAGAGATAGCTTCCTGGGGACCACCCCTTGAGGTCCCCCTTCTGTCCCTTTCTCAGATATGAGCTTTCTTTCCTGCGATAAATATATTCTGCTCATAAAAAACACTCCAAATGCTGTGTGGAGATTCTCAGGATTGGTGATGGCTGAAGATGCAGGTGCACCCACAAATACACATGTACACCAAGATTTATGTTGGTCAAGTAAAGTGAGAGTAAAGAATGGGTTGTTCTAGTGAGTCAGTCTATACATGTGATGATGTGTTGTTATACTTCATCTGTGGCTCAAGGGGCAGGTCAACCATAAATCACTGTCATCTAGGACAGTGAAGAGCAAAATATTGAAGGTCTACATCTCTCCCATCAGGGATGGGAGGTTTGTCCATGTGGTGCATAATCTGATAGTCCCAGAAATTCTGTCTAAAAGCCTCATGGCTCATCTACATTATTCTTAAGCACTCTTATAAACACAAATATAAGCAAGCCATCAAGATCAGTTGGAAATAAACATTTCATCATTCTTATTTTTACGTGGGAAACATATCCAATTTGGACTAGGGATTTTATTACAAATACTTTACATATATAAGCTTATTTAAAATTCATAGCAACTTAATAGGGTTGACATCATTACCACTCCCATTTTAATGAAAAAATGTAACAAAACCTGGTTCACTCTGCCAGTATACTTCCATTTCTTAGTTGCCAAGGCAGCAGTTCCTGTCACTAATATCTCTTCAAAATAACTGGTCTCTATGATCTAAGCTGTAAGAACCAATCAAAAATGACTAAGTATTCTGCCTCTGTACTTCCCCTTACAACCTACAAAAGTCTCCCTGAGACTTCAGGGCCTGGCATTTTGAGAGACAATTGATTTCCTGTCAGTGCCTATCTGATGTTAAATAAATCTGCCTCAAAATCCTGGATGTCATTTTGGTGCTTCTGTTTGCCATTGCATAAAGTGGTACATAAACTGAAACAACAGAGCAGAGAGACAACTACTGGTTTGTTTGTTTAAAATACATGTTGAGTATAATCTTCTAGACCTCTGATTAGAGGTTACTTTGTAGACAATTCACAGGCAAAAATATGAATTCAAATGAGGTGGCATCCCTCAACATAGGCTTCCCAAATCAGTCCCAGTAAGACTCTGGGAAGAATTCTAGCTTCTCACTTTCTTTTAAGGGATTTATTTATCTATTTATTTATTTATTTATTTATTTATTTGATACAGGGCCTCGCTGTGCAGTTCAGACTCATAGTGATCCTCCTGTGTCAGCCTCTCTAGCCCTGGGATTACAGGTATTGAACCACCACACCCAGTTTTGGGCCACCAAGGTGCGCTTGAGGTTCCAGGGCTAGAGCAGAGTGCAGTACTAGGGATCGAACTCTGGTCCTTGTGCTTGGCAGGCAGGTGCTTAGACCATCGAGTTATCTTCCCAACCCTAGCCTTTCACTTTCATCCCTCCTTCTTTTCAATATAACACTGCAACGATTATCGCAATCACGTTTATTTTGCTTCATTTTTTTCTCATTTCCCTTAAGGTCACTTTCAGCACCCCCACAAAAAAAAAAAAGAAATTACACAGCCCATGAAAATATGAAGGGCATGCGAGTGGTTGTGATTTAGGTTTTCTTGGTATTCTTCTAGACGTTGTGCTGGTGAGCTGAGAGCACAAAGCCTGCGCTTCTAGGCTCCTCTGCTATCTCTCGACCTGCTAAATTGTCCTAACAGAAGCCACAGGTGGGAAAGCAGAAGTTGTGAGACAGCCACGGTCCTTCGGACCTCTTACCTCTGTTGTCTTTCTTCTGCTGTCCCTGGAAGTGTTTGAGTCCCATCCACTGCTCCAGGGCTCGAGGCTGCTCCTCCTCTTCCCGGTGCTGCCCCCAGTTACTTCCTAGTTCGTGGTTTGCTCCTCCAATGTTACAAAACCTGTGCAACCTGCTCCTGTGCTAAATCTCTTCTGCTTAAACACCAGCATGCTTTCTGTCTTTTTTCTGCTGCACCCAGACTAATTCTTTGTGTCCTACTATTCGACTCTGTCCACAACAATACAGTTCCTGTTCTTCTTCAGAACATTTTTTCTGGCCAGTGATGAGAGTATAAAAACAGAGGGCAGATGGGCCATGGTATCTTCTGTGCTACAGGTCAGAAACCTCCCATACTAAAAATAGTGAGTTTTGTCACACGGGTATTCCTAATTTGAAAGGCACCTAGAAGTTGATATCACTCTCCGTGTCATCAATATCTACCTGAAACATGAGCTATGAGTGGAAGGGGAGGTCAGCTTATAGGTTCAGCTCTGATATTGTAGTCTGACAGTTGTCCAGGGTGCTCCCAGACCCCAGCATGACACTTAGGGACAAAAAGAAATATTCAGAGTTTTTCTAAAAATCAATAGAAGCCTAGATCATTCCATCTCAAGAGAGATACAGCATAAATTCTTAGTGAAGATATTAAAAATGCATTATAGAAGCAGATGTATAAATAAGAATTTTTCACTTAGAGAAAAATAAAACATTAGAATCCAAAAGATATCCAGAGGTCATAACTTCCAATCATCTTTTTGAACAAAAGAGAAAAGGTCAAACCTAAGGCTCATAAGAAGTAAAAGAAAAATTCAAGCATCACATACAACCGTTGTTTTTGTTGAGCTTCAATACCAACAACTTCAGAATAACAAATAAATGAGAAACATACCAAAATAGGATGAATTCAACAAATTTTTCTGCCTTAAAGAATAAAGAATTCAGATGGGTGTTAAAGAGTTCAGTGACGATCTTCAGTGACAACAGGATGAATAACATTAGAGTTCTTTCCAAACTGACCTCACTATGGGACCAACAAGGAAGGTAAATCAGTATGATGCAAGTCACATCAGGTCTCTGCAATCTGAAAATTTCCCATCTAAGTCCAGCTTTATATTCATGGGACACTACTCCTTTTGCCCTTAGGGTGATCTGACAATGTGTCAGGGACACTTCCTCTAAATAGGTGTATCTCAGTAGCATGAAATTATCCAACATTCAGTATGCATATGCGGAACAGCCTGTAGTGCATGCAGACATGAATACATACCTGAGTTATCACCCCACCCCAGTCCACAGGACCTCACAGGCTCTCAGACCGACTAAGGGATAATTCTTGTGATCAAAGAATTGCTTATTTGCAGAATCTGGTCGATATTACAGAATTTCTGATGCCAAGCCAAATGTTTTCATCCATTAAAGCACAAAAGGGTTGCAAATTTTTTACAAGTATACCAGAATTTTTATTTAACTGAATAATGTTTGAAATAAATGAACTGGGAATTATAACTCTATTGAATATATTGAGATATTACTTTTAACAATATCTCTGTTGTTCTTGGATTCCCAGACATGAATAAACAGACTTCCTCTAATTAATACAAAGGAATGTGAAATAATTTTAAAGTTCTAAAATGGCCCTCTTGTAACTATCATAAAGCAGTTCATACTCAATGGTTGCTTGTGGAATTGAGCTGAAATAAATCATGTTGCATTCGCAGACTATAAACTGACTTGGTTCATTGTGTTCAAAATATTGTGTACATTTTGACTTTCTATTTTAGCAAGATTCAAATCTTTTATAAGTAAATTCTCAAGTAGTTTTACAGACAATTCTTCAAAAGAGTCTACTTAGATAGTCACAAAAAATAGACGTGAAACTTATTTCTACTGAATTTAAATCTAAAACCTGAAACTAGCCTGTTAATAATAGTTACTAATTCTGCTAATGTCTCTTTCAGAAGAGTATAACTTAGATATATATTGTAATAGTGTTTTTTCAGAATAGAGTTCAATTTCTTATTTTAAAAAATAGTACCTTCTTTTCAAAACAATTAAAACATTCAATTGTAATATGCTACTATGTTTTAAATCAGGTAGCTATTTGTTCCATGAAAAATAACATATTCTATTTTAAAAACAGAAGTCTTATTATTCTAATTAAGAATCAATAGGGTATTGATAAACATTTGAAATATAAAATTTAAAAATACATATGCTTACTGAAATATCATTAACTGAATTTCTGTTAGTCTAGCTAACAGACAACAAAATGGATTAAACCTAAAAGTTTTGAATCTAGAAGCCTATCACACAGCCAAATTAATGACGTGAACATATTACTCAGTAAAATATAATAATGTTTTTAATAACAAAAGACAAATAATTAGACCTTAATTTATCCACCTGTAGCTAGTAGAGCAATTGTTCTGTATGATATGTCCCTCAAAGATAAAATGCTTAAACTTTTCCAATCAACATATTAAAACAAATAGGATCTAGATGGAAATCCACAAAGATCAGACTTAACTTACGTATTTAAAGGTTTCAAAATTTTTGCTTATAAGAAAATTTGGCTCATATTTATTTTACTATATGCAGTCTGTTTTCTGTCTAAGAATAGATACATAACACTCATATAGGTACAATCAATAAAATGCTTCAGGAACAAGAAAAATTATGACCTCATGTTTTCAGGGAAAACTTTTGTCTTTTTCTCTAACTTACCTCAAAATTTTCTGCCTACTTCAGTCTCTGTCACTAGTTGCTCTTGCTTCTGATCTTACTTTCTGAAGTCACCGAAGTTACTGTTCCACACCTTTATGTTTTGCAGGCTTCCAGTGATTATTGGTTGGCTACGTTACTGATGAAGGATAAGAAGCTCTGTGTCTGTGGTCCTCTGTCTTGAGTGGCAGCTGCAGTTCTGCTCACTGGATCTTTGTCTCTACACAAGTCACTTCCACAGCCTCCTTATTGCAAGACACTAAACACATTTATTTCTTTTCTTTGTACTTTTGCAATAAAAATACATTTAACATGATCTAAGAACAATCTTGACTTTAAAATCAAATCATTCTTACTACTTGCTATGGTTTGTGTATATTTGTCCTCCCAAAGCCTCATGTAGTCATTGAGGTGCAGTTCTACGTTAGTGATTAATTCATGAACCACGGCTGGGATTATGGGTCTGAGTACTGCTGGGATTATGGATGTGAATGCTACACCCAGCCTGGGGCAGATAGCCTGAATACAACACATAAGAGACACAGAGACAGACTTGCTCTCTGCAGCCATTGTTGCTGCTACTCCTCCCCTTTGCTCTTGCTCTTTGCTGCCACCAGGAAACGTTGCTCTCTACCATGTGCCACTCTGCTTTTGGGCCAGGTGAGTATGGACTGAAACCTCCAGTAACTGTGAGCTAAATAAGTCTTTCTTCTTTTTCCTTCTTTCCTTCCTTCCTTCCTTCCTTCTTTACTTCTTTTCTTCCTTCCTTCCTTCCCTCCTTCCCTTCATTCTTTATTTTTCTGTATTTTAGAGAAGGGTCTACAGGATGTTCAGGTTCTCACTAATACATCAGACTCATAGTGATTCTCCTGTTTACAGCCTCGCCAGAGTTGGGATTACAGGCGCACGCCACCACACCCAGTCTCAATTGCTGTCTCAGCACACCCTGGGGGCAGGGCCAGCATGGCAGGCCTGGGGATTGAGCCCCCAGCTCCTGCACCTGTGTGCAGACACTTTAATCCACTGAGCTATTTGGCCGGCCCAAACATTTCCTTCCCTAATTTTGAATGTCAGGTATTTGTCACAGCAATGAGAGAAGAGTAACTGATACACTACTCAACACCAAAACTTGAGATCACCTCACTAACTCATTCTCCAGATACCTAGGTAGTTTAGCGTTTCAAAAAAAAATGTATATACATTTCAGCAAAAGAAAAATAGCATAAGTTTTTTTTTTCTCAAAAGATGCTGTTACCTTCATATGGGGTACCTTAGAGGATGTTGTCTATCACAGAAAACCCACTACACTGCCAGCCTCTAGAGAACAAATTGAAAATGCACATACAGCAATCTCAGTGGCCTTGGTTAGCCAAGCAGCAGTGTGCAGTATGGAGATATGTCTGGAAGCTGATGGTCACCACTGTGAGCTGCAGACTATAGAGGCCAAAGGCAACTTGCATTGATCTCATGGTGTCTCAACGAATTCAGCATTATGATATTTACACAAGTGTTTCTTTTCCTTCGGTGTATAGACATTTCTGGTGGACTCTGTACATAATGCAATACTTGACAAAGCACCTTATTTCAGCTGAATATTCCTATATTAATAATTTGCTTTACAGAGTCACAGAAAATTGACAAGACCTAATTTTTAAGCTAAGATAAAGCACAGTTATGAATGCTAATTTTAACTTAATTTTCCCAGAACAAGATTTGTAAACCCAAGTATTGCTACGTATAATAACTGTATATTCTAAAGAAAATAGGCATAGAAAGTGGTTATAGAGAATTGATACAGAATCAAATAATGCTAGTGTTTAAGAAGAAATATACATAAAAGGATTACTACTAGCATCAGAGGAGAAAATTTATTAGTAATGAAATTGACACTAGTAGTAGGTAAAACTGGAAGCGGGCAGTAAAATGTATATAAATATTCTGTCTTTCCTTTCTTGCATCCTACCTCCAAATTCCCAGTAATTCCAAATAGAAATTTTCAGTCATGAGACCCAGTCCTAGCCCAGGTCCGGTGAGTGTGCGGAGAGTTTCCTGCTACCCTGCGCCGGCGGGACCAGTCCCAGCCCAGG
>NW_004524640.1:3490291-3491920 GCF_000260255.1 Octodon degus
GACAGCCTGTGCCCATCATGGAAACTTCATAAATGTTTAATTATAACATGCAAGTATAACTTTCTATCTCTTCCTTTTGTTGTCCTATACTAGTTTAATTCCTCTTAGTTTGTTTCATTTAATACGATCAAGTGGAACTAACTTGCAATTCGTTAAAATACTTATATTTTAATTGTAAATTTTAGGATATAGAGGAAATGAAGATATGTCGGTTACAACGTTGTCATCCTGGAGTCTGAATTTGCATGAAACACTTCAACCAATAGGTATTGCTTTGTTAAAAAAAAAAAGACTCAGTAGAGTAAATGTCAGATTTATCCCAAAGACTTCTTTAAGAGGAATAATAATTCCTTCATTTTCATGATCCCTTTTGCTCATATGGACTTTGCGTGTATAGAGTCTTAGGATTGTTCCCCCTTTTGCAGAAAAGTTTTAGAGTTAAACAAGAGGGTGAACATATTTCCCTTCTCTTGCTGTAAGGACTTCGCTGTCTAGAAAGTGATTTCATCTACAAAATGAACTAACCTTTGGCTCCTCCAAAAAGGTCATCTGAAGGATAATGAATTTACCTCTTTAAAACTCCCGTGAAATACTCATAGGCATGGATTTTTATAAATTATTATTATTAGTCTAATCTCAGAAGCCCCATCATCGACACATGGCCTCACCACAACCCCCTTCTCTTGGCGGAGGATCAACAATTCCTGCAGACAAGGATCCTTGCAGTCATCTGATTTCTAAATTGTTAGACTGAAGAGAGGCGTATACTAGGGCCATGTTCCTCTGGGCACTTGTTTATCTTGGGTTCAGTTGGTGTGTTACAGAAATATATTAGATCTTCAATCCCAAGGGGAAACTGAAACTGTGAGAAAGACAAAATCTGGCTGACCTTCTGCAAAAACAGCCAGGCAACCCTGCTGAGAGGCAGAAGCAGCAAAAATACAGAGCAGGACTATTGAGTTTTTGTCTTGGAGGATGACAATTTGTTTAAAAATGTTTAACTCTGGAAGGGGGAATTCAACTGCGCCCTTGTTTCATCTGTATCAGGCAGATAACAAATGGCAACATGTAATCTATATGGGTAATAGTGTCAATGAGAGATCAAGATTATACATGATACTTGCTAAATTTGTTATGCCTCATTAGTGTGGTAGCTTATTACAGAGAGCTCCACAGTTCCCAGGCATTCCCTCATGGGATGTCCTGATGGATAATGCAAATAAAGGAAGGAAGGTACCAGTGACACAGTACACACACTGCATTTGTCAGGGGCCTAGTTAGCCTGGGTAGGGACGCTCTGCGTTTTCTATCACAGTCACATATTGATCTGAATTTATAGTCATGCTCACTTAGTGCTGTCATATTTCCACAGCAATGTTCTCTAAAAGTCCCAATCATACCCAAACCAAGCTTTCAGGAAGAAGATCCAGATTGGCTAGTAGGGAAATGACATTTGACTGATTATTCAGCGGTCTTTCGGAAATTGAAAGAACAAATTAAATAAGTATAGTTCAGGTTTTGGACGTTATTTTAAGAGGAAAAGAATCTTATTCTAGAAGCAAGTCACACACTAGAGTACTGAGCATTCAGACATTTAAGTTCTTTTTTAGTTCAGTTAAAAACAATAAA
>NW_004524640.1:3492020-3492973 GCF_000260255.1 Octodon degus
GAACCCTTCTCCAGTGCTGGTGGGAATGTAGACTGGTGCAACCGTTATGGAAATCAGTATGGAGACTCCTTAGAAAAGGTGGACTGAAAATCCCGTTTCAACCAGCTACTCCTCTAATGGGAATTTTCCTGGAGGATCTGAAAACATCATATCATAAGGATATATGTGTGCCTATGTTCATAGCAGCACAATTTGTGATACCCAAATCTTGGAAACAACCAAGATGCCCATCACCTGAGGAATGGTTGAAAAAGATGTGGTATTTTCATACAATGGAGTATTATTCAGCTATTAAGAATGATAAGCTCGAAGCCTTTATATTGAAGTGGATGCCACTTGAACATATACTCATAAGTGAAATAAACCATACACACATGTGTAAATATCATATAGTTTCCCCAGTATAAGAACTCAAAAGAAGAAATACAAATAGAAAGGTATAATACAAGTAAAAAGAAAGCACGATCTTGAGGACTAACTAATCAAGAGATGGAAAGGAGAAGAGCTAGGAAATGTGACAATGTCAAGTCATACAGTTATATTTAGAAGATGGGCAAGCAATGATCCTGAGCATCTCCAGAAGATTTTTGAATCTAGCAGTTAATTAGAAAGATTCTCACCCTGACTAACTATATATACTGATACCTGTGAACTAAGCTACTGCACTGCAGATGGTAATGTGTAATAGTACTTTTATGCTTGGATTGCCTGTCATTCTATTCTTCTGAATATGGGCTGCTTTTCATGACATGCCAAGTGCTGCTGTTTTGTCTGTTGGGTAGATGGATGTTCAAAAAATAGGGGGTGGTGAATGAAAGCAAGAGACAGGAAAAGGAATATTGTGGGACTTTCCTGTTTCAAGGTTGTATATGGTTAGATTTTTGGACTTATGTGTAAACGTAAGAAGTATATAATTCTTTATACTTATTTTAAAAATATATTCTAATTTTTAA
>NW_004524640.1:3493206-3495301 GCF_000260255.1 Octodon degus
TACTGAGCATTCAGACATTTAAGTTCTTTTTTAGTTCAGTTAAAAACAAAAAAAAGGTCAACTAACCTAATCAAAAAAAAAAAAAAAAAAAAAAAAGAGAGAGAGACAGCCTCTGCTTAAGATCTTCGTTCAGAGCTTTTCTTCCGGCTCACTGGATTCTCAGCCATGAGTGACAGTGCGATGGAAAGTCATGCCATATCTGCTCTGAAGGTATCAGCTTGATCTGGAGCGCTTCCAGGATTGATGCCTGGTCCTTTCTACAAATGCCACCAAAGAAGCTTCCAGTTCCATTCGAGTGATATGGTGCATGCTTACACTCAAACAGAGCATATAAGAGATGAAGCAGTGTTAATATTTTTAACAAATGTGGGGTTTCATTGGTGTGTGACCGAATCACATTAGATCCTCGGTCCCAAGCATGAGCAAGTTAAGGGACATAAAAGTGAAAAGATGATGAAATTTTGAAATAAGACCATTGTTTACAATTTTCCAACAACTCATTTTTTTTAATCTTTGTTTGATTTTTGCCTAACACTTCAAGTATTTACTCTATACCTGGTAAGCATGTTACTTCTACTTATCCCCCAAAATTTTGGGGTTCTTTTTTCTTTAACATTCACAAACATATCCTATGTATTTTCCATAGACATTTACCATAGCTTACATAGCTGAAGTCTGATTTTTCTTTAAATGTTTTTTTCAAACCTATGTTCTTAAATTCTATAATTTTAATTAAATTTACTAGAAAAAGAATATATCATCTAAAAACAATTGGTAAGAAACCCTATCTTTTTCTTAAGAAGACCAGTGTATGTTAGTGTACAGAATTCATTATCAGCTAAAATTAGAATCACCTGTAAAACTTAAAGTATACTCATCCCCTGGCCTGAATTCTCATCTTAAATAATTGGTTTTAGATGAGGCTTAGCCACCAGTAGTTTAGAAAATTATCCAGTTATTTTTAATGTGTGCATATACTTGATAGCTCTTAGTATAAACCATTGTAGAACAGCAGGAAAATATTATTCAAAAAATAAAAGTGTGATTGGTTATGAAAACCATGTTATAGAAAAGGAAATACATGAAAAATTTTCAGTGCCAGCAGTGTCTCCTTAATAGTGAGATGCATTCTCAGAAATGTTTTAGGGGGCTGGGGAGATGGCTCAGTGGAATAAGCACTTTCTGGGCAAGCACAAGGGCTCGAGTTCAATCCCCAGTTCCAGAAAAAAAATAAAAAAAAGAAATGTTGTAGGCAAACTTGTCATGTGAGTTTTACAGGGTATACTTTAAAAAACCAAGATGATTACACTGTTACTAGGTAATATCTTATTAATCAGTAGGATACGTGTATCCCATTAGTGATCAAAACATCATGATGCAAAGTATGACTATATAACATGATTAGAAAACTACAAACACTTGGGCATGGCTGAAGCTAATGGTTTGTGTGGACAATGGAGGCAACCCTGGGCAGCACACTCAAAGGCTAGACGGTTGTCGCCACACTCACAGTCCATAGCAAAAACTGATCAGGTTCCTTGGATGAATTTGAAAGCTAATATATATTTTTTTAATTTAGGGAAGGGTCTATAGGATGTTCAGGGTCTCACTACTACATCGGGCTCGTAGTGATTCGATGTTTATAGCCTCCCAAGAGCTGGGATTACTGGTGCGTGCCATCGCGCCAAGTCTCAATTGCCAAATCTCAACTGGCTCAGCAGGCCTGGAGGATTGAACCCCTGGCCTGGCAGGTGCTTTAATCCCCTGAGCTGTTTGGCTGGCCCTTGAAAGCTCTTTCCTATCAGTGTTTGGAAGCACAGAAATTTAGAATATTTAGAACTTTCATGTGAGATTGTCATGGCATTTAAGCGACTGATCAGTGAGCTTATTTCTTTGTACAAGACACAAAGCAGAGCGTGGCACATCGTTGGCCTCCCATGCCAGTCGCTGGGGAAATGAGAACCATCCTGCTCATGCACAGTAGAAACATCATGCTATAATTCAAGAGCATCAAGGTCAGTTTTACAAGTATAGTCATCAAGTGTAACACATGTTTTAAGCAAATATTCATTTATTCTTGTAACTTGATATGTTA
>NW_004524640.1:3505249-3511818 GCF_000260255.1 Octodon degus
GTCATGTAACTCGGTAGTGTCCCAAATTTTCTGATCAAGAAGATTATGGGGCCGAAGAGGAAAGTGATAGATGATGTAGAGTGCGCCTAAGGAGAGTCACATGGAGAGGAAACATTCTCTCAGGCTTTCACAGAGAGCACATTGGCCAAGCAATGGTCATGATTCATCCACATGGCTGACACTAACATAGGTTCTACAATCTGAGGTACAGGATCTCAGGATAAATCATGAGGGGATTTCACTGATCTTATCAGACCCAAAAGCTACAACTCTTGTTGCATAAGTCCTGCTTTATCTTGGTCTTAACCATCCAGCAGAAAAGTATAAAAACGAAATAGAAGAAGTAAAGCCATGCTGTTATGTTGAGCTGTAGGGGACTCAGGTCAACAATTTCTGACATTGCCAGTGAAGTGGAAGACCCAATACTATTATGGGCTACTGGACTCTTAGAATATTTTGCTGAATTTACACACCTATAATATTCAAATAACAGAACTTAACAAAAAAAGTGGGTACAAATGAATGTCCATTTTGTATCTGTGTATTCAAAGTGGTTAGGATAGATATATAGTTAAATTCTCTTAATGAATAGAGGTATTTGTTTTAATGGTGTTTGTAAATAGTATATCATGCCTGCATCTTGTACAGCAATTAACCACTAGGAAGAATGTATACAATGTGTTAATTATTGAAACTGTCCTACCAGTTTGATTTGAAACTGTCTCATTGCCATTTGTTTCTCAATAAAACTATGGAAAAAATACATAATATAGTAATAGAGATACAATTAAATAAGGTAGTAGATAGACAGTTTTCAATATTTTTTCTTACACAGTGTTTGCTCAATAATTCTTATCCCCACCCCCTTTATATCTTACTACTTTTTCACATCAATCTCATAAAATAGTTTTAAGTGGTATGTGGCAAGGTCTTCAATTCAGTCATCAAACTTATATTCCCTGTTTACATTACATGCTAGGCACTTTACTAAAGCTCTGTCTTTGCCCTCCAGGAAAATAAAATAAAGGGAAGGGGAAAGAAATGAAGAGCAAGGAATGAAAATGAAATTGTATGTGACAATAGGTTCTGTGATGGAAAACATACAGAAAATTATGATTAAAAATAACAGTGAGTTGGTATAGTCATCAGCCTTCTATTGCTACAGTGAAACACCCCAGGCAACTAATTTGTAAGGGCCTGATGTTTATGTGTCTCACACTTTGGAGGATTTAGAGTCTGAAATCAGGCAAGACCCTTTCTCATTGACCTCTGTGGTTGGGCATTATAATCAGTTTTGGGAGCCAGCTTCCCATGAGGCTCTGCTTCTCAAAGTTTCCAGCATTTCCCAATAGCACTACTGTAGGGATCAAGCCCTTCCTACATGACCTTTGATGGCCATTGAATACCTAAAGCACAGCAAGTTGCATTGGTGTAGACCGAAGGAGTGAGGAGCATCTTGGAGAATTGATGTGATTGGATTTCTGAAAAGGAACCAAGTACATGAACTTCTAGAAGAGGAGAGTGTGCAAAAAGACCAATAAGCATACACTGGAAAGAGTTGCTTAGGGAAGAGCTTTCACAAATAAAGAAAGATGACCAATGTTTAAAGAAGACTGCTGGAGATCATGATAGAAAATGGGTAGAATGAAGACATAAAGTCACCTTCCTTAGAATTTTGCAGGCCACAGCAAGCCATAGGAAAAGAAATTCATATCAGGAAACAATGTGGCACAGTTTTGTGCTATGCAAATCACTGTGAATGCTTTGTCAAGAATGGATTTAGAGGACTGGGAATATAGCTCAGGGGAGGGGGTAGAGGCAGCACCTACCTGGCAAGTGCAAGGTCCTGAGTTCTATTCTCAGTAAGGAAAAACAAACAACAGCAAAGGAATTCATTTATGGTCGGGCACAGTGGTACATTGTGTCAAGAATGGATTCTAGTTTGTGTGAGGTAGTGCATACCTGTAATTCTAGCACTTGGGAAGCCGGGAAAGAAGATTACTGTGAGTTGAAGGCCACCTGAACTGCATACTGATACCCTGTCTCAAAACAGCAATAACAACAACTGTATTTAGGGCATTAGTAACATGTATGTATGTATTTGGTAGAGTTTCACTATGCAGCTTGGACTAGTAGTGATCCTTCTGTCTCATCCTCCCCAGCCTTAGGATTACAGGTGTGTGCCACCACACCCAAACTCGGTGGCCAGCTCAGCAGCTCTGGGGTGGGGTGGGTGGGGATCAAACCCCGGTCTCTGCACTTGCCTAAGCAGGCTCTTAATCTGCTGAGCTATCCCACTGGCCCAGGGTACACTGCATTTTCATTGTGGAAACATCACAAAGAAACCAATGAAACTGTTCAAATGCTATGTGCTAATAATTATAGCAAAAGACACATTTGTTTGGAGTCTATTTATCACAGTAAGAAATGGGTTCAATAAAACTGACAGCCAGGATGGTAGTACTGTGACTGAATAAAATTGTGTGGATTTAAGATGATTTTAAAATATAAAATCATTAGCACTTTTTTGAATCATGAACAGGAAGGGATAGGAAGGAATTAAGGACTCTCTGGGCTTGAGTAGGAAAGTAGCAAATGGCTTGGAGAGTATATTTACCATGATGGAGACAGAAGATAGAGTTGAATGAGCTAGAGAGGAAAACAAACTTGCGTTTACCACACTTTCAGTATATCTCACTGTCTAAATCAGGAAACATCACTTCATGGATCTGTAGGACAATGAGATTTTTTTTAAAAGGTTGAATATAGACATTATTTCAGACTGGCTAGGGATATAGCTCAGTGGCACAAGTTCTTGCCTGGCAAGTACAAGGTCCTGAGTTCCATTCTTATTACCAAGAAGATAGGGTTCATTTTATTTTCATAAATATGTTCTGATAAGATGAAGAGGTCATAAGAAAGAGTGTGGAGATATTTGAAGTTCTTGTGAAGGGAGGAAGGAATTAGGTCTCATAAGAAGTCAAGCCTTGGAGCAATGAAAAGCTGAACATACCCAGTAGGAGGCAGAAAATGAATATAGGCTGAACGTTAGATGTTATGAAGAACAAAAGGTGTATTCTACCAGTTGTTTCAAATTTATTCATGTGTAGGAAATCTATCAGGAAGAATAGAAGTTAAGGTTAGTGGAAAAGAAATGCTATATATATATATATATATATATATATATATATATATTTAAAGGGGAAAAATCAAGAAAACAATCCCATTTACAATAGCTTCTCCCAAAAAAGTAGCAATAAACCTAGCCAAAAAATTGAAAGACTTCCACAATAAATATTAGAAAATAGTAAAGAAATAAGCAAAACAAGACATTAGAAGATAGAAAGCCTTTCCATGTCCATAGATTGGGAGAATTTATGTTTTGAAATGGTTATACTACCGAAAGTTGTATGAGCTCTTCACAGAACTTTAAAAACAAATCCTAAAATTTATATGGAAATCAAAATCCCCTGAATAGCCAAAGCAATCCTCAGCAAAAGAGCAATGCTTGAGGCATCATAATATTAAATTTCAAAACAAACTACAGAGCCATAGTAACAAAAACAGCAGGTTATTGGCATAAAAACAGACAAATAGATTAACAGAATAGAATAGAGGACCTAGGAATAAAGCTACACATAAACAGCCAATTAATTCTCCAAAAACATGCCAAAAGCATACCTTGAAGAAAAGATAGCTTTTCCAAAGAATGCTGGTAGGATAATGAGTATCCAAATGTCAAAGATTGAAGCTTGACTCTATTTATAATCCTGTACACAAATCAAACCAGAATGGAACAAAGACCTTAATAGAATATCTGATCTCTGAAACAACTAGAAAAAAAATCAGAGAGAAAAAAAAAACACACTTCAAAATATTGGCACAGACATTGATTTCCTAGATAGAAATACAATAGCTTAAGGAACCAAAGCAAGAATTGACAGATAGGATTGCATCCAATTAAACAGCTCCTACATAGCTAAGGAAATAATCAACAGTGAAGAGCCATTTCACTAAATGGGAGAATAACTTGCTGTGTATTCGTCTAACAGAGAAATGATATCCAGAGCATATAATGAACTCAAAATATCAACAATCAAAGAAGAATCTAATTAGCAAATGGGCAAATGATCTGAATGGACACTTTTCAAAAGAAGCTCAGTAAATATGTGAAAAAAAAACCTGTTCAAAATATTTAATCATCAGAGAAATGCAGACTATAGCTACATTGGGATTGAATCTCATTCTATTCAGAAAATAGTATCATACCTTGTCCCAAGAAATACTGGCAAGAATGTGAAGCAAAAGGAACCCTTGAACACTATTGGTGAAATAAATATAATTGGTGAGAATGCAAATTAACTTAGCAACTATGGAAGATAGTATAGAAGTTCCTACCCACACTAAAACAGGGAGCCAGCTATATGATTCCTCAGAATATATCAAAAGGAAGTGAGCTCAATACACCCATGTTTATTCTGACACTATTCACAATTCCCAATATATGGACTAAGCCTATGAACCCATAAACAGATAAATAAAAATGTCATTCATTAATATAATTAAGTAAAATTCCACCATAAAGAAGAATAAAGCATGTAATTTGTGGAAAATGTCATGTGGCCTGGATATATGACCTCAGGTCTCTCTCCTCCCCTCTCTGCCTCTTGCTGTCTGCATACGTTGAGCAATTTTCCTCTACAAGTCCTTTCATCAAGCTATGTCTACTCTGGAGCAAGTCAGTTATGGATTGAACTCTTGGAAGCCAGGGGCCACGTAATTCTCTTTTCAGTTCTGGGTGTTAAATATTGGGTCACAGTGACAGGAAAGTCACTAACATACAAAATTGGTACCAGAAGAGTGAAGTAATTGCTGTAACTGTACCTGACCATGTAAATTAGGTGCCTTTGGTTTGAATACTGGTTTGGAGGAGGATGTGGAAAGGTTTGTGGGTTCAGCTGGAGAAACCTTAGAATGCTGTAAGGAGAGCTGGATAAGCAGTTGTAATTAGAGTTCAGGAGATAAGAATGCTAATAGAGTTTCCGTTTTTTTTGTACTTGGAATCAAGCTCAGGACCACATGCTTACCAGGCAGGAACTGTGCCACTGGGCTATGTCCCCAGTCCAAGAACTGTAATACAAATGCAGGCAATAAGGACAAGGCTCATGAGGTTTCAGCTAGAATAAGAACTCTTGGAAATTGTGCTGGAAACTAGGCATGACTCATTTTGGAAAATAATTTGTGTGCATTCTGTCCAAGCCCTAAGACTACTTTGTATGAGTCTGAATTTAAAGGAGGTGGACTAATTCATCAAGTGGAAGCAAATTCAAGGTAGCCCAGTGTTGAAGCTGTGGCATGGATGCTTCCAGTTGCTTTCAGTCAGATTTATAATGATAATCAGGAACAAAAATATGAGACTCAATGGTGGGCAAATAATAGAGCCTGGCCATAAAGGAAATACATGTAAAGCTGCAGTTGTCTAAAGCATGATTGCCAAAAAATTTGACATTAAAAAGAAATCAAATCCTTCACCAATGTCACAATAGGAAAGATACCTTGAGGGCATCTCAGAAAATGGCCAGACCCCCTCCTCAGAGGCTGAAGGACATAAAATGATAAACTCCTTTAAAATATTTTTTTTTTGAGAAAGAGCCTCAGGATACCCTGTCCATTCAAGGCCATCTAGAAAAGTGTTTCTCAGAATTCAGGCAATTGGCGTCATATTGCCATAGTCCAAGGGAGCCAAGCTACTTCCAAAGCTGGTGGCAGACAGCGGTATCACCCACATGGTGCTGGTTTTTCGGGCACATGGAACACAAGAGTTATGAGCTTATTTGACAGCCTGCTCTCAGATTTCAGAGGAAAGACCAGGACCCCAGGCAAAGAGGTAGTCATAGTGCTACAGCAAAGTCCAGCCCGATGAACACTCATGAGGAGAGAACTGAGAATGGGAACGAATGAGGAGGCTTTTGTTGCTAGGAGGATGATGAATATCAACCACCAAACAATTTTGTAGCAAAGGTTTTATACATTTACAAGTAACCATGGTAACCATATTACCTCATTTTAGAATTTTACGGAACATCATAAGGTTTACATTTCCCATGAGTTTCCCTAGTATGGTTAAATTTTAGCTTACCTACAATTTGTTGCAATTAGTACTCATTTGTGGGTTTTATGATTAACTAACAGGGAAGAGGATGAAGAATAAATTCACCCAAAGTTTACATGACTTCTAAAATGCAGTCTTGGGGCTGAGGAGGTAGCTTGGTCGTATGAACATCTGCCTGGCAAATGCAAGGACCCAAGTTCGATCCCTGGTACCACATGCTGTGCCATATTGAGACCCTATATCAAATAAAATATAAAACGAAATAAAATAAAATTATGTGTCTTTTGTCCCTTCAAAACTACATGCCAGGAGCCCCTGATAAGGTGACACTTACAGTCAAAGTCTCAGATGAGACTCCAGGAATTAGGAGGCGCCAGAAATGAGGACTTCGTGCTAAGGAAAATCACAGTCAGGGAGCAAAATGAGCCCCACAGAAACCATGTGAGTTGCAGGCAGC
>NW_004524640.1:3511918-3516895 GCF_000260255.1 Octodon degus
TATTATTTATTTATTTATTTATTTTGTGATACCAGGGATCAAACTCAGGACCTTGCACTTGCCAAGCAAGCTCTTATTCAGCTGAGCTAACCCCACAACTATATTATTTATTTTTAACCTTTGCTTATATGACGTGTAAACACCACCAGAAATTTCTTATAAAATAAAGACACACCTTTAGTAGTGCTAAACCCAATGATAATTATGGAAGTGATTTCAAATGTGAGAAAACCCAAGAAGGTTTATATTCATTTTACTTGGAAATACAAATATTCATGGGCTGAATTCAATTTTGCACCCAAACAAATGATGTGAAGGCACTAAAACCTAACATGATCTTTGGTGAGGTAGATGGGCTACTGAGACAATGGAACTGCCATAATGGGTGTATAACATCAGCAGTACATTCATTATAAAGAGACATAAATAAGTCCAAAATCAAAAAGAATTCATCAAGTAAAAGACTAATGATTTAAAAAGCCAGAAAAATCAGATTTTTTTAATTTTATACTATATATATTTTGCTGCTTTTAAAGAAAGATTGTAGGTAATTAAAGGTTGAAAAAGTAGATTAATAAGATCTCAGTGAAAGTGTATGTCTCAATTACTTTCACTTTTTGCTGGGACAAAACAACCGATGTTCAAAATTAAGGAAGGAAAGGTTTATTTAGCTCACAGCTAGTGGAGATTTCAGTCCATACTCAGCTGGTTCCAAAGCAGGGTAGCACATGGCAGAGGGTGCAGTGCATGGTTGCAGAAAACAGCAAAAGCAAAGAGAGAAGCAGCAGCTGCTGCAGCTAGCAAGCCTCTCTTCCTTCCACACTGACTGCAAAGACCACAGCTTCTCTGAGGAAGTTGCATCAACCATTCTTCCTCAAGCCCCTTTATATATCTTTTAAGTGCTGAGTCACTCTAAGGAGAGGCCTCCATACCCCGGGAAGGGACCTCCTCCCACTGGGGAGGAGTGTAGAACTGCACAATGTGCATGCCCTCCTCTTGCACAGGATGAAGATGTTTACAAAGTAAGAACCATAGCTCTCTGCTGAGTCACTTAAACTTCTCAAGTTGACACAAGGTATCAACCAATACAGTGTGCAGTCACTGTGTTTATTTAGAATTTTTAGGAAGGTCTCAAAGTACACTATAAGCCAGTTCAAATATATTTCTCCCATGATATTATGTCTCAGTGTATGTAGAAATTATCAAATAATATAGAAAACCAACTTAGAAAAAAAATAAAGCTAGTACAAATATTTCTATTGTGACTGTACAAATGCACGTGTATTTCTAATAGAATAATTTACTACGTGTGCAAAGTGAATATGATGGTAGTGCGAAGGATGAGCTTTTGTCAGCTGTACATTAATAATAATCTTTAGACTGTCCAATACTTCTAAGGCTTGCATTATCAACAGCTGTGGCTCAGAGTTTAATATTTTGCATAGAAATATATTGTGATGGCATAAGTGTAAGAACAGAAAGATGTCTTGCAGGTCTTTAGCATATGAAGAAGCTTGTACAACAGGTAAATCGACATAGTGCTTCCTTTACTGAGAAAGTCATGCTTCCCCCCACACAAAAAAGAAGAAAAGATCAATTGAACAAAGCTTGTTTAGTGATGCAATTAAAATTCTAAATTGCATACAAGATAATGTTGTTATATTAATATTATTTTGGTCATCATGCTATTGAACTTGATCATAAATGATATTGAAAGTTGAGGTAAGAAGTTCACCAGGGAAAAAGATCTATAAAGATGCTTAAATTGTGAGACAAATTGTAATATTTCCACAAGATGAATTCATTTCATCTGGAATCTAAAGGTGTAAATTGTTCAGTCAGACTTATTTATCTTCTCACACTTTTCAAGCATTTAATGAACTCGGTACATCCCTGCAGTAAAGCAATATAACAGGAAGTGAGGAAGCCTGGTGACAGAATCATACAGTGTGGAAAATATAGGGAAGCTATTCATGATGGACAGACAGGAAAGAGATTGGATACCAGCAGCTCACTTTTGAGAATTTTTGTCGTTGTATAGATTTGATGTTATTAAAATGGTTTTAAGCAAGAATTTAAATAATTTTTACAGTATTGGCAGAAGTTTTATGCCTTATAAGAATACGAACCCCTTTGGATTTCACTTTTTCTAATGAACAAAAGGAAATTATTGCTGGTTTAAGTGCAGAATCTGGAATTACACCACCAAATTTCAGGCCACCATTAAAACTTTGGTTCTATTCTGAAAGATAGTCTTATTTTCTTTTGCACTGGGCATAGCAGCAACAAAAAACTTCCTATTGATTTTCAAAATTACAGAGACACTTCATTTTTACCAAACACTGCTTACAATAGAGCCAAGAACTTCTTGACTTACTTCATGCCTAGAGAGACCGAACTTTATTTTCTTCAATCTCTTGAGAAGCATAGTGAAGTGTGGAACTCCTTTTGAAGAGAATTGTTCAAGCAGTTTCACTTAGATGATCTCTAGAGTTAAGAAGGATAATAAATACAACAGTAAAATACATCAATCCTTTGTACTTGGTCAGTTTCTTAACAAGAACAGTACCCTTAGGCAAACACCAGCCTAAAAACATGCTGCGAACACTTTGCCCAAAAGGTTAACAAGAAAATTCAACATTCTATTTACTTAAGATCACGAAAGTTATGTATGATTTTCTGTATGCTAAATGTGCTAGAAATACAGAATTAAAAAGAAGAGAAACTGCAAAACTGTGCTTAGCTTATAATTTCTGAAAAATGATAATTTGCTCAAATTTATAGACTATTAAAGTATACTAAGATCATGGGGGAAATAATAACTAATTTATAAAGTGTTCCTGATGATTAAGTAGTCATAGAGCTCCAGCTGTCTAGCCAACTCCAGGTTTGGCCACTTACTTTATGAAAAGGAACAAGACAATAAACACATTTAAGGTTTGACTTTGTCTAAAAATGGGAGAAGAATATGTAATATAAGTGGAATAACAATACACAATATACCCCCCACCACTCCGCAGCACCTCCCCCACACCGCCCGCCCAGTAGGAATTTCTGCCCTGTTCCGGGAACCCCCAGGCCCAGTCATAGCCCAGGCCCAGTGAGTGTGTGGGAAAGCTTCTAGCTACCCTGTGCTGGCATGACCTACTGGTCCCAGCCCAGGTGTAGCATGAGTGACACCCTCTTTCACCCTCTTGGGACATCCCCCATAACTCCGTAGTACACCCCTACACTCCGCCCACAGAGTAGGAATTTCTGCCCTTTCCGGTAACCCCCAGATCCAATCCTAGTCCAGGTTCGGCGGCTGTGTAGGAGAGCTGCCTTTTCCCCCTACTCCACCCTGTCCTCTCCAGACTCAGCTCAGGCATGGCATACAGGCCTGGGGTGAAACCCTGAAGCTGCAATCCCTGCAGAGAGTATAGGGGACAGAACCACCCAGCTAGTCCAAGAGCAGAACATCTTGCCAGAGGGGCACAACAGGTTGACCCCCAAGGGCAGCAGCAGGAAGGAGCTGAGCACAGCAACCAGACTCAAGCCAGGCACAGCTGGATAAATCCAAACTTTGTAGATCTGAACCTGAACTTCAGTAAGTGCTAAGGTTATAACTGCACCAAAGATCTACAACAAAGGTCAGAAGACAGTGCTACACAAAATGACGAGAAGGAACAAAATACAATCTCAGAACCCAAGCCCACCCATAACAAGTACAGAAGACAATAACACAGAACAAATTGGGAATCACACAGCTGAAAGCAATGAATCAATGGCTTCTGAAATAAAGAAACAGCTGCAGAAAAGTATAGAGGAACTCAGATTGGAAATGAAAAAGAAATCCCTGAATTAATAATGAATCCCTGAATTAATCTGCAGTAAAGAATCAAAAGCAGAAACATATGGATGAAACCCAATGCCAATCCAGAATAAGTGCCAAGGACACTACCTAAGCTCAAATGTATGAATTAATAGTGTCGATAGTAAATAAGCAACAGCAGAAAGTCATAGAGGAACTCAGAGCTGAATTCTTTTCTACTAGCTCAGCTCAAATGTACAAATTAATAGTGTTGATAGTCGATAAGCAACAGCAGAAATTTATACAGGAAATCAGAGCGGAATTTTTTTCTGAAATAAAAAAAGAATTCTCAGAACTCATACAACCTGAAGTAAAGAATCAACTATGAAACATAGGGTGGACATCCAATCTGAAAAAAAAAAAAACCACTGCAATAAAAGAAGTTATAACTGCTTCTAAAGAAGACAATGATAAAAAAATAGAGGAGATTAGAAAAATGACGGATTCCTTGAATGAGCAATACAACAAAGAAATAGATCACATGAAGCAGAGTCGAAGAGATATAGAGGAAATTAAAATCTCAATCACAAGATTGCAAAACCGTTTAATTGAAAGTGAAGAAAGAGTTTCAGATCTTCAAGACTATGTGCAGCTAGTGAAAAGGTAAGAAAGGATCTCATAAAAAAACTAGGATGCAGGAAAGAATAATACATCACCTGCAAAATGATGCAAAGATGAATGATGTGAGACTAACAGGCATCAGTGACAAAGAAGGAGTCAATACAAATGACATTAAAAAATATGGGCAAAAGAAATAGCAGAAAACTTCCCAAATATGAGGAAACAATCTGACATTCAGGTAACCTAAGCATACAGAACTCCAAGCAACCTCAACCCAATTAAAAACACACCGAGACATATAATAGTCAAGATCCCAGAAATTCAGCACAAAAATAATAAATGGAAAGCCACTAGAGAAAAGAAGCAGATCACATTCAAAGGAAAACCCATCAGAATTACGGCTGACTTCTCTTCACAAACCATGAAGGCAAGAAGAGCATGGAGCAGAGTACTTCAAGTCCTCTATGAAAACAAGTTCCAGCCCAGACTACTATACCCTGCAAAACTCTCTTTCAAGTTTGGAGAAGTGAAACACTTTCATGACAAAGAACAGCTAAGGAATTTCA
>NW_004524640.1:3517834-3544456 GCF_000260255.1 Octodon degus
TATTGAACTATAGTATTTAATGTTTGCTCTGAAAAATTAAAAAGAAAACCTACAAACACAGAAAGTAGATTAGAGGTTACCAGGGGCATAAGGAGGTAAGAATGAGGAACGACTGCTTATGGCTAAGTTTCTTTCTGCTGTGTAGTACCAGGATTGAACTAGGGGCCACACACTGAACTTCTTCCCAACCACCTCTTTACATTTTAGGCCTTGCTAAATCACTGAACTGCCCAGTCTGGGCTTAAACTTGGAATCCATCTGCCTCAGTGTTGCAGAACCATGAATTCATAGGCTGTGCCAACAAATTCAGCTTTTACTTTCTTTCTGAGGGATGACAGTACAGTGGGATTACATGATAGTGATGCTTATATAACTTTGCAATATATTATAAAGTACTGGTATATAGACTTTCAAAGAGCAGATTTTTATACCTGTAATCTCAGCACTTGGGGGGACCAAGGCAGAAAGATCCAAAGTCAAATCCAGACACGGAAATTTAGCAACTTACTAAAACTATTTCACAATTTAAAAAGAAAATGTTTAAAATGTTTGGGGTTGCAGCTCAGTACAAAGGCCCTGGGTTTCCTTCTTAGCACCAAAAATAATAATAATTATCATTATTATTAATGAAATTCATGATATGTGAGTTATCTATTGATTTTTAAAAAATATTTTAAATTTATTGTAAGTGTTAAAATTATTAAAAAATATAAAAAAAAATACATAAGCATGGTCAGCTTTTTGTGTCCAGGGTCAATTATTTGATTGCCACAAGTTAAAGAAGGAGAATTTTATTTTGGCTCATGGCTTGAGAAGTTTCATGGTTGCATGGCTCCGTGGCAGGAAAGGATCCGGCAAGCAGAAGAGGAGCAAAGGGCCAAGGGCTAGGACAAGAATTCTCCTATCCTCTTGCGTGGCTCTCCAGTGATCTACCTCCTCCAGCCAGTTCCACCTCAGAGCAGCGCCTCTAGTTGTAGCTCACCAGTGGACTAGTCCACTGATAAGCACAGTGTCACATGATCAAATCTCCTTCCCAAAGCCCCACTTCAGTGCATGAGCCTTGGTACAGGATCTGACTATGCAGCTGGGACTCACGGTGATCCTCCAGTTTTCATACTCCCCAGTGCTGGGATTAAAAGCATGCGCCCAGAGCATCAGAGTGCAGGGCCAGCACAGCATGAGGTACCAGGCATTGAACTCTGGTCCCTGAGCTTGCCTGAACAGGTACTCAGTCCACTGAACTATCTCGCCAGCTCTTGCACAGCCTTTTCCCAGACACGTTTGATCTAAATTGTAAGAGTTCCTTAGCAAAAGGGCTGAAGCATAGCTGGAATGATGAATCTGTGGTTTGGGACACAGTGGAAGTCTAGTACAGAGAGCAAAGCAGGGAGAAACGTGCCAAAATAACGGTAAATACTGTGTATCTGTGCTACCCATAGACAGAGCCATGGATAATCAGGTTGGAGTGGGGACATCTTGGTAGTATTTTAAGAAGTGAATGAACGTTTTATTTTAGTCTTTTCCCCCCTCTAATACAGCACAGTAGTTGTGAAATTGATCTGAATCAGAATCTTCTGGAAAGCTCGTTAGCACCCGCCTCCAGAGCTTCTGACCGGGAGGATCTGGTGTGAAGTGTGTGTTCATCTCCGACACATTTCCAGGAGCTGCTCCTCCTCTCCTGCTTGCTGCACTCTGAGGAACGCTGTTGAGATGCCTCAAATCCAGGAAGCTTTGCCCCATGTCGATACCGTCTTGGAGCACGCAGTGCTGTGGAATTCCAGGGAAGCCATGCAGCTCTCTTCAGTTCTTTTTTAAAAATAAAAAATAGCTTAATGCATTTAAATATTGCTGAATGAGAATGGATGAATGAATGAATGAATGAGCCATTTCACAGCTAAAGTAAAGAAGAAAGTTGTCCAAGTTATGCTAATAGTTTCCAGTTTCCAAACCCAATGATCTTCCCTGTCTGTGTAGAATCAGAACTGATCAGAATACCTACAAGCTTTGATAAGAAATACTTCAATGGACAGTGAACATTAGGGTTGTAGTTTGAAGAAAGAGGAAGGGAAAAAAAGGAAAGAGGAGAAAAGAAATAATATAAGCTGAAGTATGGAAGTGAAACTGAGAACCTGAGTGGTAATCAAATATTCTGCCCCACTTTAAGTTGAAATACTTATGTCATTTTCAAGCTGTGTTCTATACATTTGGCAGGGGCCCTGAGAATACATAGGTCAAAAGAAGCAAAAACTAGAAAATGGATTGACTGTATTTTATAGTTCCTAAACATGAGACTGATGAGTCTTTATTTTGTAAAGCATAGAGAATCATAAAAATCCTAGTGCAATGAAATTGTGTGCTTTGAGCCATTTTGTAGGGTGACAATTTAAGCAGTAAATGTATTAGTCGCTTTTTCATTGCTGGGATGGAATACATAGCCTACAAAGTTTAAAGAAGAAAAGGTTTGTTCAGGCTAGGGTTTTAGAAGTTTCAGCCCAGGGTCAAGGACTTCAAGACAGAACTTTCTTGGATAAGAATCTGATCCAGGATAAGAATATAATCTACCAGGTTAAGGGATATTTTTGGCTCACATCATATCAGTAACTTAACTCAGGTTCCTGCCTAGAGCTGAAAACATAGTTTCTGGAATTGCTATTGGAGATTTAGCAAGAAGACAGCAGGGCTTCTGCTCACTGGGTGGAGTGTGGTCAATGGGTAACTGCAGGACAAGTTATACATGCTCAAATTAAAAGATGTCAAAAGGCTTGTAGCAGCCACTGGCACATTCTAGTAATAAATATCACTCTGTATCAAAGGGATTGGTGCATTCTCTTTCTTAATGTCTGTATGCAAGAAAATTAAAAGATGAATGTCCAAAAGAAAGTTAAGTCTTTTTTTTATGATTGCTCCCAAGAATGCTTAGCAATATTTAGACCTATTTCCGACAGTATTTTTAGACCTCTTAAGAATATCATCAGAAGGGCCGAGGAAATGATTCAGAGGAATAAGCGTTTCCCTGGCAAGCACAAGGGCCTGAGTTCAATCCCCGATTCCGCCAAAAAAAGAAAAAGAATATCATCGATGGGTATTCCATTGCCATTTAAAAATTGCAGGTGTGTGAATTCAGCAAAATAATCCAATATAGTCCAATAGTCCATAATAGTAGTGAGTTATCCATAAGACTGGCATTGTCGGAAGTTGTTGACTTGAACCTTTTACAGCTCAGCATCTTAATTGGCTTTACTTTTTATACCTCATTTTTATACTTTTCTGCTGGATGGTTAAGACCAAGATAAAGCAAGACCTATATAACAAGAAATATAACTTTTGTATCTGACAAGGTCAGTCAAATCCCCTTAGGATTTACCCTGACTAAACAAAAAGGTGGGATATAAATGAAGGACCATTTTGTAGTGAAATGCATATATCTATAACCTATATCTATATCTTTATCTGTATATACAAAATAGCATAGATATATGGCTACTTTCTCTTAATTCAATGAGAAGAAAGATTTGTGCTAATACTGTTTGGACAAGCTATAATGTCTGCATCTTGTACTATGAATAACTACTACGAAGACAACAATATGTAATATAGTTATTGTAACTGTTCTACTAACCTGTTTTGAAATTGTCTCATTGCTATTTGTTTCTCAATAAAATTAATAAAAAAAGAATATCATTTGCACTGGGGAAAAGTATTACTAGAGATGGCAGTGGTTTTCTGAGAAGGCATCCTGAAATGTAAAGTCTGCCATGGAAAGGGTCAAAAGAGCATAACCTAGACTGTGTGTTCAGTTTACGGGGTCGCGCAGTACATGTATGATAGTGAGGAGGCTGGACACAGCCAATGAGTTCATAACAGTTGAGTACAAAGGAGATAGAAATAACAGGATAGAAAACACCTCCAGTCTAGCAGTCCTGTGTCTTGCAAGGGACTTAGGGATGCCTAAGCCCGAGATAGGCTTTACAATGGAATAAGCTTTTCTAATATGTTTCCAGAAGCTCAAATCTACCATCTGGCTGAAGCAGCTGTGAGGAAAACCTTTGTTGTGTTGTTTTGCAATTTGTTTCTGCTAGTGTCAGACAGAACCTCAATGCAAGAGGAAAAGGACTCAATACAAACAAAATAAAGTTATTTAAAACAGATAATTGGAATTAGGGTTTCAAGAGTCCCTTGCAATGATACCTGAAATGCTGGTGAATTCCACTGGGGCACATGAAGGCATTATTTCTAAAAATAGTGGGCTATTCTAAAGATAAAGTAGAATTAAAATAATGTTTCTGAATTTAATTTTGAATCACAAATTATGCTTCCAAAACTACAAAAATTTAATAGTATGCAAATGGTAAAACCTTCTATTGAAGTATATCTGGAAATAAGAAATCTGATTGAGAAGTCATTTTTTATTTTATTTATTCATTTTGTAAGCTTTTTAAAAAACTTTTTAATCTTTCTTTCTTTCTTTCTTTCTTTCTTTCTTTCTTTCTTTCTTTCTTTCTTTCTTTCTTTCTTTCTTCTTTGGTACAGGGTCTTGTTGCACAATTCAGACTCATAGTGATCCTCCTGTCTCAGCTTTCCCAGTGCTGGGATTACAGGTGTTCACCACCACACTCGGTTTTGGTGACCAGAATGGCATGTGGTACCAGGGATCAAGCCCAGGTCCTTGTGTTTGCCAGGCAGGCACTTAGACCATTGAACTATACCTCCACCCTCACCTTTTAAGTTTTTAGACACTTTTTTGTTTTTTGAGACATGATCTTGCCATATAGCTCAGGAAAACCCTGAACTCATTACAAAGGGCAGGCTAGTCTCCAGCTTGCTAAGATCCTCCTGTCTCAGTTTCCCGTGTACTGGAAGTATAGACTGGCACCACCACTCTAGGCAGAGTCAATTTTGAATGTGTTTCTTCCTATAAAAGTAAGGCATAATTATGCAACAATGGGAGAGAATTCAAGTATAAAAGTAGTTTCAAAACCATTCATGAGGGGCCGGGGAGATGGCTCAGTAGGATAAGCACTTGACTGGCAAATGCAAGGATCTGAGTTCAATCCCTGGTTCCACCAAAAAAAGAGAAACAAAAAAAAAAAAAAACATTCATGATCACATCATAAAGATGGAATTGCCTATACACTTTCAAGTTTTATGTATGAGAGCAAATTGAACATATGTTCCAGGAAAGCAGGGATTTTTATCTTGTTTACTATTTTTTACTGCTGTCTATTCAGTGCCTGCATCACTGTCTACTTCATGGTAAATCATCAGCATATATTTGTTTACTCAAGAATATACATAATTACTTAATTGAATAAAAGTATGATATATAATTTAGCACTATAAATGCCTCATCTTTTATCCTCATTTTTCTTATACTATCAAGTCATGTGCTAGGAAATATTTTGACGGCTACATTAATTCATCTTATGGTTTTATAATAATTTGCTTAAGCAATGCAATGTTACTACCCTAACTTTCTTTTTTTCTTTTTTTTTTTTTTTTTTTTGTGGAACCGGGGATTGAACTCAGGCCCTTTCACTTGCCAGAGAAGCGCTTATTCCACTGAGCCATCTCCCCAGCTCCTACCCTAACTTTCTTACATAGAGATGTTTATGAAACTTCTGGGACTGGGGAGATAGCTCAGTAGAATAAGTGCTTGCCTGGCAAGCACAAGGGGCTGCGTTCAATCCCTGGTTCAAAAAAAAGAAGAAGAAGAAGAAGAAGAAGAAGAAGAAGAAGAAGAAGAAGAAGAAGAAGAAGAAGAAGAAGAAGAAGAAGAAGAAGAAGGAGGAGGAGGAGGAGGAAAAAAGAAAACTTCTAATTATATCCTTAGGATTTATTTAAGCTTTACAAGTGAAATGTTGATCAATGGGTATAATATATCTTGTCACATATCCCAAACAACCCTAATGATGGTTAGATCTGCTGGCATCAGTGATCTATTATAGTTTATCTCATCTCCAACATTGAACAATTTTAATTTTAAAAAAGTATCAATTGAAAGGGCAAAAGTTATGTATTTTGTCATCTTAAATACTGGATTGTGAGTTTGACAATTTTTATTATTTGTATCAGCTATTTGTATATAATTTCTTCACATTCTTTCTCCCATTAGGGATGTTGAGTGATGTTTATCTTAATTTTTGATAGTTTTCCCTATATTGGTGACAATTCATTGGTTCTGTTTTTCAGTAGACACTTCTTTATATCTTTTAGGTCACATAATTGTTTTGTGTAGAGCATTTTCATGTTCAACACAACACCATGTTAGCAGTCTTTGTGTTCCCCATTTCCTCCTTTTTGTTTGTTTTTGCTTTATGCTTAATAAAGTCTTTCTTTTGCCACAACTGGATTGATAAATGTTCCCATAATTTATCATTTAACTATAATTAATGTGACATTTGTTTTTGATTGTGGCATGAGATGAGTCTAATACATGGTTTGTAATAATGCTAATTATGTTAGATTCATTTGTCAAATAATCCTTTTGTTACCTTCTGAATAAAAATGTTATTTTATTTTACTATCTGTCTGCCTATCCATCATCTATATAGCATCCATTTATCTGTTTATCATCTATCATGTACCTATTTATCTATTATCTCCCTATATATCTGTATATTAGACCTTTATTTATTTGTTTGTTTGTTTGTTTTGTATTTTAAGGAAGGCTCTACAGGGTGTTGAGGGTCTAACTACTAGATCGGACTCATAGCAATCCACCTGTTTATAGCCTCTCAAAAGCTGTAAACTGGGCATGGATGTGTGCCACCATGCCCAGTCTCAATTGCCATCTCAGCATGCCCCAGGGACAGGGCCTGCACAGCAGGCCCAGGGATCGAACCACCAGCCCCTGTGCCTGCTTGCAGGCAATTTAATCTGCTGAGCTATTTGGTTGGCCCTTATTAAACCTTCAAAATACACGTTTTCTCTTCATTTCCATGGGTCTGGGTAGTCTATTTTATTTTTATCCTACTTTCAATATACAACAATTTTTAGTATATTTTAATATTTAGGAAGGTATATTTTCCTTCCTTGTTGATGTTCTCTAAGACAATTTTTAAAAGAAATTTTTTTGGTTACTTGTCACTTGTCTCTTGCTTGCTGCTTGCTGCCTTCTGCCTATGCTGCTGTATTATGAACTGTTTCTCTTCTGCGATGCCCCTTTGCCATACCATCCTGCCTTGGATCCAGCAGACTAAGGACTGAAACTTCTGCAAGTTTGAAAGCAAAGAAGACAAGTTCAGAAGAAGAAATTACGGCACTTTGGTAACCCTACTAGACACTGGACTTTGGCTACATTTAAACAGAATTAGCCATGGGTACAAGTTATGAGGGTTTCAGTGTCAATTTATCTGTTACATCTCTCTCTAAAGCAACTGGGGCATATTCAGAGCAGAAAATTTGAGGATATTTTGCATCTTAGGAAGTCCAGGTAAAATATAGGATGCCAAATACATAGCTAACACAGTGCAAGTTCAAGACCAGCCTGACCTACAAAGTGAGCTTAAGACCAGCCTAAACAGTATAAGAGTCCCTGTCTCAAAAAGACAAAAATAAAATTCCAGCCAGCACCCATGCCCAGTAAGTGAGTGGTACTGCCCAGGGCCCACCGCATCCTCACTCCAGCCAGTGCCTGGGACTGGAGTGTGAGAGGGACTCCCTCCATCAGACAGGACTGGTTTGGAATCCTGCAGCAGAACTCTCTGAACAGAGGCTAGAGGCAAGATTCACAAAGCTGATCCAGGAGTAGAACATCTTGCGAGAGTGTCACAGTGGGTTCACTTCCAAGGGCTGCAGCAGGAAGAAGTGGAGGACAGCAGCCAGACCCAAGCCACACCCACCTGGATGAGTTTGAACTTCATAGATTTGGACCTGGTGCTAAGGTAATAACTGCACCAAAGCTCTACACCAAAGGTCAGAAGACAGTGCTACAAAAAATGACAAAGAGAAGGATCAAAATGCATTCTCAGGCCCTGAGCCTGCTCAGAACAAATGCAGGAGACAACAGCATAAAAGAAATTGGAAAGCACACACCTGAAATATCTGGAATAATAGCATCCGAAGTAAAGAAATAACTGTAGAAAGGTATAGAGGAAATCAGATCAGAAATAATTTCTGAAGTAAAAAAAGAAATGATAACTGTAATGAAAAAGTACTAAGTTCTTCTAAAGAAGACACTGATAAAAAAATAGAGGAGAATATAAAAATGATAGAATCATTGAATCAGCAATATAGGAAAGAAATAGAATGCATGAAACATATATAACAGTGGAGAATGCACCAAACAGATTCAAAGTGATATACAGGAAATTAAAACCTCAATCACAAGCTTGCAAAACCGTTTGAATGAAAGTGAACATAGACTTTCAGACCTAGAAGACACCATTGCAGCTAGTGAAAAGGTAAGAAAAGGTCTCTTAAAAACAACTAGGATGCAGGAAAAAATAATTCAGTATCTACAAGACAATGCAAAGATGAACAACGTAAGACTAATAGACATCAATGAGAAAGAAGGAGCCAATACAAATGACATAAAAAGAATATGGGCAGAAGTAACTGCAGAAAACTTCCCAAATATGTACAAACATTCTGATGTTCAGGTAACTAAAGCATATAGAACTACAAATAACATCAACCCAATTAAAAGCACACCCAGACATATAATAATCAAGATCCCAGAAATTCAGTACAGGAACAGCATACTAAAAGCCTCTAGAGGAAAAAAAAAAAGATCACATTTAAAGGAAAACTCATCAAAATGATGGTAGATTTCTCTTCACAAACCATCAAGTCAAGAAAAGCATGGAGCAGAGTACTTCAAGTTTTGCCAGAAAACAAATTCCAGCCCAGATTGCTATACCCTGCAAACTCTCTTTCAAGTTTAATGGAGAAGTGAAATACTTTCATGACAAAGAACAACTAGAGAATTTCATGATGACAAAGCCAACCCTACACAGACTAAGGAAAGACATTTTAGAGAGGGATCAAAATGAACTCCATGAGTGAGAATGGAAAGAACCCACCAAATAGGGCAAACAATTAAACACAGGAGAAAAAGAGGTATACAACAGCAGTCTTTCCATTACTCTTTTGTATACAGCAGCAAGATATTTCCATCAGCATACTCTACCGATGAACTTCTCCTACACCCTATGGGTCATGATTCTGTCTGGATATATAGGGTGGATATCAAGGAAATAACAGTAGCTCAGTCCCACAAGTGACAACTGGCCACCAGTAAACATCATGGACACTGTCTACATCTACCTCATACTAGAACTTTGTACAATATCCTATCACCAAACTGTTAGAAATGCTGGTCATACATTTGCCATTCCAGTGTTTTTGTTATGTTTTCTTCTTAATAATTCTTTACTGTCATGAAAACCTTTTCTTAGATGATATATTTGTATATATTAACCTAATCAAATACTGTGTGAGTGCTCTAACTTGATTAGATTCATACATATGATACACTACATTCTGGCTTCTTAGTTGGACTCATAAATTAATTTTAATTTTGGAATATTTTGAAATATTTAATTTAATTTTTAAAATTTAATTTTGAATTAATGTTTAAATAATTTTCAGAGTATTGTTTAATTTTCATTTTTGTTTTATGATTTATACTTTCTTTCACTTACAATCTACTTATAAGACATGCTATGATATTTTCTCCTAGTATTAGAAACTTTAAGAAGTGTACTTCCATTTTCCATTCACTTTATATTAGTTCTTCCTTGTCTTTAATACACATACACACACACACACACACATATTTATATATGAAAAAATATGTATATAACCTGACATAAGATCAATACTGTTTTGTGGAAACTTTCAATGGCCTTTTTAATGGGTTCATTTAATATAATTATATTTTACATAGTCCTGCATAACTACTATTTTAAAAGCTCTTTATTCTTCATCCAGGACTATATAACAACTTCTCTTGCCTTCTGTATTATGGTCTTTGTGTTTTTCTATATGCCACAGCTACATCTGTAGGTATTAGAATATTTTGAGTTTGTATAACTAGACAATATTTTACTTTTAGTTTTCAAAGGTACGGTTGCTAAGTATAAAATTCAATGAAGACAAAGCTTTTTTTTTCATTCCTTTGAATAAATAAGTCTAGTTTTTTACCCACTTGATCTTGTATTTTTTTCCTAATGTGTAATAAGATGCTGTTTAATTTTGTTCTTCCATAGTCAATAATTTTTCTTTGTATGTGTTTTAATGATTTTTTTCTTTACAGCTAGTTTTGTACAATTTCATTTCTGTGTATCTTGATATGATTTCATTCATATTTGTTGTGCAAAAGATTCATTTTTCTTGGAAATGTGGTGCTATAATTTCAACTAAATTCAGAAATTTTAAACCTTTAAATATTTACTGCCTATGCCCTTCTACTTTGAGAATTCTAATTATATGAATATAAGTTTCTTGATTTTTGGCACAGAGTGAGTGACCTGTAAACTCTTTCTTCTTCATGTTTATTTAATTTTATTTGTTTATCTATTCATTTATTTATTTTTTTGTGGAACCAGGGATTGAACTCAGGCCCTTGCCCTTGCCATAGAAACATTTATTCTACTGAGCCATCTCCCTGGCCCCTATGTGTTTATTTTAGACAATTTATGTTGTTGTATTCATTTAACTTTGTAAGTAATTTTTTACGATGTTCAATTATTATTAATCTTATTTATTCATTTCAGAAATATTTTTTCTAAAATTCACTCTGTGTACATCTTATATCTTTCACATTTCAATATTTGTCTACAATTTTTAATTTGCTCTGTAATTATTATTTATTTTCAATGAAATTAATAATGAATTAAAAAAGAATATTTTTCAGCTTACTGATGAACATTTGAATATTTTAAGATCTAAAATTTAGAATTTAGAATGACATTTTTAAAGACATATAAATTGATATTGAAGGTGGGGAAGGTAGCTCAGTAGAATAAGCAATAGCCTGGCAAGTGAAAGAGCTTGAGTTCAATCCCCAGTTCTGCAAAGTAAATAAATAAATAAATAGATATTGAAAGATTTGACACTTGATTCACTGCTGAGTATTGCTACCAGGAACATAATGGAGCCTTCCAAGAGATATGTTTCATGACCCTTATTAATTTTATAATTAAATTCATATGTGTATATGTTTTTTTCTGAGTCTTTACTGAGTACTTTATATAAAATAATCTTCATTTCACTGCATGAATTATTCTTTGAACCTTTTATATTTATATTTATGTAAGTCTTATTGGTCTTTTAACTTTTAAATTTTTTATTTTACTAAGTATGGGTGCATCTCTTAAAATCATCATGTAATATCAACTTATTCATTAAACCATCCATCTGAAAATCATCTTTTCTCTGATAAAGAGATATGTAATTGTATTTATTGACATTGACATATTTATCTTACTTTGGTCATATTACCTTATATATATTATATTTCTGATCTTTATTTAATGATTAATCTATTTTTCCTCTGTTTTGCATAGATATTTATTTCTTCATTTGTTCATTAAACATTTGTTATTTTAAGATAAAATGTGTCTATTATTGCTAATTTACTTAAAAAGTATTTACTGCAATTATTCATTCATCTAAATATAAAATGAATTATAATTTTAATTTCCCTTTAAGATGCACCTTCAACTAATCTGAGATTGGACATATTTTTCCTTATGTAAAACAATATTATAGTAAGATTTTCCTCCACTAAAATTGATATTTTTTTGGCTGGGGATATAGTTCAGTGGCACAGTGCCTACCAAGCAAGCAGGAAATTGTAAGTTTGATTATCAACTCAAAAACTATTATATATTTTGCTTTCTTCTTTCAGCTTAATTTTTACATTGTAACATTCAACTTTAAAGTCACTTATGATTATTTAAAATTAAGATTTGTCTTATTTAGTTGTTTTCATGCTTTTTTGTCTATTTCTAAATTTTATGTCTTTAATTTCAAGTTATATAGCAAGCATTTTATTTCTGATATTTGTGCATGTCTGAGCATATATTTTCATTCACATACTGAAGGAAAAATTTTTGTCATGTGGTACATGTTTCTTCTCAAGTCTGCATGTATATTAACAAATTTAATATTGTGCAAGAAATTCACATACTATTGTTATATCTTCATAGTGCCTGAAAAGATACTCCTAATCTTTGTGTTTCTAGTATTGATCTGCAAATTCTTGATAGTGTGGCGTTCTCCCTGATACTCAACTTAAAATGCGTTTTCAATATAGATGTTAGCAAGCTTATCCATTTGCTAACATGAGTCATTTTTAGCCCAGAATATTTCCTCTTATCGTCTTTGATTGTGACCAAAAGATCTTGTGAATTTGTTTATTCAGGGGCAATTTTTATGCTTTAATTTTCATTTTCATTCTCTGTCCAAATCTTTTAGTTTCTCAGTGCATTTATAAAAGCCTTTATCTTTTTCACTCTAAGCTCTGAGGCAATGTGTAATTCTGTACCATGAATGCCTAAATTTTCTGCCTGGTCATTTCTATATATTACTGACTGCAATTACTGCATATTTGTTTCTGAAAGTATGTATTTTTTGCTTATATACCACTTGTAGTTCACCCTGCTGACTTCTATTTCCATTTCCAGTTTTCGTCTCTTAATAATTTAATAGCATCCTAGTTTATATTATTTTTTGATGCATTATGCAAATTTGGTTTCTCAGAATTTTCCCAATTTCCAAAAAAATCATTTTTAGAAATTTTTAAAAGTGTTTCTTACTCCATAGTTTGTAAACACTGTTTTCAAAAGCTAAATATATTTGTTTCCTTAAACTGTGATTTAACTTAAATGAGGCAAGATTTAGTTTCCAGGCTCAGTATTTACTAAGAACATAACAAGTTATCAGAAGCTTAAAATAATCAGCTATGTTGTTTTTATAGCTGTGATTCAAGTTTACTTGTACAGAACCTACGTAATTTGTGCTATAGACAGGAATTAATACATTGTTTAATAACTAGTAGAGCATATGGAATGCTATTAATCTGGTAATGCTTATGTCTCTGTTTGACCTATTACACTTTATGTGTATAAAACTACATTTCTCATGCTGGAATGCAAACATTTCCAAGTTTCTGCTCTCTTGGCTTTTTAATTTGTAAGGAGTAATTTTGAATAAATAGGATAAAGACCAAGAGATGGAAGAAAGGTAGAGAGTAGGGAATCTAAAAGAAATTAAACTGGGTTATATACTTGTACCAACTCCCCACAGGGAATGTAATCATTGTGTAGTGCAAAGGTGTACTCATAAAAATAAATTAATTGGAAAAGCAATACCAAGATGGGAACAATATTCAGTCTCCCCCCCCCGCCCCCACAAAGCAGCACCTTATGAGCAGAATTTAGTCAGCATATGCTATGGGTCTCTGGGTTAATGAAATATACCAGGAGGATCTATTCGACAGCAAAGCCTGAGAAAAAAGTTTCCAATTCAAATGTTATTTGCCTTAGATTTGGTTGGATTCCCCAAAGTTTCTAGTACAATGCTTGAATTTTCTTCTTAGGTACCAGTGTTTCTTAGTGAGTTTCTATTATTTTACTTCTCTATACATTTTCTAAAGTTGGAATTCATGACAGTTTACATCTATCTATGAAATTGAAGTTAATTTAAATGTATCAACACTGGGAATGGCGATGCCCACCTATAATCACAGGACTTGGGAGGTTGAGCCAGGATCACCACAAATTCAAGGTTATCCTGTACAGTATAGGAAATTCAAAGTTAGCCTGGGCAACATCGTGAGTTCAAGACCAGCCTGAACTTCACAAGAAGAGCCTGACTCAAATAAAAGTAAGAATTTAAATATATCTATATTTTGATATTATTAGAAAAACATGTCTATAAATCATGCATTGAAACCATGAAAAAAACATAATCAAAACTTACTTCGTTGTATTGTTAATAATTTATAAATCTATGAATAATATCAATAATATGATTACTCATAATCATATCACAACTGAAAGAATCATGTACCTTTAGTTCCTTTGTATAAGTTTCTCTTTCATAATAGTATCAATGTAGTAAAGAGCGTCAACATGATATTCAAAGTGGCATTAATGACTCTGATCCCAACTTCAGAAACTGAGAGACCCCCCAGAAGGGCCCAATGACACCCTTCTCTGGAATGATGCTTGACATTCCAGCTATAATACTGGTCTGGTTCACATTTTTCTAGGATTCATTTATCTTAAAACTGTGATTTCTGCCAAATCACTTGAGTTAAAACACTTCAAACTCTCACCTTGCATTTATGTCTTCAGCTGAGGGGTTTGCAGGTTTCAGAGTTGGGAAAGAACAGAAAGAATACTAGGTAAGTTTCTATCTCCATATTGGAAAGATGGTGGTACTATTGGGCTGAAAATTCAGCAAACAGAAAGAGATAAAAACTGAAAATAAGCTGTGCCCACATTACAGTTTGTTCTTAGCTAATCCTTACTTAACTACATGTTTGTTGTCAAATGATTGCTTTTTTATTTTGTGAAAAAGTAAAACAAAATTTCATAACCAAATAATAAGAGAATAGCAATAGTTCTTTCACTGTATCATTTCCTCAAAGCAGTTACTCAGAGTATAAGACATAAACCAGAAAGATTGTCATAAAAAGAAACAGATAATATCATGAAACTTTCTTTTCACAGAACTGAGATGAACTAAGATAAATCGCTTTTCATTGAGCTAAGATAAACCAGGGAAATGAAACACAAATTAGCATGTACTATATATTGAAGTATTTCTAAAACAAGGGAATGTGCAATTTGCGGAAGAATTTGAACTTCTCCCTTATTCCTATTTATCTCTTCAATTTTGTCTCTGTCTCTCTTTCATATATATATATATATATATATATATATATATATATATAATATAATATATATAATCTCATATACAATACTATCTCTTATCTCCTATGATCTTTTATCCATTACAGATCATATTATTCTGTTAATAATGATTACGGTAGAGATACAGTGTTTGATAGAACCATATCTTGGAGGAGGAATACAGTGGCCATGCCAAATTGTAAAGTAGAATTTTGAGATTTTGAAATGATTTAATAGTCGCAGCCTTCAATGTGCACTTAGCTCTCTTGTTTGTTTGATTTCCTGTTTGCTTATGGTACCAGGGATGGAAACCACCCTTTGCCATGTGCTACATCCCAACTGTTGTTGTTGTTGTTTTTTTTTAATTGTGAGACAGGGTCTTTCTAAGTTGCCTGGCCTAGACCTGAACTTCTGATCCTTCTCCTTCTGCCCCTCAGAGTGCTGGGGTTCCATGACTCTGCCACCACAACTAGCTGATTTTAGCTTCGTTAGCATTTTTAAAAAATTCTCTAAACCTTAATCTGAAAAATGAAAAAGAATATTTAAGGTCCCTGGAGGGAAAAGTCCTCATTAAGTACAAAAATTCAGGGAGAGAAATTTATTTATTTATTTATTTATTTATTTATTTATTCGTTTGTTTGTTTGTTTTTATATATTTGGTGCAGGGTCTCAACTATGCACCTTGGACTTATAGAGATCCTTCTGTTTCAGCATCCCAGGTACAGGGATTATGGGCATGTGCCACCACTCCTGGACTTGGTGGCCTGCTCAGCACCCCAGCGGGGTGGGGCTGGCCTGGTATTTGGTGCAGGGGATTGAACCCGGTCCCTGTGCTTGCCCAAGCAGGCACTTAGTCTGCTAAGCTATCTCGCCAGCCTAAGGAGAGGAAATTCATACTTTTCCTTTCTTCATTCTTGGCAATCAGGAAAGTATTTGGCAAATAATAATTGCTCAGTAAATATTTGTTGCTTCAATAATTCGATGAACAGATGATAAATTAATAAAGTCAGTATCTTCAAAGGGTAGTTAGTATCCAGGCTGTTGGACTTCAGGGTATGCAGTCTGGTGTAATAAAGCTTTGTAAAAACTTTAGAAGGGGATCATTTTAGCACAAAACTCAATTGCTGTGTGACATTTAATCAATACTTATACCCCCAACTCTGAGGTTTCTTTTAGCCTACACTTCCCACTTTGTAATCTGAATGCTCAGAGAATTTTTAAACAGTATAAAATGTATAAACGGCCATAAATTCAAGTAGTAAATAGTTGTCTGCACTTATTTTTTCCAATTAATGACTTTGATGCCCTATGTATTATATTAGTAAGAAAATGTCTGCTGCTTTCCCCCAGAATTTCTGGTAAGCTCAGGGATTACTCAGTGTAAAATAGGGAGAACATTACAGCCTCAGCCATGGACTGTTGCTGTTGCTGTCCTGCCATGAACAGAACGACATTTTTGACAGATGACACCAGTCTACCTGTTGGTAATCTCCTTGGGGCCCACAGAGCTGGCCCTCTTGCCCTGGTTCTACAGGGAGCATGTGTAATTATATTCGCTTGAGGCAGCTTGGGTAACTATTTGTTTACAACAGTCATGCTCAATTCTTTGAACCCTAAGCCCACCTGCCTCCCAGGGTACCAGGCAGGCTTGATGATGTAATTTTCAGCCCAGTATTTTGTAGCTTTTTGAAACAGAACCTCTTCCATTTGCAGAATTCACATCAAATCAGCAGAGACTGGGTTGATTTTCTGTTCAACCCACAAAGTGTAAGTTTTCTGATACCATAAGGTATGCATATCCATATGTATATCCACATAAGTGCAAGTACTACGTGCCTGAGTTTTCAGTTTTGGATTCTCTTACTTTATGGCCAGGTTAGACTAAGAGTGGGGAAAAAGGAAGCAACACCCTTTTACAGTGTTTTATCCTTACTTGCATTCATACTTTTAGGATATTTTGGTAAGCTATATTTAAAATATGTATCTCCAGCACACACACCCTAACCCCTGACTAGTTTTTATTAATAATGCAGAACTGTTTTCTTCTTTAACAGGGTGAAATAATTGCACAGACTTTCTTCAATTATATTGTCCCATATGTTGTAAGATAAGTTCTATGAACATATGTGTTTCATTATGAACAGAAGCATATCAAGAAGAGAATAAAAGATATTTGGATACTTTCACAGTTGCCCTCTCTTCTGCAACCCTATCTAAACCCCCTGAAGATTCAGGAAATTTGGCTGATAATTACCTGTGAATCCTCTCACATAAAATTTCCAGTAGTTTCTGAAGTTAATACAACCAAAAAAAAAATGCCAATAGAACAGACTTTGCTATATTACAGAACATCTGGTTCTGATCCTGGCAAAAGAAAATGAAAAGTAATGGAAACCAATTGCCAGGGTATTTTTTTCAAGGTTCTTTTTTAGAAATGGGCAGAGATTCAATGGGCATCAATTCCAGGAATTGCTCGTTCCCTCCCCATTTTTGGTCCTATAGCTCTTTCAATTATGCACACATCCAGATTTATATGCAGCCATATCTTCTTTTATCTGCACAGCAAATCTTCACTTTACTAGAAATTTCTGATCTATAAGGTGGTGCACTTGAAAAAGAGTCAGCATACTAAATCTTTCGAGTTACAGGATTATAGTTATTAATTAGAATGTGTTTTGCATTTACTATTTGAAAAACAAGTGGTAGGTGTTGGTGAGATGTCAGGGACACTGGTTCGTTTTATTATATTCATATTTCCCAGATCTTATAAATTTACAAGAGATCTCATGTTTCACAGAAACAACACAGTTCTAAAGACAAAATATACTATAGTGTTAGCTGCTGAAAAGGAATTTTCAAACTTAACATTTAAAAATGAGAAAATAATAAGTGTGTGTGTTTTTATCCACATAAAACAAAACAATTTTATATAGCAGAGATCACATTTTAAATACTTTAATGAAAAGAAATAAATTTGTTCATGGATTTACTATCAGAGAAATATTCATCAATAAGCCATACTCCTAGAGAAATATAAGAGGTATAATCAGACACAAGGTGCATTTCTAAGAATGCCTTATCATTTCATTTTATTTGAAAGTAAAGCCAAAAACTGGTCAGATGTTTGTGATGCTGTTAGCAGAATATTTTTTTTTCTCCTATCTCTTGCCCTGTAATCAAAGTAGATTTCCTAGGAAAAAAATGCAATTTTAGGTAATCTGGACAAAGAAATATGACTTTAGGGAAACGAAAAGATGGTATGATATAAACTGCATAGGACATGTGGGTGACACAGGAATGACAAAAGCTAAGAATTTAGAAACTTCTAATTAAGCACTTCTAAAGCAGTCCATAACATTAAAAATATTTTAGTACTAAACTGATATCATATTTATGCAATTTCATTGCTCCATGATTTATGTTACTGAAGATTTCTGATCTAGAGTTTCAATTCTAACAAACCCCAAAGCATTTCTCTGCCATACTTTCAAGACTTCTAGTCTCCAAAGAACAGATTTCCTGGAAGTACAATAAAATATTAGGAAAGTGAATGATGTGGGATCTTTTCAAGTTGCCAAGAGTACTGGTGAATTCCTCACTTTGAGCGTCCTATCCCTGGGCTTTCTATTAGTGACATAGGCTTCTAGTTCATCATGACACTTTCTTCCCGATGTTCTGTTTGCCTGAGGACCAGCACAATCCTACCTCTCTCCTATAGCCAAATTCCCTAGGAATGAAGAAAAATTTGTACTAAATTCTTCAAAACAGTAACTCCTATATAACCAAAATTAAGCCTACACAAAATATTTTTTCAAAAATTTCAGCACTCCCTGTTATGCCTCCATATGCTCAGTGTTTGTTTTTTTGTACTGAACAAATAAAAAGGGGGGACTTGTGTTAAGAGAAGTATGTCAGAGTTACTTTAGTGAGGTACTGAATATCTATCAAAGTCATTCCCAGTTTTTGTGCAAACATAGATGTAAAATTCAATTAATATGTATATTCCATATCATAGCATGTAAAATATATGCACTGCAAAGGCTTAGACAGGCCACGATCTGTCAGGTAAATACATATTTTGATGCATGCTCAAACCCTAAATAAAATTTGGAAACCATTTGGAAGGTCTTGAGTAAATGTTCTTGATATTTAAAATATGCTCTGCCTTACCATATGTTTGAAGAATTATGAATATTGGCCAGTTTCTCTTTGCGAACAGTTGCAGTGCGAGGACTGACTTTTAGAAATTCCTCACTACAGGAGAGTGTGTCGAGGATCATTTGAATTCTGTGTGTATGAACTGTATGGATTTTTAAGATTTGAAGGATTAGTGGCAGGACAGTTGGGTCAGTTTAAATATTAAGACTAAGAGGCAAAGTTGAGATCAGAAAGCAATGCCTACTCTGGAAATAGCAATGTGACAGGCACTGAGGAGCGGCCCAGAGCCATTCTCCTTCATTAACAGCTGCCACAGTTCTTGTATGTCTAGGCCAGAGGTGAAAGCCTCACTCTAGAAGACACCTCCAATGAGGGAGAGCCTTCACCAATGTGGCAGCTGAGTATTGGCACCTCCGAGTGATCAGTGGAGTTGGGAGCTATGGAGAGCCTCGCAAGAATCTCAGAGCTAAATCAGCTACTCTTATATCCTGATTCTGTCTCTTTGTGCTTGGTAGCTCTGGATAAGCTGCTTATCCTCTCAGAGCTTTAGGTCCATTATCTGTAAAATGAGGTTAATAAAATCTCCCTACAAAGCCACGGAAAGGATGAGCAGCTCACACGTATATGTATCTAGTCCACCCTGTACTACTTTTCCAATAAAAATGCTTCTCCCTTTGCATACTTTCCTGCATAACTTTTTACCCAGGCTCAACGTTTAAACTAAGATACACATGGATAACTACCAAATCTATGCCAACCTAGATTTCTTTGCCATGCTTCAGGCTCTTAGAGACCCCCTTGTCTCTCAGTTGGACTCACATAATCTCCCTGCCATATCCATTTGTTATGGTGCAGGACTCATATGTTTGTTAAAAGTTTCATGTGATATCAAAGGCGGGACTTTGGGAAGGTAATTGGATCACCAGGGTGCTATATTTATCATTGGATTAGTTCATGGATGATTTTGCAGCTGAATGGTCGGTGAGGAGTCAAGACCTCACCTGTATGGATGATTCCCTGGAAACATGGCCTGAAAAAGTGTATTCTTGCCCCCAGCTCCTTTTTCCTCTGTTTTCTGCCTCTGTGTGGTGGAGAACTTTGTTCTACCAAGCTTCTGCTGTGATGTTTCTGCTTTGGAGCCAGCCGGCAATGGACTGGACCCTCTGAAACCAGAAAACAAAGTAGACCTCTCCTTCTTTAAATTGTGGATGCTAAGTATTTTATCCCATCATTCTCCAATATATTTGGCAAAGCAATCTGCCTAAAATGCAAACATACATGGCCCTTTTCTTTTCAAAAGCCTTCAATCAGGCCCCATAATCTGCAGTATGGATCTTCTGTCTGTGACCTAAGAGCCCACAAAATGATGGTGGAAGTAAATGGTATGTGCCCTGTATTCAACTTACTACCTGCACCTTCCAAAAGTTTCCCAATACAATATACTCTAAATTCTGGTTTCTACAAGAACTTCCTCACCTTTCCACTGTTTTCCCTTACTTTCAGCTGTACTAAACCACATATATATGTTATTTAGTCATACAGAATTGGTCAGCTGTGCTGTGGTGTTATGCAGTTGGACCTGTTATATCTTTTATTTTCACCTGACCAACACTGATTCATTCTTTAGTTTTCATATTAGCTCTCACATATTCCAGGAATCCTTTCTTGAATACCTGAACCACCTTCAGAATTATTTTTTTTCCTCTGCAAACCCACAATCTACAGTGAATCTTTGTCTTCATCCCTTCTGGTTGCAAAAAAAAAAAAAAAATCATAAAATTAGTAGCTCATAAGAATATCTTTATCTTTTATTGGTGTAGATCCTGAGAAATTTGAAGTCAAAGTACCAACAGATTTGATGCCTGCTAAAAGAAGAACATCTCCTTAAGTGAAATAAATCAAACCCGCATGTCCAAACATTGTACAATGTCTTTATTGTGAAAACGTGAAAAAGAAAAATGGAATCTGAGGGGTACAATAGATACTGGGAACAAAGAATGAACTTATTCAAACATTAAGAGTTACTGAGTTGAGGAAAAGGACAGGAGAGGGAGTGGAGGAAAGAGATTTATCTATGTAAGCAGGATTGTTTGGACTACTGTACTGTGCATTTTTGCTGGTCTATGGAAAGGAGCAGTTAATGTTTTAATTTGTTTTGTCTCCTTTTTTCAATTGTTTATACTTCTTTTCTTCTTAATTTCTTATACATTTCTTTTTTTCTTTCTTCTTCAAATTTTACATGCATATATCTAGTAATATGAATAACTATTTGGAAGACAACACTATGTACTTCAAGAAATACTCTGACATTCATATGACTTTGTTAAATGAAATTGTGCACCACTTTCAATTTTTTTCTGTCTTAATTCTAATTTGTACTCTCTTTAAAAATTTTTTAAAAATTTAAAAATAAAAATAAAATAATCCTTCCTCATAGATGGAGTCTTTCATCTGTTTTCCCATGTAGTAGAAAGGACAAACAGGCTCATTTTAGTTTCTTTTATTAGGGGATCAACCCCATCTATGAGGGCTCCACCTTGCTCTCCTAATCAATCCACAAAGGTCCCACTGCTTAGCACTATTGCAATGATAGCAAACCTTTTAAAATTGCAATGCTACAAGTAGCCTGCGGCAGCACATACACCATACATCCAACGCCACTGTCTTACAGAATTAGGGAGAAGGTTCTGCATATAAATTTTTAGGGAACACAGTCATTCAGATTACACCATTCCACTCTGCTCCCCCTATTCACACCTTCCTCACAAACAAAATGATTTATTCCACCCCAGTGTCTCCCAAAGTGTTAACTCATTCCAGAAATAACCCAGAAGTCCGGAGTCTCATCTAAATATCATCTAAATAAGATATGTGAGATTCTAGCTAGAGTTCATCCTAGATAAAGTTGGTCTACAGCTGTGAACCTATGAAATAAATGATATCATGTGCTTTAAAATTTCAAGGGTGGGACAGATATGAAATAAATATTTTGATTCAAAAATGGAGAAATAGGGGTTGGGGAGATGGCTCAGTTGAATAAGCACTTCCCTGGCAAGCACAAGGGCCTGAGTTCAATCCCAGGTTCTGAAAAAAAAAATGGAGAAATATGAAAGAAGAAAGAAATAGTGGGTTCCAAGTAAGTCTAAAACCCTGTAAAATCAAGCTATATTTAACCTTAAGCATGAAAGCAATATCTTTGATGGAATTTTCTGCTTTTCAGACACTGGTGCAGGAATTGGTTCACCAAAACCTTGTTCAGTCCTATCCTCAAGGCTTCATTGGACTCAGCATTCATGTCCTGGTGCTATTGGCTAAATGCATGTGAATCTTCTATCAGTCCAAGATAGCAGGGCTGGCTCCATCCCAGAGCTCCCCGAGGAATTGTTTTAGGGTACTCTTGCTCTCATCTCACTTCTGTCATAGTCCTCTGCCTGGGCCCCAAGTCCCTCTGGATCAGCCTGTGAAATCTAAGCAGAGCCTTCACAGCTCCTACCGTTCTTCATGCCTGTGGCGGAAGAAGTGGTCAATTTGATGTTTATTGAAGAGATTTCCCTCAGAGATTCTGTCTTCTGACTGATGCCACATGGAGGAAAGAGCAAGGTGGCTCTCTTTGGCTTCTTGTATAGGAGGGCTAATCACCTTCCAAAGGCCATACTTCTTAATACTCTCCTACTGGTGATTAGATTTCAATATATGAATTTGGTTGGGGAGAGACACCAATATTTGAACCACAACAGTTCTTAAAATCACATGAAGTCACACTGTATTATTTTTCTTACTATAGATGACACTTTTCAGTTTCTTTGTGTGACTGACAGTGTTTGATGTCAGACATTGTGATTTTAATCTTGTTGCCTATAGTATTTCTGCATTTGTATAAATATTCTTGAGTTTTGTCCCTTCACACATTTATATTATTTGGAAAGAGTCTGAGCCTTTCAAGTCTGGGTATTAACTGTGAAACTGGACCAGAGCAGCCTTTAGTCCTTTTCTCTTTTCTTTCTTATTTTATTTTATTTTATTTTTTGACTCAGTATAGAGGAATCTGACTCATGCTCCATAAATTGTGATTTTTTTCTATTCTGGCCCTGGTACACCAAGTAATTCTCTTCCTGATGTGATGTCTAAGTATTATTCCTTCTAATCTTTTCAGATGGATTTTCCTTTGATCTTGGATGATTCTTATTTTTCTTTGTTTTCTTTCTTTCTTTCTTTCTTTCTTTCTTTCTTTCTTTCTTTCTTTCTTTCTTTCATGTATTTGGTACAGGGTCTCACTATGCAGCTCAGACCTGTAGTGATCCTCCTGTTTTTAGCCTTCCTAGCACTAGGATTAAAGGCGTGTGCCACCACAGGCAGTCTTGATTCTTTAATATACATGTGCTAATGAGTTCTCAGTGAAGACTGCAGGAGCACTTTCATGCTTCCCCAAGGCCTTTTTTTCTGTGCAGTAGTATTCTTTCCTAAGTCTACCAGGAGAACTCTAGAAATGGCTTCTCCCAGAATTCTTAGCTTCAACACCTAAACTCAAGGAGTCTACAAGGGTGTGGCCAGGAAACTCCCCAGGCTGTAAGGTGAGACAATCATTCACTGAGCTTGCCTCATTCAGTTATTGTGTTTCAGGTTTCAGAAATCCTTGCCTATGTTGGCATGTGTCCAATATGTTAAGAATTATTATTTAATATGTTTTAGTTGTTTTAGCAGAGGCTAAATTCCTGTCGCCTCAACTTGAGCAGAAACAGAAGTGCCTTATAAGAATTGATTTATGACTGTGCTATAGTCTATATGTTTATGTCCCTTCAAAACTCATATTCTGAAATCCTAACCTCCTGGTTAGCAGTAGGAGGTGTGACCTTATGTCATGATAGAGGAGACTTATGAATCTGAGCAGGGACCTAACAAAAGAGGCCCAGGAAATCTCTTTTCCCAGTTAAGGACGTACCAAAAATATAACTCTCTATGAACAAGAAAGCAGGTCTTAATCCACTGAGTCTGCTGGAATCCTGTTATTGAATTTCCTGGCCCCCATTACTGTGAGAAATTAATTTCTGTTGTTCATAAAACACAGTCTATGATAGTTCTGTTGTAAGGTACTAAATAGATTAAAATGTACTCTACTCTCCTTACTAAACCCTGAGATACTTACTAGCAGGTCTTTGTATTTCTAGTACCTAGCACAGTGTTGTGCTATTGTATATATTGTATTGTATTGTGTATATTGTATGTAAGAGACAAAAAAATTTTTAAAACAAGCATCTACATCAAAAGAAAAGTGGAGACAAGAAAGAGAAGTGAGAGGAGAGAGAGAATTAAGATCTTAAATCTACTACAAGAATATTTAAAACATAGTTGACAGAGCTATCTTCCTCTACAAAACTAAAATCTCTCTAGTTAACCATAAGGCACAGCTACCAACAGAATAACTTAAACTAGTGAAGATCAGCACACAGCACCCATACTATTTATCACTACTAATCAGAGCTCAAAAAATGCAGGATCATTACATGAGAATCAAGAAATGTAGTATGATCTAGTCTAATAATAGTAAGTGTTGAAGCTCCTTGAATTATAGTCTCTTTCATTGATAATGATTTGACCTCCTCTGGTTGTACTGACTTGTTGTGGGAAGACAATTACGTGATATTCAACTAAAGAAATATTTCAGTAATTGCTTTCATAAAACATCTCATGCAGGTTATTATATTATAATTTATCTAACAATCTGACAAACCTGCACTCTTTAGTTGAAGAAAACGTTATCAAATTAATGAATATTAGCATTAAAGCCCTAGTTTAAAAAATTATCAGAAGTAGAGATGGTTAAAATATGATTATGATTTGGATTACATTCTCTCAACATTCTGACACGATGTCTTAATCTGAAGTGCCTCAGAATGTGACTTATTTGGAATTATTAAAGATATAAGTAGTTACATGAGAACATGTTGGTTTAGTTTGGGCCCCTAGTCCAATATAACTGGGGCTCTTATTTGTATAAAAGGAATTTTGGTGTTGGGAGGTAGCTCAGCAATCTAAGTGCTTGCACGGCAAGCACAAGGAGCCAGGTTTGATCCCCAGTACCATATGCTGTGCAGGCCCCCAAAACCCAGACACACCATGCTGGCCATGAAAACTGGGCATAGTGTTACACACCTATAATCCCAGCGCTGAGGAGGCTGAGACAGAACAATCACTATGAGTGAGCTGCCTATTGAGATCCTATACCAAACAAAAAAATAAATAAAAAGAAATCTGGACATATACATGATGTACATACACAAGGAAAACAATGTCACTTGGCTGCCACAAATTTTCAGCAAACCACCAGAAGGTAAGTGAGAAGCATGGAACACATTTCTTCTGCAATCTTCAGAAGAATGAGTTCTGGTGATGCTTTGACCTCAGACTATTTACTGCCCAGAAGAGGAAGACAGTAGATACCTGTTGCTCAAACCACTGATATTGTATTTATTACACTAGCCCTAGCAAACTAAACAAATCTTAAGTTAAAATTAAAGAACATCTAATCCTCCCTAATCATACAGGTAGGAAGTTGGGAACTGACATCTCTTGAATACCTATCTTGATAAAATTATCTCATTTACATCATACATTTCCATCATATAGGTCTTCCCACCCATTATATAACATGAATAAAGCTAAGATTCAGTCTATATAACTTTTCTAAGCTTGTCAAACCCTTGTAATTCAATCCCGTACTCCTCCTACCATATCGTAGTGTCAAATGCTAAGCAGGGGCAGAATGGAAGTATCAGAGATCAGCTCTTAAGCATATTTAATGACATCTGAAATGTTGATTCTTCTTTGCCATGTAAGGTTACATATCATAGGGGTTAGGATTTGAACATTACAAGTAAGGCAAGAGACATTTTTTCCTCGCCTATCTCAGGATGTAAGGCAGGTTATAGGGAATTATGAGAAACCCAAATAGAAGCAACACAGAATTCTTCAAGATCTTAGAACAAATGCATTTCATTTTTGTCAAGAGCTACTTGCTGGGCCAGCCTGATAGATCAGTGGACTAAAGCACCTGCTTAGGCAGAGCACAGTGGCCAGGGTTCCATCCCCAGCTGTGCTGGTCCTGTCCCCAAGGCATGCTGAGACGGTGATTGAGACTAGACATGGTGGCGTGCACCTGTCATCCTAGCCCTTAGGAGGCTGTAAACAGGAGAATCACTATGAGTCTGATCTACGTAGTGAGACCCTGTAGACCCTGTCCTAAATACAAAAAATAAAAATAAAAGGAGCTGCTTGCTTTTAGGAAAGCAGATGATGGCTTGGGTTGCCATTAATGCTGGTAGGGGCTCAAACCTTCACCACAAGACATCAGGAGTGTAGTGAAAGACACCTATCCCTGAGTGTCGCATGCTTTTGTACACATCAATTTCAAATTTCTAACTTAGAAAATAAATGACGTGTCTCTGTAGTACAAAGTGTCTTGCAGGCGTGCTTGCAGTTCTTTCAAATGATGAAGGTTTCCTAATAGTCACAGGACACCTCAGCTGGTGTCCATACCCTCTGCTTGCAGTCTCTACCTGGGTCTTGTGAGGTTTTTTATATTTATTTATTTATTTATTTA
>NW_004524640.1:3545813-3558347 GCF_000260255.1 Octodon degus
TGTAGCTTTAAAAAAAATTATTTATTTATTGTTTTATTTTACTTTATGTATTTAGGACAGTGTCTACAGGGTCTCACTATGCAGCTCAGACTTGTAGTGATTCTCCTGTTTATCCCAGGAGATAAACACATTTAATCCCAGCCTCCCAAAAACTGGGATTACAGGCGCGTGCCACCATGCCCAATCTCAATCGCCATCTCAGCATGCCTTGAGGGCAGAGCCGGCACGCCAGACCTGGGGATCAAACCCCTGAACCCTGCGTCTGCCTAAGCAGATGCTTTAATCTGCTGAGCTTTCTGGCTAGTTCCTGTGAGGCTTTTTAGACAAAAAAGACCAACATAAATGCAGCACAAGGGATGATGAAAATGTATTGTGAATGTTTAAATCAAAAATAATAATTATTGTTACATAAGACCTTGTCATTGCTTCTCCAAATACTTGCCCTCACTTCAAATTCATTTATTGCATCGTTCTTGCTGTTTTCTGAAGTGGTTCACTCTTTTGTGAGTGTCTTTTGTGGTGCTGCTGTGGTTGTGGCAGTGTACTAAGTTAATTCAAAGTTTCTCCTTCCATGGTCATTTTGACTTTGGGAAAGAGCTGGGAGTCATACAGTAGCAGATGCATGAATAAGTTGGACAAGGGTTTGTTGTAATGTTTTTATGAAGCTGCATGTCTGCTGAATGGCACTGGGCTGCAGTATTTGCTTTGATTTTGATCACACACTATAAAGACACTCACGAAAGTGTGCTTTCAGAACTGCTTCAGAAAGTGGCAGGAACTAAGTGTGTTTAAAGTGAGGGAGAATATTTGGAAGGTGCTTAATAGGAATGTGTCTTTTACTACAGTGATTTTTTAATTAAACTTTCACAGTACTGTATTTTTTTTGTTACACCACATAGGAAGTGTTGTCTGCTTCTTCTTCCATGAGTAATAAAGTTCTTTGCTTCTTTCCCAGGAATTGTTTATGTTGTTCCAGTGTCTATAAAATCATATCAGTCTACATTTCAGTTTGTCTGAGGAGTAAATGCTCAGATTCTTACAGTTCATAATAGTTTTGTGATAATGACAGGATGCTGACAGAGAAATGGGTCTCTAGAGGAGAACCAGGGAAGGGACTTTGTGGTCTGTGTAAGAGAATATGTAGCTGCAGATCATAGAGATTCATAGTGAAAATTCAGAAGTCTTTCATGGATACTACTGAGAATGTAGTCTTTACTAATAATAACCCCAGGCTTGTCTATTGGTCCATTTCCGGTCAGAAATTTGTCTAGAAGAGGGTATAGAGAAATGAAAATTAAAAGGCTCTTGGGTGTCTTGCACATGACCCTTGCAGATGAGAGGTCTAGATATGAGAACAGCTAGGGGAAGGTGGTAGTTACAGCTGCTGAAACAGGACCCACTGATTTATCAGTGAGAAAGAAAGTGTGGAAACTTGACTTATAGATTCCTCCATCTACTCTGAAAAATGTGGGAGGGTGAAAGACATCAGTGCTGTATAATCATCCTTCAAAGAAATAACATTCTGATACAGCTTTCCCAGATTCTTGGCTTAAAATTAACCAACGACCAAGTCTTCCATCCCTCTCCAGATGGCTGCGGCCAGGAGCTGATGAGCTCTGCCCTTAACCTTTCTATGAAGTTTATCAGAGGTGATAAGAATGACCAATCTCCTGCAATGCCCACAAAAAGTACACATAACACCACTGAATGTTAGGTGTTATCCCATTTTCATATATAATGGAGGAAATGAATGCCATCCAGCTGGTGTGCAGTTCTTCCAACAAGCACTAAACCCAGTTATTCAGAGAGACCTAAGAACCATAAGACTCACCATCCAGACAAAAGACGACACAGGGGTCAAGGTATGCCCCCTCAGATCACCAGAAGACATGCTTGACTGCGTGTCCCAGGACTTATAATCACTGTCCTCCCAGGCCCCAGGACAATCATGTATGCCTCAGGACTGTATTATTTTGTGGAAGTCAGGCAGACATTATGTATCTGAGACATCCTCTCTATTGTTCCCACGGAACTTAGAGGCAAAAGCAAATGAAGCCAATGCGAAGCTCAGGCAACCTGCTATGCCACGATTAACATAACTCTTGGTCTCCAATCCAGGAGTCTTGTGGCTTCTACTAACATCTGTGAAGTTGTGTCAGGATAACTGCTGATCTTGGCAACCAGGATAAAATCTTAGCTTCTCACTACTTGTTGAAAATCTGCCCTTATGAACTAGCTGTTATTCTTTCTGACGATAAATTTGAAGATTTAAAGGGAATCAGTTATCAACTTGACCAGAAGACAAAACTTAGTTGCACAGGACAAGGACTCACACCCCCAGCTTTTCTAGTGTTGTGGCTGCTTCCCCTTCTTTAGCTTCTAGGATTTTATGGAGTTTCCTATGATGAGAGGTCTGGGATGAAGAAAATTTGGAGTCCAGTTTATTGACTTTCCCGATACGCTAATACAAGCAGCAGTAGACAGCAATGGTATTACAACACTGTTTAGCATGATCTTGAAATATTCCTAGGAAGATTTCTTCACTTAAACAGGAAGGAAGGCAAGACTGAGGTCAAAGCTCAGTGATTCCTGGATAAAAACAATCTGGATGAATCTGTAGTCTTCAAAAATTCTAAAGATCTAAAAATCAGTCTTCGGGAAGTAGGACCTGAGCATGAGAATAATATTATCTCTCATGTGGTTGCTGAATGAAAAACATCTATTTTAGAAGAAATTCTTAACACTCAGGCAGATAGATGATGTGTTCTGGTATGGTCAGCCAAGTGCTTGGTCATGGGCTAATGCTTGTGGCTATGCTGAACAGAAGAGAGCCCACTGCTGTGCCAACAGCCTCATTCTCTAACCAGAAAAAAAATCCTGAATTATTCTTTTCCCTAAATTATGGAACTACACTTTAAGGAACCAGTACTTGCCAAATGACAGATATAATTATATCAAATATAAAAACGTAAAGCCATATTAATATGCTGAGCTGTAAAAAGCTCAAGTCAACAACTTCTGACATTGCCAGTCCTACTGAAAACCAAGTACTATTAGGCACTACTGGACTATAATGGATTATTTTGCTGAATTCACGCACCTACAGTATTTAAAGGGTGATGGAATACCCATCTCCAACAGAACTAAACAAAGAAAGGGGCTACAAATGAAGTTGTATCTTTATATACAAAATAGTTAAGATAGATATACAGCTACTTTCTCTTAATTCAATGAGAAGAAAGATTTGTACTAATAGTGTTTGGACAGGATATCATGTCTTCATCTTATACTATGAATAATCACTAAGAAGACAACAATATGCAGTATATTATTGAAACTGTCCCACTAATTGGTTTTGAAACTGTCTCATTGCTATTTGTTTCTCAATAAAATCAATAAAGAAAACAATGTGATGTGTACTTGTTGGATTAGACATTCAGTATTTCAGTTTCATATTCTTTCTTGCTAGCTCTCTCCTGCTAATACCTTCAACAGGTATACTGGAAGCATGTTGCTGTTATGGTAAACAACACCATGCAGCATCAAGTCATTGCCTGAGAACAAGCAACCTTAGTACTATTATCATGCAAGTTATCTCAAGACTCTCCTGGCCTTATAATATTTGCAAGATGCAATGTTTATATTTGGGCTGGAGAGATAGCTCAGTGGGCTAAGCACCTGGTTTGGCAACTGCAGGGACCTGTCCCACATGCCATTCTGGCCCCACCTAGGAGAAGTGCTGAGGTGATGACAAAGTCTGGGTGTTATGGCGCATGCCTGTAATCTCAGAGCGGGGGAGGCTGGAAACAGGAGGATTACTATGAATCCAAGCTGTGTGAAACCCTGTACAAAATACATGAATGAAAAAAAATATTTTATCAAAAATTATAGCATCTTATATGTTTGAATTTTATTGCATTCATGGATCTGCATTTCATAGTTGGGTAATTTTTACAGCAAATTTGTAATGAAAAGAGCAACTCAACAGTAATAACAGATTATGTTTTATAAAAGCTCCCAGTATCCTTAACTTCAGAATGACTATAATGACCATGTCTCATTTCTTTCTTTTTTTTCTTTTTGTACTGGGAATGCGGCTCACAACTTCATGCTTGCCAGGACGGCGCTGTGCAGCTGAGCTATGTCCCCAGCTTCCCAGCCTAGTCTTATGCAGATATATTAACTTTTTTTATTTTTTTATATCATAACATATTAAATATATATTAGCATATTAAATATATTATATCATAACATATTAAATAACAATCACCTCTAATAATTTATCTTGGTACTCTTAATTGATTACATAAGCATTTTCAAGGTCTAACAACTTAGACAACATCACTGTACAATTAGAGAATTGGAAGATTCGTAGGACAGAATTCTATTCATAGATCATGAGCAACTACTGAAAGTTTTATCATTAAGTCAGGAAAGGATTCTCCTGTGTCTTAAAAAATGTTTAAGTTTGAAGGAATTTCTGATAGACCCACAGCTGGAATAGCATTCTTTAGGGTGGAAAAAAACAATATTAACCTAAAGACACACTAACCCAACAGAATGCCACCTCCACAGAACTACCTACATGCAGTTAAATATAGATATTAAGTCAGAAAGTCATATTGAGTTTAATTTGGTGTTCTTTATGTATCTTCCTGACAGCCTTATGGGTTGTTAGGTTTCTGCTTTGCAAAGTTTAAATGGTGATGTCTCTAAGAGCTTGAAACTTTTAACTTTTTTATTTCTATTTTGTTTAATAAGCACTTTCCATCAACCATCATTTCAACAATTAGTACAAGAAAAGTGAGTGCTCTGATAACATTTCACCTAATTTTGAGAGATATTAAAAAACTAATCTCCAACAGGCAAGGAAATTATCATCTACCGCAACATTAACAATAACATGAAGTTAAAAATAGTAAAATTATTTTATAAATTGACATTTTCTTTATAATTCTTCCAAATGTTTTTTCTTTTCTTTAACAATTTATGTTATAGGTTTTTTTTAAAGTCTCACAAAAGTGATATAACTGCTACACAGCTAGGTTATAACAACTGCACAGCAAGGATTTCCAAGTATCCTGCCCTTCATTCAATATCTTTCTTGGCTCCTTGAGAGAAGGTTATTATATAATAATTACACGCTGCTTTATTTATGCCTTATTACTTTAGTATTGTACACTCTTCTCTGTTAGCAAAGAGGACTGGAGGTGACACAGGGCCAACAGCAAGCATTGACAGGCTCAGATCAAAAGCACCAATTATGATCAATAATTAGATTAATGAAAAATACAGGTAATATACCCATTCCTTGGGATTTCTATTTCCTATTTTTCTAGGATACTCTTTTTTTTTTTTTTTGACGGAACCAGGGATTGAACTCAGACACTTGCACTTGCCAGGGAAGTGCTTTTTCTACTGAGCCATCTCCCCAGCCCCCCTAGGATACTCTTAATAAGAAAAAGCTGTAAGATTAATATGAAAGACAGATAAATAAGTGGGAAAAGTTCTTCCTTTCTTACTCCATGTCTAATATCATCCTATCCAAATTCTGGATCACATCCTAGTAGATCATAAAACTGACATATATCATTTATTTTCTCCCCTATCTCCCAATTTCTATTTATTCTGTCTTCCTCTCTTCAGGATATGTAAAACCAATAGTTGAAGGGTGTTCTCTCAAACTTACACAATAATTATCCCAGACGTACAGTATTTGATATTACTATGGTTGTTCCAAGTAGGTCTTGGCACACTTGTTCAGGTAACCAATAAGCAGAATAAAATCTGGTCAACTAGCAACTCACTTATTCCAATAAATTGAATGCTTATGATGGACTAGACTCTGATCACAGACTGTAAATTAATTGGTAAGACGTATAATTCATGCATACAAGAAGTTCATGGTCCTGAAGAGTTATATGCTGATCAAGAAATTAAGATGCAAATGTGATAAAGAAAAAGTATCAAGGAGTAGATTGTAATGGAGACCTAAATTACTGCAGAATGGGACAAATTAACAATAACAGCAACAACAACAAAATGATGTAAGTTATCCTGATAGAAAAGCAACTTTAATTACTGAAACATTATAGAATTTAATGATAATGTTCCCACTGGGAAAGGAAGATTGACAAAGATTAGAGCAACAAGCCAGAGAACCAGTGCAAAGATCTGGAGGTGACAGAGAACATAACATAGCTTATGAACTGAAAACTGACGTCCTTTTTCTGTTGCTATACTAGAACACCTGAGGCTGCATGAGAAATAAAGAAAAGAAGTCCATGGTGTTGGAGGCTTCTGTTTAAACTAGAGAATCTTAAACATAAAATCATCCTTGCCCATTCAAAATGACAACACCACACCTTATGGTGTGACAAGACAAGCAACTAATTGACATTCAAGGATTGAAGAGAAAGATGGGATGTAAGCACTTCTTGCCCAACACAGCGGCCACAAAGGAAAGGGCAAGAATAATTCAACTGACATATTGAAGAGATCGGAGAAAGCTGACTGCAGGCTAGCAAAGGATAGAATGCATGAGGGACACAGGCATGGGAATTCTTTCTTACTGGAGATCCATCAGCAGGTCAGCTAAGAGTAGTCACTAAATGAGTCCATGGAATGCAACACATGCACTGTGGGAAACAGCAGGCACCGTGAGTTCAGGAAGACGTGAGCACTACCACCACCCCCATACATGTAGACATGCCTGATCCTTCTTCTCTACTATCTTTTAAAATTCTTTTAGTTTTATATAATTATTTGTTTGTAATACATAACAAATACATTCATTGTGGGAAATTGGTACACATACATTGAGTCTTAATCCTTTCTACTTCTCCTTTTTCCTGCCCTCCTTCCTGTTTCTGCTCTGGCCAGATATCCTTCCATCTCCACAAAATCCATCTCCCTCTGTCTGATCATCTACTTTTCATTTTTTCTTTAAATTATTTATACTTTTTGTTTGTGTGGTTTTTTTTTAATATTTGGTACAGTGTTTATAGGGTCTCACTATGTAGATCATACTCGTAGTGATTCTTCTGTTTTCAGCCACCCAAGTGCTGGGATTACAGGCACACACCACCAAGCCCAGTCTCAATGGCTGTATCAGTGTGCCCCTGGGGGCAGGGCCAGCACGGCATGCCAGGGGTTGAACCCCAGCCACTGTGCTCTGCCTAAGCAGGCACTTTAGTCTGCTGAGCTATCTGGCTGGCCCAAATTCTTTATACTTTGTTTGGCCATATAAAACAAATCATATGACATTTAACTTCCTGTGTCTGACTTATTTCAACTAGCCTCTTTACCTAATGGTGCTGGAAAATCTTGTTATATGCAGTAGAATGACTCTAGACCCCTATATGTCACTGTGTACTCAAATCAAATCAAAATGAATAAAAGACCTAGCTATAAAACAGAAGTACTGAATCTGCTGGAAGATGAAATATGGAAAACTCTTGAGTACATAGGCATGGAAAGGAAATATCTGGACCAAAACCAATTGCACAAGAAATAACACCCTATCATCTGCTCTGAACAAAATATTAATCTACTAGGAGACAGTACATTCCCCTTAAGGAATTATTAAAAATTCATTCCAACAATGAATTGGCTAGGTGGTATTTTTTTTTCTTGGTATGAAACTGAGCGATCAAGTATGTGATAATAATGGACTCAATTAAAATGCTCTATTTCTGTCATGTAGAACTATGATGTAAATATATAAGGTAAGTATTTCTGAGCTTAAGAAATAAACTCATTGAAGCTACAGGATAGTAAGGGGAGAGAACACTCATTAGCCCTGGGGTAATGGTGGGAAAATATCCCGTGCCACAAAGCAAGCTTGGGAAATGGGTATTGTCACTGAGAAGGAAAAAAATCTTATGCCCAGGAAAAGAGTACTTTATAAGCCCACAGTTTAATGTAAAAATTCCCTAAAGGAGATTGATGAGATTAGAATGAGTAACAAACAAGTCACAGTAGGAGACTAGTATAGCAGGGACAGGAGCATGAGAAGAGACTCCGAGTGATAAACAGGAATCCACACAAGGCCATAGCAGGTATCAATAAAAACTGTAAATAAATTCCCATCCCAAACACAAAGTAATACTAGAGGAATTTGAAGGCAATACATGCAAATCCTGTTCAACTCTGAAAAAATACTGGAAATCTTACACTAAAGATCTATAGGAAAATAGCACATTGTTCCAACTGTTAAGCTTCTGCCTCTATTCTCCTAAATGTGATGCTCACATTTCAGCCAAAGATTGTGAGGTGTGAAAAACCTCAAGGAAAAGCGACATAATGTCCTAGGACAAAATGATCTTATTTGAAGCAGACTCAAGAATGACAGATGTCAGAATTGCTTAGGGAGAAAATTTAAAGTAACTATAATTAATGTGTATTTTTTAAATTTAATGATGGTTGTTGCATTACATATTTTCATTGTGAAATCTATTCTTCAGATTAATAGATATATGTATACACAATTGGTCAAATAGTTAAACATTAATGCTTGCTTTCAATCCACTTTAATTTTTTCTTGTCCTTTTTTACTATATCTATATCTATCTATATATTTATAATTTATTTTAAAGACAGTATACTAAATGATAAAACATTAGAAATGATACCCATTTAGAACAACAAGGTAAGAGGTATTCAATCATGGTTTTTGTATCACCACTTTGCTGTCTCTGATGTAGTTGCTTAGATTATAGATCATAGTATATAGTCAGTCAAAGTGAAAATTTTAAATATTAATTGATACTTTAAAACAATGATTGAAATGAGCACTGCAATCATCTCAGCTACTCTGAGTATATACTTCCATGGGTTTCTCCTTTACTTTTTTTCCTATCTTTTTTTTCTTTCCCTCACCTTCATTGTTTATTCCTTATGTTCAGTTTCTTTCCATTTTCCTATATCTATTATTCTTGTCAGAATTTATCTATTTTTTCAGATTCTTACACTAAGGATACAATATAATATTTATACATGTGGGTCTGATTTACTTCACTTAGTAGTATATCCCCTAGTTGCATCCATTTACCTACAAAGGCCTCAAGATTGTTTTTCTTTGCAGCTAAGTAACACTCCATTGTATAAAACTATCACATATTTTTCATCCATTCCTATGAATGATGGGCATTTTGGTTGTTTCTAAGGGTAATGATGGGCATTTTGGTTGATTCTAAGATTTGCCTATGACAAGTCATGATGCTATAGACATGGTTCCACATATAACACTGTAGTATGATGTTTTCAGTTCTTTTGGAAAAATACAAAGAAGGGGAATAGATGGGTTGAATGAGACCTCCAATCCTAGTTTTTTGAGGAGTCTCCACATTGATTTCCACAGTGACTTTACCAGGATACATTCCCACCAACAGTGGAGAAGGGTTTCTTTTTCGCCACAGCCTCTCCAGCATTTGTTATTGGTTGATTTCTTTATGATAGGCATTTTTTTCTGGATTGAGATGGAATCTTAGTGTTGTTTTAATTTGAATTTCTCAGAAGGCCCATGCCGTGGAACATATTTTCCTGTATTTATCTGCCATTTGTGTTTCTTCTTTTGAGAAGTGTGTATTCATCTCAGATGCCCATTTTTTGGATTGGATCTTTGAATTTTGGAGTCCTGATATTTTAGTTCTTTATATATTCTGGATAGAAGTCTGTTCTCTCAGCGATTGTTAAGAATTTTGCCCAATTTGTATGTTGTTTTTTCGTTGTTGGTGATTTCTTTTGACATGAAGAAAAACTTCTCAATAAGATGAAAAATCAGTTGTTGATTCTTTGAAGTATTTCCCATGCAGTTTGGTTTTTGATCATGACTCTCTGCCTATCCCTATATCTTCAAGATTTCTACCTACAGTTTCTTCCAGTAGATTTAGTGTTTCTGTTTTAATATTTAGATCTTTAATCCATTTTGGCTTTAGTTTAGTGCATCATGATAAAACTGAAACTAGTTTTAGTTTTTGGCATGTGGAGAGCCAGTTTTCCAGCACTTTTTGTTAAAGAGGGTATCTTTCTTACAGTGAACATATTCGGCCCCATTGTCAAAGATAAGGTGGCTGAGCATGTTTGTAGTTGAATCTGCATCTTCTAAACTGTTCCACTGGTCCTCAGGTCTATTTCTTTGCCAGTACCATGCTGACTTTATCACAGTAGCTTTGTAGTATAATTTCAAGTCTGGAATTGAAATGTCGCCTGTTCTGCCTTTTTTGGCCAGGATTTCCTTCAGTATTCTGGGTCTTTTTTATTCCAAATACATATTAGGAATGTTTTCTCTAGCTCTGTAAGGTATGTTGCTATCATTTTGATAGGATGGAATTAAATATGTATAACAATTTTGAGAATATGGTCATTTTCACAATGTTGGTTCTTCCTTCCAGGAGCAAGGAATATCTTTTCATTTTCTGAAATCCTCTATGATCACTTTTTTCAGAGTATTGCAATTTTAATTGTATATATCTTTTACTTCCTTTGTTAGATTAACTCCTAAGTAATTCATTTTTTGTTTGCTATTTGAAGGGTATTGCTCCTCTAATTCCTCTCTCAATGACTTTGTTATCTCTGAAGAGAAATGCTATTGATTTTTGGGTCTTGATTTTGTATCCTGCTATGCTACAGAATTTCTTTATTAATTCTAGGAGCTTCTTGGTGGAGTTTTTGGGTCTACCATGTAGTGTAATATGTCATATTTGAATAATGATCGTTTAACTTCTTCCTTGCCTATTCATATTCCTTTTATTTCTCTGTCTTGTCTAGTGGCTCTGGCTAATGTTTCCAGAACTATATTGAATAAGAGTGATGATAGTTGGCAGCCTTGTCTTGTACCTTACTTTAGGGCAAAAAGTTTTTAGTTTTACTCCGTTTAGGATGGTATTGACTTCTGGTTTGTCATAGATGGCTTTTATCAGGTTGAGGTAGAGGCCACCTATTCCAATTTTCTGTATGTCTTTCATCATGAATGAGTGTTGGACTTTTTCAAAAGCTTCTTCTGCTTCAATTGAGATAATCATGCAGGTTTTATTCTTGACTGTATTGGTATAGTGTACACATTTGTAAATTTGTGAATATTGAACCATCTTTTCATCTCTCAGATGAATTCTACCTTTTTGTGGTATATAATCTTCTTGATAATTTGCTGCACTCTATGTGCTTGTATTTTATTGAGGATTTTTGCATCTATGTTCATGAGATTGGACTGTGATTCTCTTTATTGGTTGAGTCTTTCTCTGGTTTTTCTTTACCTGTCTATTTTTTTTGGGGGGGACAGAACCAGGGATTAAACTCAGACCCTTGTGCTTGCCAAGAAGCACTTATCCTACTGAGCCATCTCCCAGGCCCTTTCTCTGGTTTTAATATCAGTGTAATGCTTGCCTGTAGGACTGTGTTTCAGAGTTTTCCTTCATTTCCAATTTCATTGAAGAGTTCGAGGAGTACTGGGATTAAACCTTCTCTAAATTTCTTGTAAAACTCATCTGTAAATCCATTAGGACCTGGTCTTTTCTTTGTTGGTAAGATTTTCTTTTTTAAATACATTTTGACTTTAGTTTAGTGCATCATGATAAAACTGAAACTAGTTTTAGTTTTTGGCATGTGGAGAGCCAGTTTTCCAGCACTTTTTGTTAAAGAGGGTATCTTTCTTACAGTGAACATATTCGGCCCCATTGTCAAAGATAAGGTGGCTGAGCATGTTTGTAGTTGAATCTGCATCTTCTAAACTGTTCCACTGATCCTCAGGTCTATTTCTTTGCCAGGGTTTGCAGAGTCTCACTACACAGATAGGACTCATAGTGATCCTTCCTGTTTTTCAGTCTCCCAAGAACTTGGATTACAGTTACCACTTGCTGCCTTTCTGCCATGCAGATCATCCTATAGGTCTGGGCCTCAGACTGGGCCCCGCTGGGCCTAGCAGTTTGCCTTAACTCACTAGTCCCAGCCGCAGGTCTCAGCCTCTCTTCAAAGAACCAGGCAATCTAACTCTACCTCCACTGGGCCCAACTCTACCTACTTGGGCAAACTCTACCAATCAGGCCAATTCCATCTATAGGGCTAAACTCCTCTGGCCAAACCACACCTCAATGCCTCTGAGTAGCTGAACTCCACCTGCCAGGCCAAACTCCACCTGCTGGGCCAACTCCATCTGCAGAGCTGAACTCCATCTGCTGGCCTGCACCTCAGCTCCTATAATTAATGGTTTAAGTCCCCTAATGGAACTGGTAGAAAGTAAGCAAGAATAGATAAAATATTTGATCATAAAGACAGAAAGTGTAAGAGCAAATCCAACCCCAAAGAAAATGCCATAAATGAATAGCAATAACAGAGATGAAGAAATATTGTATGTGTTTTATAGCCCTCAAAGATAAATCAAAATAATTAATCAAGTGTCAAACACAAAGAGATTGAAGGGTGAGAGGAGAAAATATATGGGAAATATAAAACTTTTGGTACAATAACAAGTCAAAATCAGAGAAGAAAGAGAAATACATTGTATGGTACGGTACCATGGTCTATAATAGGAAGAAA
>NW_004524640.1:3558452-3569694 GCF_000260255.1 Octodon degus
TATGAATAATTAGATCAAGCTAATTAACATTTCTAATACCCACACATGTTATTTTTGTGATATTTAAAATAGATTCTGCTAGCAATTTTCAAACACACAATACATAATTTTAATCATAATCATTGTGTAGGGGATAGCTTAGAAGCATAAGTGCCTCCCTGACAAGCACCAAGTACTTGGTTCAATCTCCAGTACCAAAAAAAAAAAAAAAAATTATAATCATTGTGCTGTATGGTAGATTACTAGAATTGATCCCCTAACTGCGATTTTCTTTTCTTTGACAAATATCTCCCCATCTCAAATTTATTCCAGCCCATCACAATCACCATTGTATTGTTTCCATAGGCTTGAATTATTAAATTTCACACATAAGATCGTGAGGTATTTGTCTTTCTTTGCCTGGTTTATTTTACTTATCTTTAAAATTTGTCCATATTGTTGCAAACAATACATTTCCCCTTTATAAGACTAAATCATATTCAGTTACATACATATACCACATTTTCATCCATTTATTGGTCAGTGGACCCTTATCAGTAGCTGCACTGAGCCTGAGAGTACAGATGTCACCTCAATACAAGGATTTCATTTTTTTTGGATACACATTTAGAAGTTGGGGTGCTTCACTTGCAAATTTAATTTTTCGAGGAACCACTATATGTTTTCGTAATGGCTATGTTTTACATTACTACCAATGACGTACAAAGGGGACTCTTTTCTCTATATACTTCTCAATATTCATGTTCTTTTTTCTTTGTCATAATGGCCATTCCAACCAATGTGAGGGGAGACTTTGCTGTAGTTTTAATTTGTTTTGAATTTTAGGGAAGGGTCTACAGGGTGTTCAGGGTCTCACTACTAGATCGGACTCATAGTGATTCTCCTGTTTACAGCCTCCCAAGGCTGGGATTACAGGTGCATGCCACCACGCCCAGTCTCAATTGCCATCTCAGCACACCCTGGGGTCAGGGCCAACACGGCAGGCCTGGGGATTGAACCGCTGGCCCCTGCACCTGCTTGCAGGTTTTTAATCCTGCTGAGCTATTTGGCCAGCCTGTACTTTTAATTTGAAACTCCTTGATAATTAGCAATGCTGAGCATATTTTAATTTCTCGGGGCTTTTGTATTAATGAGCTAATCAGTGAATGAAATGGAAAATAGGTAATATTCTTGCTCAGAATATTTTTTTGTCATATATAAGGATTTAGATTTATCCATGAGAATCATATGCATGTATATTTACGTAGAATATGTTTTTATACAGATTTGACTAATTAGAATATTATAACCACTTTGTGTTTTAAAAATATTATTCTAAAACCTTTTATGGAGAACAGATTAAACAAAGGGTAGTTTCCACTTGTCGAGTAAAGCCCTCCTCTTTTATGGTAACAGAATCTTAACTGAAGGCATTTTAGCTAGCAGAATTTTAGAATTCTAGAATGTAGCTGACCATCTGTGAACTGCTTTCATCTGTATATCTTGCCTCTTGGTGAGGTCACAGGACTACGTAATTATGAATGGAAAATGGATGGAAGTGGGGCGTCACGTCTCTCCCAGTGTTTCATGAGAAATTTGGTTTATATAATCCTTCACATTCTTTTTCCTCCCCAGTGTCAGGAATGATGACAATTAGAGCAAACTTGGAAGAGGGAAAGGCTGCTTTCAGCCTGAGTCCCTCTATGCCTGTATGTGATGCAGCTTGAGATAACTATCATGGTCACCCTACTATGGAAACTCATTTGCACATGAAAAGGTGACCACTGATGAACACCTCACCAGTGGTTATGCACATGCTCCTCCTTAGTCTTTGCCTTCTCCCCACACTGTCTTAATGATGATCAGAGCAATCTTAGCAACCACATGCTACGTATGACAGAGCATCCACCAATTTTGACCTCTGGATTAACGACTTCATCCAGTGGCGCTATTTACTTACCTGGACCATCTAAGCTATTCACTTGTTTACCTTGGGGCTTCCTTTGTTGTGAATTTTAGTCTTCGGTGTTAATAATGAAGAGGCTGTTGCAGCACTTAAGGAAGGAACTGATAATGACTTACAGTAGGGGATGGTACTGGTGGAGTTTTGAGACTACCTATAAATATCATGAGGACACTTAATGAAATCTGAAATGTTGGGAGAGGAAGCAAGACTTTCAGAATGCAGAACACAAAACTTGACCAGAACATCTCCCCCAAAATAACAATTTAACTGGTAAGCAATTACCCAAAAGGATCCTCTGGAGATTGTCATAACAGCATAGAAGCATAGAGAGAGAATCATTCAAGAAAATCTTACCAGCTTTCAATTTAAAAAGTAAGTCTCTGGTATCTCAGGCATATCCACTGCCTTAACACTCCTCCTCGAGGTCTAAAGTAAGAAAGATTTACCCTGAAATTCTCCAGAAATGTGCAAGCATGGGCAGGAGGCTCCTTACACTCCTTCAGTTTTAACCTACATTCATTGTGCTACTCAACACTCAGCTCTGTGCAGTGGAAACTCTCTTCCAAGCAAATACAGAGCAGGACTGTGTTTCCCTTTTCCATTTTTGTCCCCACGTGAATGATAAGTCTTCCTCTAGGTATGATACACTGAGAATACTGGGTGCATATTTGCTTCTCTGCTAACTTGCTTGGATTCCATGCCAGAAAGGCAAGCCAAGAAAACTAAGAACATCTCCCATTATGGGGCCAATTCATAGAGCAGCAATGTCATTCCAGTAAGAACAGCAGTGCCAGTCCAGTAAGAGCATATCTTCTCTTCTAGCACTAGGGAAGTAGTTCAAGGGTTCTGCCAAGTAGAAGAGGTCACAGGATTAAGAAGGCTACTGGAGGTAATCAACTCTACTTAGAACAAAATCCGAAGACATATGTTGCCCCCAAACAAACATTTAGGAACAGGCCATGTTATGGTTTGTGTATAGTTGTCCCTGCAAAGCCTCATGTAGTCATGGGGCAGACTTTTAGAGTTTGTGATTAACTCATGATCCACTGGGATTACATGTGTGAGTGCTGTTGGGATTATGGGTGTAAGTGATGCTGGGAATATGAGTGTGACTATTGCGCCCATCCTGCCTCAAAGAGCCTGATTGCAACTTAAAGGAGATACAAACTTGCTCTCTTCAGACATTGCTGCTGCTTCTCCATTTTGCTCTCTGCTCTTTGCCACCACAGTGCAGTGTTGCTCTCTGCCACGTACCGCTCTGCCTTGGAGCCAGGTAAGTATGGACTGAAACCTCCACTAACTGTGAGCTAAATAAACTTTTCCCTGCTTCATTTTAGGTGTCAAGTGTTTGTCCCCAGCAAATGGGGCTGAGTAACTGAGACAGGCCATTACCTTCATAAACCAAGAAAAAAAAAAAGAGTGTAACTAAAAGTTTAATAGCAAGAACTAGAGAAACAGACAACCAAGAACCATTTGGGGATCAGAGTAAACTCTGGGCATTGTGAGACCGTCCAAATGTAGAGTTGTATCCTTTTAGAATGGATCAGTGCAGGACATACAGCCAATGTGAGCTTTTTCTCTGTGGTGTACACAGCTCATCAACACAGGGCAGAAGCTGCCCTGGAACAAGTGGCTTAAAAATAATACCCAACGAAACACTGACTCATTGGAAAACTCCAAGAATCATATATATCAACAGAATAAGATTAAATGCTGACTGTCAAAAGGGACGTAGGCACAACTTTTAATACATGTTGTCACCAAGACAACAGTAGATTTGGAAAAAAAAACTAGCATAGATGTTACTAGAAATGTAGTAATTTTGTAATGATTACAGAATTAACCCTTCGGAAAGATACAGTAATTATACAAACACACAGAAATTTGACAATTAACACCAAAATCCGTGAAGCAAAATATTAACAGAATTAAAGAGGCAGAGAACTCAATAGTAAGGATTTAGGGCTCCTCTTTGAACAGTGGATGAGAAGCAGAAGACCAGCATGAAAATAGACAACATAGACAACTATCACCCTCCTAGATACATCAGACATGTATTGTATGTTCCACTGATAGAGAGCAGAGCACGTATTCTTCTTAATTGAACATAATACACTTGTTAGGTAGGAAAATAAGCCTCAATAAATTTAAATTTTTAGAAAAATATTTTATTAATTGATTAATTTGGCACAAGGTCTCTCTGTGTGGATCAGACTTGTACTGATTGTCATGTCTCAGCCTCCCCAGCACTGGGATTATAGGCATGTGCCACCATGCCTGGTTTTGGTGGCTGATACAGCACACCAGGAGTTCTAGACCAGTGGCACTGGGGATTGAACCCATGTCCTTGAGCTTGCCAGACAGATGCTTAGACTGGCAAGCTATCTCCCCAGCTCTGAGCCTAAATAAATTTAAAAGGATTGGAGTCATTTACAAGTCATTCTCTAACCAGAATAAAGTTAGAAAAAGTAGCAGAAGGAAATTTGAGAAATTCTCAGAAATGTGGAAATTAAACAGCAAAATCCTAAAAAGTTCATGGGTCAAAGATAATCAAAGAAATTAAAGAATACATTAGAAAGGGATAAAAATTGAAAATATAATCTATGAAAGTCAATGGAAGCCAGCTAAATAGTGCTTACAATGAAAAGGAAAGGAAAGACATAGTTAAAATAAATACAGGGTAGGAAATGAAAACTGAATATTGAAATCCAAAAACTAGTTATTTGGAAAGAGTTTTAGAAATCTGAAAAGTACTTAGATACACTGACCAAGAAAAAAAAAGGAGAAAAGATTCAAATTAAGAATGACAAAAAAGGGATATCACTATAATCCTTATAAAAATAAATTTTAAAAAATTCTATGAACAATTATATGCTGATCAAACATCCAACTTGGGTGAAAGAAGACACATTTTTAGAAAGACACAAACACTAAGACTGAATGAAGAAGGTAATAAAAAAGTGACTATACCTATAACACCGAAGCAGATTGAATTAGTACTTTTAAGAAGACAACTTCCCACAAAGAAAAGCCCAACACAGATGTTTTGCTGATGCATTCTCCCAAGCACACACATGATAATTAAGATGCAATCTTCATAAACTCTTCTAGATAAACGAGAGCAGGGAATACTTCTAAACTTTCAAGGAAACAAGTACAAACATGAAATCAACACCAAACAAATATCACAAGACAACTACGGACTCATGTTCCCTAATGATAAACATAAATTCAAAAGGCCTTTAGAAAATATTATCAAACACTTCCACACAAAAAGAATTACATAAGTCAAAATTAAAATTAAAACCTTGTCATTGAAAATTATATAATAATGAAAAAGTTTAAAAATGACTTATAGAGGGGGACAAAGATTTGCAAATGACATGTGTGATAAGATATATTGATAATATATGAAGAATATACAACTCAGCAATCAAAAGATCACCTAATTTTAAGGGGCTGGGGATATAGCTCAGTGGCATAAGCACCTGCCTGGCAAGTGTAAGGTCCCGAATTTGATCCCCAGTACTTCCAAAAAAAGAAAAAAAATATATATATAATTTTCATGCATTTACTTTTTTTAATTTGATGCTTAAAGATTGGCTCTAGATGCACATTCTGCACCATGCAGAGCAGCTGAGCTGAGGCTGAACTGGAAGCTGGGGAACTCCTTGGGGATAGAGCAAAGTCAGCCCAAGGAGCATAAAATGCCAGCAGGAGATCAGACAAGCAATTTGACCTCTAGCTCAGTGGCACACCAACAGGTGTCTGTCCTTGGTGTTTCTCTCTAGTGTTAACTACAGCACAAAGAGCTCTGAGAGTGTTTCACTTTCAATGTTCTCAGCAAAACACTGAGACTTTGTACTTTGGGTCCTGTAGCGTGCTTCCTGCCCTCTTACTGTCTACAAATAAAGAGGCAGATTACGCTGGATTGTGGCTGTTTCTCCATCTGAGAGGTCAGGTCCACCCAGTCCTGGCTCCCCTTTAGCTACATGCCTTTTTTTCTTAATCTCCATGTCTGCCTCTCAGGACCCTGCTGTCCATGGGCTACAGCATTGGACACACTTGCTTTGGGCAACTTACACCTGCCAGCATCACCTGTCTCTTGTATTGCTCACCCTCGCACCAATAAGAATCCTCTTCCCTCCAATTGGCTTTCTAAACACAAAATCATACAGAGTCCACATTCCAAACACTTCTTTCGTCAGTCTCTGAGCCACCACACACCTGTCTCGACCATTCCAGAACAGATGTACCAGACAGTGAGGGACAGGCCTTATATCCTAGGGTCCTTTCACATGGTGCAAATAATCCAGCGTAACTTTCTCACCTTCCCTCAGGTGTACCATGTTGCAAAAAACAATAATAAAGTCTCGAACCACAGTTGTTCCTGTTCCCTACTTCATATCCGACCTTGTGCTTCCTCATGCGACCTCCTGTGACGTAACATGCACCTCAAGTGTGGGTCGTAAATGATCTTTTCAGACTGTGAATAATAAACTGTCTTTTGAATAGCAATCATCTCCTGATCTGTATTACTGTACCAAATTTAGTTATACAGTATAGTAATTACATTAATATGCTGTATTTTTAAAATAAATATAGGCCCACAATTTGAATAAATATAATGGTACTGCACATATACATATGGCCAATATGCACATGAACAGGAAGTGCAAACCAGAATGAGAGCAAGATTCCACCTCATAATCACTGAAATAGTAAAAAGGACAGGTATCCGCATGGTTCTGCAACAATGTAAGGAAACTGCCTCTTGTGCACTGCTGATGGGAGCAAGATAATGTAGCCATTGCCAGAAAGTTTACATTGTTTCTCAAAATTTGAACAAAAAGTTACAAAATGAACTTTAATAGTTTACATAATACCACCTAATGAGTCTTTTTGTATAGAGTTCCCTAAGAAAAATAGAAACATATGTCTACACAAAAAATGTCTTTCATTGTGCACACCAGCATCATTCATTATAGCCAAAAGATAGAAACAACCCAACCTCTACCAACTAATGAAAAGATTAAACAAAGTTGCATGCTATGCCCTGGGTAAGCCTTTAAAAATATTATTGTAAGTGAAAGAAGTATACCAAGAAAGTATATTGGTTGATTCCACTTATCAGAAATGACCAGAAGAGGAAAAAAAACTATATGAAGACAAAAAGTAGATTAATATTATCTAGGTGCTCAGAAGTTCAGCAGGAAAGGAAGTTCTAGGAAGCAAAAAACATGAAATTGAACTGTGGTCATGATTTGCAACTGCATGAACTTATTAAACAACAATAAGTTGTAATTGGTAAGTGGATGATTCATATAGTATGTGAACTACATCTCAGTGAAACTACTAAAAATATTGAAAAGGTGGAGATGTCTTTGATATCCAAAGGAAGACCCAAAGTTTGTCGCTCAAAGTATTAATCTGATGGACATTTGTGTATTAAATAAGTGATAAAAGCTAGCTGGCAGAGAGTACCAAAGAGGCCAAGAAAAGGGCTTAGTTGACTTCCTTCACTTTGATAATTCATCAAAGTGAGCTTTTTTTTTTTAAAGAAAAACTTTCAACGTCTTACTCAATACCTTCTAATGAGTACATTTTTATTGTATTTATCATAATCAGAGTTGCTATTACATATACATTGTTAATAGCTCTCTTTTCTATGACCTTTGCTATTTCAGTTGGCTCTAAAAATGTCTTAATGGTATTATAAAGCTGGTCAGGATGATTAGCCCATTTACAGACAATGTGCCTATTTGAGGAGTAAAGGAAAGAAAAACAGGAGAAAGAGAGTAATAGGACTGGTAATAACTTAATAACTCTGCTAACATTCTTTATTAGGATTTTCTATGCTTTGGCAACCACCCTGTGAGTAAGACATTTGGCAACTGATGTTAGGGCATGGGGGAAAGTAGAATCCACTAAAGTACTAGAAACTTTGGCGGCCAAATTTCAAACGTTATACTTCTTCTTTTTCATTTTTGACTGTTGACAAATGTGTGACTATACCTAAGAGAATAATTGGACTTCAAGCAATTTGATTTTTATAATAATGGGATCTGATATTTCTCATTTGTTTCTGGAAGATTGTTTATCCTCAAGGACACATTTCAAGAACAACGGATGCATCTGAGCTGCCAGCTGAAAAGCAGGGCAGAAGGTCCTCGCATCGGTGCTCCCCTCTAAGTGCAAATGCTGAGACCTCTCTAATAGAATCTCAACTGTGCTTTAATTACCTTGCCTGAGTACAACCATAATTCAAATGGAAGCCAACAAAGTTGTTTCAGTATGTATATAGAAGAGCAGCCAATAATCAGAAAGGGAAACCACCAAGATTATTAAAGGCTGCTGAAATGTTTGTCAAAATTCCAAAGAAATCTTCATGCCTGGTTACTAGGGAGGTTTTCCTTCCATCCCAGCTTAAGGCTTTTCTCCTCCTCCTCCTCCTCCTCCTCCTTCTTCTTCTTCTTCTTTTTTTTTTTTTGGAACTAGGGGTTGAACTCAGATCCTTGCACTTGCCAGGGAAGCACTTATTCTACTGAGCCATCTCCCCGGCCCCAAGGTTTTGCTTTTGTGTTCCCACCCAGTGCCTCCAAAAGTGGACAGAAATTATGTGAAAAGCACTCTGGGATATATTTAAATCTGCAACTTATAGAGAAGTTGCACTGTAATAGCGTATCAGATGTTTTATAAAAGCTAAAAAAGCATAATTTTCAAAACATTGTATAATTTTATATTGAAGAAGGGAAATAAAACAATTCTTGTTAAAGGAATAATGTTGACGAGAATACTAATTTTATCAATATCTGTAGCTGAGGAGATTTTGCAGAGGCTTAAGCACCTGCCTAGCAAGCGCTAGCTCCTGAGTTGGAGTCCTGGTTCCAAAATAATAATAATAATAATAATAATAATAATAATAATAATAAATAATAATCTTACCAATATCCTAGTGAGAGGAAGCATACTTGCACTCTTCAGTAAGGGAAATACTCTTAGGTTGTAATATTCAGAGGAATGTGTATGGAATTCTGTTTTATCCAAAAGGTAAAAGTTGAAAAGTTTAGAAACACTGATTTCAAAAACTTACCTATTGGTTTATCACTACAGTAAGTTTGAATTTTCAAAATTCTTCTTGTCTTCCTTCAAGCACACATTTTGAGTAGATGTGCACATGTACATGAATACATATTTTATAATCATAATTTAGTTGATAATTTTAAAAATTAAATTTATAAATTTAAACATTAATTTTTAAAACTAGCTCCTCCATTTTTTACAATATTTACTACAGTAAATATTATTGTATATATTATGATTAAAGCATATTTTAAACACTTCATTTCTGTTACTTTCATCGAGGAACATATCTTGTTATTAAGGGATGTATCCAGCTTAAGCCATGAATCACAGAGACATTTGACTGTCTTACTTGTTAATATCTTGTGTTTTGGGCAGGTAAGAATCTATTTGGTGAAGAAACTCTAGCAAAAAGAGGGTTGTAACTTCAGGAGTAGTCGGCAACCTCTGTTATCCAAACATTTTTCTTACACTGAAGTGGAATCGGTGTTCATACAGTGCATTTGCAACCTATTTCTTTTAATTCTCTTCTCCTAGGAGACAAACTTTATTCACGAGTCACCCTCTTTTAGATGACATTTGCATCACATCTTGAATTTTATTTAAATTTTTGATTTAAGAAAATGCTCCTCCACCAGAGTCACACAAATCTCATTGGCTTTGAAAAATCATGGTGCAATGGTTTCAAATCCAGGTTATTTACTGACTGGATATCTCCGTAGTACTCAAGTTCTTGGTCCCAGTCATGGTGGTCATGTCTATTTCATAGGATTACTGCAGGGTTCAAATGAGACAAATGAAGAGTCTGAGATCATAGACATAGAAAAATAACAGCCTTATCAATAGTATGGGTCAAAATCAATAGAAACTTCATAGATTTTTCTGTGCCTTCTCTCTTCTCATAGATGAGAAACAGAACACTCACAAGGGTAGATAACTCCCCAAAAGTCATCAAGCTCAAAGATAAGTTGGCACTAGAAAGTAGGCCTCCAAACTCCCTCGCTCAGCTCCAGATAACATCCAGATTCATACACAACAGATTTCCAAATTGCTCAGCCATTCCAAGGAACCTCTGTGAGCCACGCCTACACATTCAAGTTCATCTCTCATTGTGCTCACCTGCCACCCCCATACTGCCATTTACAGCATCGCTCTACTGTCTCGTGGATTCTCAAATCTCCAAGGACACCCAGAGCTCCCCAGGGCTGGGCATACCTCTACAAGCAGTGCTTCCTGCTCTTATTTGTCCAGAGTGGGAACTGTGTGCCCACTCTTCCTACATCACGAGGTCTCCTCTCATCTCTCATTGTTCTGCTGCTGCATTGCACTGGTTGTTTCTGGGTCCTCATCTCACTGCTGAAGAATCAGTGCTTGTGGAGAAGGAACTCAACTGGGAACCATTCTGTTCCCACTTCTGCTTCCAACCTTGAGGCTATCAGTGGCCAAACACCGGGCAGTTGGCAAGTGAGCGTTTTGAGGTGAAGATTACAAAACAGCTGGGAGTGTTCCAGTGAGGTCCTCTGAACAAACACGTCCCTCCAAACATCACCGTAGGCAGGGGGTGGGAGGTGTTTAAGACAAGCTTTCAGTGGGGTCAGATGATAAATATTTGTTCTCTCAGGAGTAAAATTATTCTATGTTTACATTTGCTCAACTGGGGATTTCATCTGTTATTTATTTACTTCTTATCATATTCATGTTTATTCTACTTGTTATTACTTTACTTTCATCTTCAATAAACACACTGTATTTTAAAACCCTTTGTATATACAATTAAAATGATATTATTTGGCAATCTACTAAGTAGATCTCTCTACATCTTTAGTTTATCATATGTAGCTCAGGTGTGCTTAGCAGTTGATCTATACAAGCTTTGTTTCCTCTCAAGAAACTTCCTTATTCTTTGAGTCTTTTTCTCTCCCCTTTGGATTTATTCACCCTCTTGATTAATATCACTTTTTACTCTGTTGCAATGTTTCGAGCATTGAAATATTGCAATGTTGCCACAAAGCGAGTGACAAGAAAAAGAAAACAAAAGGAGAGAAAATAAAACCTAGCCAATCAGAAAGTATGACATGGTGATGGAAAAACAAAAAGAAAAACTTTTTTTTCTTTTATTTATTTTTTTTCAACAAATAATACACTGCATATATTCTTCTTAGTGGTTAATTGCTGTACAAGATGCAGACTTGTGATCCTACTTACAAACACCAT
>NW_004524640.1:3571716-3577603 GCF_000260255.1 Octodon degus
TTCCAAATTTGTAGGTTGCCTTTTCACTTTATTGGTAATTTCTTTTTACGTGAAAAAACTTCTCAGTAAGAGCAGATCCCAGTTGTTAAGTCTCAAAAAGAAAAACTTTAAGAAAAAAATGAAATACAAGTGAGTGTCAGGACTGAAGTAGGAGATATTGTCGTAGATCCAAAAAGCTGTTTGAAGGCAAAAGTCAAAATTATATATATATATTTGGCTGTGATTTAAAGTAGGAATGGAAAAACAAAGATGTGTCAAGATATGTCAAAATGTCCCCTCTCCCCAAAAGACAGATGGACAAATGTCCATAACCTTTGTTCTAAGTTGATGTAAGTTCTTCAGTGTATATAAATGTATGTATACAACTATAATGAACTTTCTGATAATTTGTACTAATTCAAAAATAGGTAATCAAGACATTCCCAGAGAAATGCCATCCTTAGATATTTTTTCATAGGGCAATTATCAGGTCTTTATCAGAATCAAAATTAAGTGAGGCAGTAATGTCTCTTTCAAGACAATCTTTAAGCAATATTCATTAAAACTGATTCAATGATGAAGAAAAGATAATTGTCTATTAATGCCTACTGTATTATTTTACAGATTTGCTCACTAATTTGCTTCAAGTGACTGACATTTAAAAAAGGCAAGACGCTTTCAAATTGTTGAACTTTACCTGTCACCAATTTTCTTTTCCAAACCAAGTATGTTTGGGGGAAATGGCATGGTAAAGTGAGTATATTTTGATATTAAGGAAAATGATTTGTTGTTGTTGAACATCACGATGCCAGCATCATTTTATTTCAGAAATTAGTGACTGCCAAGCCTAGGTAACTGTGTATGAGAGCTTCAGAGTTAGCTGGCAAGGAACTTTTTGTTTTTTTAGAATTTTTTTTCAGGGCATCACCACTTTGGTGGGAGCAGGACCAATATTCATTGTGCCAATAATATAAGGAATTGCTTGTGGAAACCTGAGTATTTTGGCACCATATATTTGATTTATTCCACTGAAGTTTTAACGCCCCTTACAGATTAGCGCCCCTGGTGAGAACCAGCTGGCCCTTAATCCAGTTTGTCCCTCACTCACAAAGCATTTGCTATTCAACATTGTGCTGGACATTTTAGCACACTAGACAAGAAATAGGAGGTATAAGGAATGGAAAAGGAAAACCTAAATTGTCACTATTTTCAGATGCTATGATTAGCAAAACACAAATGTCTGCATGAATACATAATGCAGAGTTCAGCAATTTTGTGGGATTGTGTTCTTCATACCCTGCAAACCAACAGCAAAGTAATAATAATAACAAAAGATATTTTCCATTGAAAACTGCATGAAAGTTTTAGTGCACCTACACATTGATTTAGCAAGTATATAAGTTTATCTATATGAAATTTAGAAAATTTGTTAACAGACGTAGTACGATTTATCTAAATAAAATGGCCCATTTTTGAAGATTTGAATGACCAACATTTTTAACAGTGTACAGCACCTCATAATTTCTTTTTGAAAAAAATAATTTGATTGAGAAGCAAATACCAGTGAGACAGTTTCAAATCCGATTACTAGCATAGTTTCAATAATTAATACCATTGCATATTGTTGTCTTATTGGTTATTCATTGTAGAAGATGCAGACATGATATCCTGTCCACAAATATTATTAGAATAAATCTCTCTATTCTTTGAATTAAGAGAATGAAGCTGTATATCTATCCTATTTTAAATGTACAGATACAAAATGGTCGTTCATTTGTATCCCCTTTTCTGTTTAGCTTTGTCAGAGAAAGATATTCCATTGTAATTTAAATATTGTAGGTGCGTGGATTCAGCAAAATATTCCAATATAGTCCTGTAGTCCATAATAGTAATGGGTTTTCCGTAAGACTGGCAATGTCAGAAGTTGTTGACTTGAGTCTTTTACAGCTCAGTATATTAATATGGATTTCCTTTTTATACTTCCTTTTTATACATTTCTGCTGGATGATTAGGACTAAAATAAAGCAAGACCTATATAACATGAAATGTAGCTTTTGTATCTGATAAGGTCAGCCAAATCCCCTCAGGATTTATCCTGAAACCCTGTACCACAGTTTGTAGATCCTTTGTTAGTGTCAGACATGTGGATGAGTCACGGCTATTGCTTGACAAATTTACTCTGTGAAAGCCTGAAAGAGTGTTTTCTCTCCATGTGACTCTCCTTAGGCACACTCTACATCATCAATCACTTTCCTCTGTGGCCCCATAATCTCCTTGATCAGAAAATTTTGGACAGAACTGAGTTACATAATGTTACAGCACAGTTTCTACTATGTCCTGAGTCTTCACTGACCTTGAAAGGCTAGGGCCAAAATGTTGGCTGTCCTTGCAACCCTTCTTTTTCTCTAATTTTTGGTCTGCAACTTAGATTGTTAACCCTCCAGAAGAGACGCTTATTCTTATTTCCCTACAACATAGGCAGTTGAGCTTAATCTCATTTATCTTTGAGAAAGGGGCCAAATATGCTTATTTGAAGAACGATAGCCTCTTTAACAAATGGTGCTGGAAAAACCAGCTCTCTACATGCCTAAAACTGATACTTGACCCAGGTCTATCACCATACACTAAGCTAAAGTCAAAGTGGATTAATGATACTTTCTAAATGTAATGCAATGCTAAAGGAAACCCTAACTTTTTAAATAGAAATGTACTTATTCTGAAGCTGATAAGGATTAGGAAAGGATCAAGAAAAGCCTGCAATTCAGAAGAAAAGAAATGAGAAATTGGCACAAGTTTTAAGTCATAAAACATACTATGAAATTATGGTAACCACATTGTACATTATTTCACTAGAGATAGGCAAAAATTAATTGAAGTAAATTAAAGAGCTCCAAGCATAAAACGGGTAACTCATGGTAGGAAGGGTATTCTATATTAGTGTGGGAAGGGATGGAAATGTATTGTATATGGTGAAATTTTATATAGTCAATTGTCTGTTATTATAGAAATACAAGATTTCTGTCTTCCAATTCTCAAAATGTTTTCCACATGGAAGAATACCTGAATGTGAAGAGTCTAGTTTTAATCATTTAGAAGAAAATGTACAAATGTAGTTAATGTCTTCAGAAGAAAAACTAATTTTAAAAACCCATAAACCACACATTATGAGTAAAAGCACTGATGAGATGATGACATTACAATAAAAATTACTTTATCACACCGACACACACACACACACACACACACACAACTGAAGGCTGAAGGACGATTCCTGTAGTGTTCATAACCGACAAAGGGTAGGCTTCAGAATAAAAGAATAAATGTGTATCACCTGCAAGACAAAAGCAGCCAGATGGCCAAAAGAAAAACTGACAAAAAATTCGACCATGTGATTCACAGGAGAAAAACTATGTACAAGTGAAAGATCCTCAACTTCAGCATTCACCTGTGCTATAGGTTATCATACTCTATCTCTATTCTTTTATTCCTGCTTGGAGAGGGGAGAAAACTAAAACAAAATACATCTCTAGAGTCTCTGTGAAGACTCTAAATACAAAATCGGCCCTCTCTGTTAGATGTACACAAGGGGGCTTCCCAAAGCAGAGGAGTAGGCTACTGTGTCTTGTGCAATGAAACACAAGACAGAACAGAATGAGACCTCACCTGTACCAGTCATCTCAGTTCATGACAGCCAACAATAGGTCAGGTAATTCCCCTGTAAGCATAGTTCTACCATACTGGCATTACTCCAGAATGGCTAGTACCTCAAATCTTCCAAACATTTGCAAGCTCCCAATTTCTTTCTTGACTATCTTCATGCTCAATACACCTAGGAAATCTTTCTTTCCCCCTGAACAGAACATTGATTGATCCAACAGAAAAACACTAATTAAATAATGTCTCCTTCAAGATCCTCCTGTAGACAAAAAGGCTAATGTGAAATGCATAATTTGTAATTATCAGCATCAAACAACTAGGAGAAAGGAATATAACTTAGTGACCAAGGGCATTGTTTAGATCCAGGGAAGCATGACCAACTTATGGTCTCCTACTTTTTGTGATAAAGTCTCTATCAAAATTTCACTGTCCTCAGCTTTACAATGTGGGAAATAATACCAACCTATAGAATAGAAGTTAAATCCAATAGCGAATGTTATTTATGGAATATGAAACTCAATAAATGTTAAATTATAATTCTACTAGGTTAAATTAACAAAATATAAGTAAAAGGAAAATTAAATTTTAGACAGTATGAAAAGCTCAGGAAATATTCATGCTACAGAGAAAATAAAATTCATATATTTTGACTATGCAAAAATTATCTTTCTTTTTTATTCATGAATTAGTATGTTGTAATTCCACCCTATATGCTATAGTTATCAGTTTCAAATATGCCGCTTTAGCCCATCCCATTCCATGCTGGTCACAGTGTCTGTCATACCATGGCCACAATGTTACTGACCTTCACAAGATGGGGATTATTTCCATTCCTCTGAGCCTCATTCTTGAAGCAACTGACTATGGGCAAAAGGAAGTGGTGCTAATGTTTCCCATAACGCAGCTCAGAGCTAAGAGAGTGTGTAGACAAGACTGTCTGAAGACTTGAATAAAAGGATGACCCACTAAATAGCTTATTCCTCCTCTAACCAGTGGCTCCTCTTCAGACTTCCATACTGAAATTATAATCCAGACCACGTTTTACACAGGCAGTTGTTATAAATTAGTTCCCTTCCCACAATCAGAACACTGAGAGATACCCCCATTCTGTGAAGTACAAACTCAATTCTTTTCTTGCCCCAGAAAGTAGAGATTCATTTCAGGTTTTGTTCCAGCACAATTGTGGGAAATGTTTATTTATTTCATAGCAAATTCTACTCCAACGTGATGTTTGACTCTAAATCTGTGGATAACTACATATAATTTAATAATTGGATATTATTAAGTTAATAATTAGATATTATTATTAATTATAATTTTAAGTACATTTGACTAGGACACTTATATATCTCTACTTTCTATAGCTATTTTAATTTTCTATTTTAATGTTATTGTTTTCTGCTCTTGATTACATTTTCTAACAATATTTTACATTTGTTGGTCATCACCATCTTCTTTTGTATTTTACTCATTATTTCTGTTTTAAATTTACCTCCTTCTACTTTATTTTATTTTTCTTCCTGCAGGTTCTTTTATTGAACACTTACTTTTTTTTTTTTTTTTTTTTTTTGTGGAACCAGGGATTGAACTCAGATCCTTGCGATTGCCAGTCAAGCGCTTATTCTACTGAGCCATTTCCCCGGCCCCTGAACACTTACTTTTGATCTGTTAATTTATTAAATTAAGAACTTTGATATGTGACTTTCCTGGGCCATTATTTGGAAATGTTTATATTTTCTATTTAGGTTTTACATTTATTCCTCAAGTCATAGGCTTTTTAGTATCAAATTGGGGTTTGTTCATGGTTGGTTAATGAGTCTTCTGCAAAAAAGGAAGTTGGTTGTACATGGTATTTTTATGTAAATAATAATGTCTCCTTTTATTAAATGATTGGTAAATATAATTTGATGATATGACATTCCATAATGTCACCGTTCTGTAATTTATACCATCATACTGCTAGTATTCACCTTTTGACTCACTTTTCATTGTTCACTCAAGTTACTGCCGTAGTCACTTCAGAGATGATGCTTTCCTCCTTTTCTTCCTTTTTGGACAAAACAGAGTTAGAAAAGGAGAAGGGAAACCTGGGATCCAAGACTTTGCAAGGAAGAGGTTTAAAGTAACTAGATTAATCGTGGAGGAAGAATGTCGTCAACACCACACAAGGAATGATTTCCACTCTGAAGAGTAATTTCAGGGAATTAAGAACAAATGAGCATCATGACACTTAGTATCATGGTACTTGTTA
>NW_004524640.1:3578169-3620165 GCF_000260255.1 Octodon degus
GTATGTGATATTATTCTTCCTTAAGAGTTCTCAGCAGTCAGCAACCCAAAAATTCATGTCAGCTTTTCTGAATGCTTCATAATTCTTTGCGACATACCTTTCAAGAAGCCTCTATAATGTCATCTTTCTAAGTGTCATGGCAATAATGTAAAGGAAACTTTGGTAAAGTCAAACAAGATATGCTCTGCTGATTTTTTTTTCTTGAAAGGAATCTCTATCTTACCTCCCTCTGTTTTGTGTAACTTTGCCCAGCTCTGACCTGGAGGTTTGCCCAACCACTACAATCCTATATGGCAGAGACTGTGGTTTTTAAATAATGTTTCCCTTCATAAGGGAACTGAGAAAATAATGCCATTCTAGCAGTTCAACTATGCTGTTGGTACTGGTAATATTAGCATTATCCTAGGAGGAAATTTGAAATGTGGAGGTCTCCTGAGTCCCTCAAGTTAAATTTTTTGCAGATTCAACATTAAAAAGGATTTGAGAACTGTTAAGCAGACACAGAAGCACGGTTGTTCTCAGGGCCAGGCTGTCTGGGGGACTTTTCTCTTCACCTCCTTGATTGTATCTCTTTTCTAACTTCTATAAAATAATGTAGAAATAGTTTTTAAAAAGAAAATAGGTACCGAAATATAAAGACGATACACTAGACAATGACTAAACAAAAATTGATGTCAGAAAATGAAAGATGAGGTTTTAAAGAAATGAAATAATTTCAAAAAGTAGTGGACATTTTTAAAAGTCATAAAATAATGATGCAATTCTAAAAATGTACAACTGTGTTCTGAAACAAAATTCAATTGCAAAGTCTTGAAACATATGTATAAAGGAGCACACATGAATGATCTTTTAAAATTGATTTTAAAACATAGCAGAACATGGACTGGGGAGACAGCTCGGCAGTCTGAGTGTCTGCCTGGAAAGCACAAGGCCCTAGGTTCAGTCCCCAGGTGCACTGAGCTGGGCACTGAAACTAGGCATGGTGGTGGCTGCTTGTAATCTAGTGCTGGGGAGGCTAAGACAGGAGAATCACTATGAGTCCAAGCTGCATAGTGAAAGCCTGTACCAAATAAAAAATAAAAACAATAGAACAGCAGAAAAATGAAATTACAAGCCAAAATAAAAAAAACAAAACATAAATTGAATTGTATTTTAAGAAACAAAAGGTTGTTTTCAGCCCATCCCTTCCAGTTCCTTTAAGTCCTTGCTTGCTCTTCATCTCTTAAGCAATCATTTTGTTTGGCATGCAACATCTTAAAGGGTGAAGGACCACTCTGTTTCATTTTCCTACATGTGCTGAGCATTCTGTCAGGGGCCTCATCAGGACTAGGTACACAGGACAGCCATACAGTTTGCAGAGAGGCACCTGAAGGGATTTAGTTTCTATTCCATGCCCTGACACCACTATGTCACCTCTGTCCATTCCACCAGTGTTCAGCACCTGTGTGAAAAATAAGGCGAGGACAGAAGAGGTAACCTTGGGAGACAAACTATGCACCACAGCTAAGGAGAACCTGCTCTTAAGAATGCCACTGCCATTGGTTCTGTGCCCCATTTCCTTCACACTTCAAGTTTCTTTCCTTTTAATATTAATAATAATAATAATAATAATAATAATATATTAGGTTGTTAGAGGGTTTCACTATGCAGCTCGAGCTAGTGGTGTTCGTCCCATTTTCAACCTCCCCAGCACTGGGAATACAGGTATGCACCACCATGCCAGGACTCTGTGGGTAGCTCAGCCCACCCTGGTGATGGAACCAGGTGGTATGTGGTACCCGGAATCAAACTGAAGTCCCTGCACTAGCCTAAACTTGCCTAAGCAGGCATTTAGTCCACTGAGCTATCTTGCCAGCCCACGCTTAGAGGTTCTAGATGTGGCGTGAGTTTACAGGAGTCTGTGTTGGCCAAGAAGTCTTGAAGAGAATGAACTAGAGTGCAGGCCAGTCTGGAAACCTGAAAGCAGCACGATGGAGTGTCGGGTTTGCAGACCACAATTCGTTACATCTTCATTTCTATCACATAGAAAGAAATAAAGAAAGTCTTGGTATAAACTTCTGAGGTGTCTGGAATAGAACTCTAAATGAGTTAAAGCTCATTTTTTCATTTTTGTGCCCAAATATCTTTTTTTCTTTGAAGAGCTGATAATAAAATTTGTTCTTTAAAGAATACAAAGTAATGATAGAAAGAAATAAAAAACAGCGTTAGAAACAATACAAAATTTTACTCAACAAAGTAATAGGAATTCAACAATGGTTGTTGCATACGACTTTTTTGTTAGTGCTTATATTTTTTTTTCTTTAAACCGGTCTAGCACATTGATGTCTGGTGATCCCAGTTATCTTTTGTACACAGATATATTCTAGCTCTATCAGAGAACTCACTGGAAGGCATGTGACATCAACACTGTGGTCATGTCAGGGGGCAGGCACTTAGCACAGTGGAGCCGTCTCAGAGGCCAGGAGACCAGTAGCTGCCATGCTCTGAAGCAAACTCACCCTCACCCTCATTCTCTTGCCAGCAGGACCCAGCAAGAACGAAGTGGCAAAGTTCATGTTTACTTGTTGGTACATCATGGAGAAAGTGAAGAATAGTCACATAAATTTGTTCATGAATATTCATGAAATTATTTTTTTAATACCTCAAGTAGTAAATGAAGGAGTGTATATTATAGGGTCTTGGAAACCTTTTACCATGGGTGGAGTTTTCATTATTATTAAGTCAGAAAAATACACCTCTCTATCTCAATTGTACTGAGTTTTCCATGGATGGTGAAAATGTTCAAAGGCATGAATAAGGTAACTTAAAATGATAGTATCCTGAAGTCCAGAACTGAGATTAAGTCTGATATCAACTGAACATCCTCTATTAATTCCTTACCTCTCTGTTCTCCAGCTCTCCTTAAGCTTTTATTCCTCAAGGGATCACTCTTTTCTGTGATATCATCTTTCTCCCACCCGTATGCAAAGATCCAAGAAATGCTAGCCTTACAGATAACTTGGAGATGGTCCAAAAGAGTATAACCAAAGTGATCAGGACTGTTAAGATGAGCATTTTAAAAATGTTGAAGGAATCAAATTGATGTGTGCTTGACAGAAGAAAAGTAAAGATGTCTTCATAATATGTTCAGACACTTCTTTTCTAGCCCTGGTGGAGAGGTTTTGGTGACATGAAATGGGTGCAGAGCATGGGCATGGAAGAATGTTAATGGAGAAGGAGGTGTCTGCCAATGACAGCTCTTGCCAGTAAAGAGTGAAACAAATTATCAAAGCATTAACAACAAAACAAAAAAAGGATATTCTCTATTATTTTTCTCTTTAAAAAATTACAACTCTACATTTAATTCAAACTCAAAATTTTGAAAATGGTTTGGATAATATTTGAAACTTGGAGAGAGTATTATGCTATTACTCATGACACTAAATTATGTGATTAATTATTTGTCATTGGAATTAGAAAGGTACTCCAGAGAAAGACCTACAATAAATGCAAAATGCAATCTTTGGAACACAGCAAGGAATAACTATAAATGTATCCCACTAAGTGTATCTCAGAAAAAAAATCATTTGATGTATGTAGAAAATATATGAATACAATATCTGGAAAAATAAAAAGAATTTCTGAACTGACGTAAAGTTCAGAAGCCTAGAGCTTAGCAAGCCTATCTAACTTCTTTTTAATATAAAAAAGAAAGAACTGCTCATGGAATGTTCTTCCTTAGGCAATTGTATGTTTCACATGACTGTTAGGCAGCTCTCAGTGTCAATAATGACGCTATGAAAATGGAAATCTTAGCGAAAAAAGGTCCTGTTTATATTGATAAAAAAAACTATACTAACCAAGTGAAAGGCACACAATAATGAGAAAATATATGAGTAGTGAACCTAATACAAAGTTCTTTATTATCCTTGAATTTTCTCAAGAAAAATTCTGATAAAAAGAAAGTATATTTGAATATTCAGTAGAAGATAAGAGATAATATAAGGTTTGAGTCAGAAGGGCATGGCCTATTCACTCTCTTCATTCTTTATAACAATAAGTATGGGTTTGCCAGTAAAGATTTATATAAACCACATCTTTTCACGTCATCTTACTCATCACATTAAATCAAGAATAAACACCAAGCAACAGGTTTAAAATGGTCCACGTCCGGTCCTTTTCTCAGACAAAAATATTATGCATTAGCCAACTTTGTTCAACCCAGTGTTATAGATCTCCATTGTTTGTATTCTAAATGTTCTCCCTTGAGTCTAAGTGCAGTGTTTACTTACACAAATTAGCCATGTTCTCTTGTTTAGATAGCAGGCTGGTCTTTGAAGCTGTTCTTTAATATTCTCTTTCCCAGATGAAACAGTGACAATTCCTTTAACCTTTCTTGTCTCAGCCCCATTCACAGGATCTTATGGTATGTAAGGACTTTGACAAAACTATGATACTGAACTGCTAAATGGCCAAGAATAGTTCTGCATTAATAGAGTAAATCACTTTGCATAATATGCATTTCAGTCTGGCTTATTGAAAACTACTCCCTTGCTGGTCAAATTAAACTATCTTAAAATAGGCCTGATAATAATATCCATGATGGTTAGTGAATGGATTGGGTTACCTGCAGAAGACCTGTTTTAAAAATAAAATTCTGCATTAGCGCAAATAAAGTTAAAATGAAAATATGAATAGTAATGAGTTCATGAGATACTGTATTAAATTTATATAAACAAATATTTATTAAAACCACCAATTTTTAACTCTCCTAATAAAAGTAGAAGAACGTGAAATGCTCTCCTTTCTTCCTCTAGAGGTTTTCAAGCTATTTTCTTCTCCCTTCAGACAGCCCTCTCCTCAAACTTGAGGGCCTGCTGAGATAGGAGAATGGGCCTGTGGCAAACCAGTCAAACAACTGTTAAAAATCTGTCAGTCATGGAGACCTAGGGCACATGCACAGAGCACAGGACCCAGGATGACTGCAGTTCAAGAGCATTGTACACAGAAGCAACCAGAGCTCTACCTTCAAGTCTTCATCTGCGTTGGGCATAAAACCAACTGAACATGAGCCTCCCACAGCACAGCTTAACTCTGACACAATATCAAGCAGGTTTCTAATAGGACAACAGTCCCGAATGCCTATTTTCATGGGGGAGAAGCAATCTAGGGATTCCAGATCTAAAACAGTCCTGCTATTATTTTCTTGGCTGTTGCAAATCTATTCAGTGGCCCACACTAACCTTACCAAACACTCTTCTTTTTTATCATCAAATATACACCTGCCTTTCTGAGTGTCTTGTCCAATCTTTTTTCAGGAACTCTGAAGGAATTTCCTCAGGACTCAATCTGGTGATATCACCACAGAAATATTATAAAAGAAAGTGGTCAATTTCAGAGCAGAGTCAGTGAGGACTCAGGACATAGGAGAACCTGTACTATAACATCTTGTAACCCAGTGGTGTCCCAAATTTTCTGTTCAAGGACATTATGGTGCCACAGAGGAAAGTGATCAATAATGTAGAGTGTGCCTAAGTCACCTAGAGAGAAAGCATTCTCTCAGGCTTTCACAGAAAGCAAAATGGTCAAGCAATGGCCATGACTCATCCACATGGCTGACACTGACAAAAGATCTACAAACTGCTGTACATGGTCTTAGGGTAAATGCTGATTTGACTGACCTTGTCAGATACAAAAGTTAAATTTTTTGTTATATAGGTCTTGCTTTATCTTGGTCTTAATCATCCTGTAGAAAAGTGTAAAAACAAGGTACAAAACGTAAATCTGTATTAATATGCTGAGCTGTAAAAGGCTCAAGTCAACAACTTCTGACATTGTCAATCCTGTGGATAGCCCACTACTATTATGGTCTACTGGACTATATTGGATTCTTTTGCTGAATTCATGCTACTACAATATTTAAATGACAATGGAATACCCAGATCTGACAAAACTAAAAATAGGTGGATATAAATGAAGGACCATTTTGTAGTGATATATATATATATATATATATATATATATATATATATATATATATATATATATATATATATATATATATAATATATATATATATATATTAGTTAGGTTACATATAAAGCTACTTTCTCTTAGTTCAATGAGAAGAAAGATTTGTATTAATAGTATTTAGACAAGATATCATGTCTGCATCTTGTACTATGAAAAACTACTATGAAGACAATATGCATTGTACTAATTATTGTAACTGTCCTACTGAACTGTTTTGAAACTGTCTCATAGCTGTTTCTTTCTCAATAAAATTAATTTTTAAAAAATTTCGGGGTAGAGCTCACCCCAAATCTTAGCTTTTCTCTTTATTTATGCTACCCTGAAGCAGGATAGCAAAGCAGAACCACACCATCTATCTTCTAGTTTCAAGGTAGAATATATGCATATGCTGTAGACATATTCATCCATGCTCCTGTATAATAAAATTATAGAGCAAACCCACCGATGGAGCTTAAATTTGATACTAAGTAGCCTTAGTGGCACTTCTCTTCTCAGCATGGGTTTCTGTGTCTGCCTCCTCCTGGCCAACATCAGTTTGCTGACTGCCCTTTGGTCTAACTCTTGACCTTGTTGTTCTGTGACCCTCATTCCTCTGTCACCAGCTTCACTGATTTGATACATTTACATAAAGACCTCCTCAAGCTTTACCTCCATTCTCAAGTAAAATCATAGAGAATTTGTTATGTTTTATTGCAGCCCTTAATTTTTCCTTTTCCTTTCTTTTATGCTTTAATTTAAGCATTTAATCTTCTAGTAGCTTATTACCAGTTTTCCCAGCCTATTGTCATCTTTTTTCAATGGTAAACTTTAAAGAGCAGCAGGTAGCTTGTCTGTGAGCTGCTCTCTAAGGTACCCAGCACAGCACTACACAGAGGTCAGTGTTGACCAGATAGTCATTAATGCCATGTCCAGGAGGCTCTGCCTTCCCAGCTTTCTCTACTATTGAACTGTCTACTGGTTAAAAAGCATTTAGGAAAAAAAATGTTAGAGTCTAATCAGAATGCCATAGTGCTCTTTCTCTCTTTGTGCCATGCCCTACAGTGGCCGTGGCATTTGAGAGAAGGGCAAAGGACAGAGAAGGCCAATCTTGCATGTTATGCAAGGTTATAGACGTGGTGTTCTGTTGGTTAAGATTCTATTTGAATTATACCAAATGCCTCTCTTTTAAAGGGATGCTTCTTTCCTTTTTCTTTTTTCCTTCTTACTCTTTCTTTCTTTTGTCTTTCTTCCTCTCTCCAGATCTATTCAGCATTGAACAATTACAATGGAGAGGACTTTATATTACCATACACATAATTACATGGTGAATGTATGAAATAACAGTTTGGTGCAAATTTGTATAGAAAACGTGCTTTGCATTGTTGTTTCAAATACCTTTCTTCACCCTACCTTGAAAGAAAAGCTCTTTCAAGGAAGCATTTGGCTTTTTTATTATCTATCAGTTTAGCCATCGGCTCCTTGGTATGTGTATACGTGAGTTAACAGAAATAACCCTTTTTGTTTCACTTAAAGATATCTAAGTAAAGTTTCAAGTAGCCAATTAGCTTTTTGACCTGAGCTTTGTTGGCTGCAGAAAGCCTGAATCCCAGGAACATTTGGTTCTCAAGGCATTTGGATTTCAGAAGGAAGATTCAGTGCCAGCACCAATCAGAATGGCTGCCAGTTGTTATTCTTCTTCACAACTGGCGGCTGTTCCCAGCACTGTTACAGAGCTGTGATCAATCTCTGCACCTGTCTATCAGTGCATGTTCATAGAGAGAACAGTGTGGGCTGCATCTGCAGATGCCACATGTAACTCACGGGGAGAAAAGGGGGAGGAAGAGCACAAACTCCAAATATGCAAACTAAGAAAAGCTACAGGGCAAAGAAAATGCAGAAAACTATGCAACAGCTAGATGTGGGCCATGACATAAAGTCAGAATGAAAGAATGAAAAGAGGATACTTAGTTTTGAAATGCATGTTTCTGTGCTAGGAATGAACTTAGTCCTTAATGAAATCTTGAACAGATTACCTCAGTGTTGGGTGGATTTCTCTTGTCTTTGTGTAACTCAAGTTCTTTTTATCAAAGTGACAGTCTGATCATATTTATGTGCCCTGTGTCCTGGTTGGTTAGATTCCTCTTGTTCCTACAATGATGTGCTAGTGTATAAGAACATAGAATATTAATTGTTTTCTATCATTTTGTAGTGCTGTCAGCAACTGATTTCTTACAAAATATTTAAGTACATTTGGATAATGAATAGATGTTGCAATATACCTTAGAACAAAAATCCATAGCATTCATTACATCTACCTATATTTTATATATGTTAATTTCATGGGATCTGGAAGACAAAATTCTAAATAAAAATATCAGGTTGAATTACCATTTTTATTAATGCAAATGCATATATTTGTATCTTTTCTGTATTTATTACAGTATGCAATGCCTGATTCCTGAAGCAGCTTAATTGTGGGTTGAAAACTTGAGTCCGCACTGCCTGTTCAATTGTAATGCAATGAATTCACTTCCTAGTGTTCCTTGCTCAGTAACCTTAGAATACTTTCTATATCAACCAATATAATCAACAATGTAATCACCGTTCTCTTATTATATAATGCCATTTTATTGGATTTCTTTTTTTTCTCTTTTTATTTTTTTAAAATTTCTGAACTTAGTTCAACTTATAATACCACATTTCCAAGAAAAGTGAAACTTTTGTAAAGACATTTAAATAAAATCATACCAAGATACACAAAAATGAAATTGTCCAAAACTTCTTGTAAAGAAAAAAAAATATTAGATTTCTTTTCAATTTTTTTCTGTCTAATACAATCCTTCAAGTAAATGGATTCACGGTGGTCTAAAACTGGCATGAGGAGAAGGTGTTTTCTAAATTTTTACTCTCACAAAATGTCTCACAGAAGTGACAGATTAAACACTCTGAACAAGTTTAAACACAAAATATTTCAAATTTAACCAAATATTAAAAATAATACCCTACATCTGTGCAGTGGTGGCAGACCTCAGCCCTCTCGCCCAAAAGGAGTTCAATCAGATCAAGCAATGGACAAAGCAGATATGGATGTAGATACTGATATAGATATAGATAAATAATATAAATATATAGATGTAGGTTTCACCTCAAGAGTATGACCATGTGGGCTTTCATAAGAATTGGAGAATACAGAAAAAATTCTGGTGAACTGAGTATTTAGACTGGATGTGAATACGTTGTTGATTAAACTAACAATATCTGTAGACGGTCCTCTTTGATTTCTTTTTATATTTTTGTATTTTAAGGAAGGGTCTACATGGTGTTCAGGGTCTCACTACTAGATCAGACAGACTCATAGTGATCTGCCTGTTTGCAGCCTCCCAAGAGCTGGGATCACAGGCGCATGCCACCATGCCCAATTTCTATGTTCCTCTTTTAAGAGAGGTTAAAACATTAATATTCTTAAGACAACCCATAGGACAGCTTTTCACTTGATAAAACATAGTCCAAAAAGATGATGAGTTTTGTATCTTCCAAGGTTAAAGTAGGTTTTTTTCCTATGGCATGGCACCATTTTTTGCCCATCTGTCAGAGCCTAATAGGAGCTGAGGTGGAATTTTCCTTTATAAAGTTTCATCACTTCCATGTTTTCCATTATTTTCTAGTGAAATAGTAACAAAAACTTTTGGGTATTTGGGGGAAGATCAAAAGTTTTTTATTATAATACATATTATATAACGACATTAAGTTAGTATCATTATATGTAAAAATATGTTTAATACTTCTGTTTTGGGTTTGGGGAGAAAGCTCAGTGATCTAAGCACCTGCCTGGCAAGTGCAAGGACCTGAATTTGATCCCCAGTACTGCATACCATGCCAGCCCTGAAACCAGGTGTGTATACCTGTAATCCTAGTGCTGGGGAGGCTGAGACAGGAGGATCACTAGAAGTTTGAGCTGTATAGCAAGACCTTGTATCCAATAAATAAACAAAAATTAAAACATAAAAATAAAATTTCTGAGTGGTATCATACATTTTATATGGGTGACAACAAAGCTAGATGGCTCAGGCAACCCACGATCCATTTGCTGCCTCATATGGACCAAATGTTGGTCTGGCTCCAAAATTCAGGTGTTGCAACCTAACCCCTGGATAACAGTATTAAAAAATAGAAACCTTAGGAAATGATGATATCATAAGGGTTTCCCCTCATAGGTAGGATTATTTCTCTTCTTCAAAGACTCATAGAAATGAGCTTACACACTTCCAACACGTGAGGAAGCAACAGGCATCACCTGTGAAAGAGTGAACCTTCACCGGACATCACATCTGCCAGTACCTTCATCTTTGACATCCCAGCTTCCAGACGTGTGGGCAACAATTCTCATTGCTTATGAATCATTCCATCCAAAGTAGTTTGGATGTTATAGCAGCCTGAATAGACGAGGACACTCACCACTAAGTGTTCTGAGCACCAGCGTTGTTCAGTGAACCAGAAAGGAGAGAAATCCTCCAGACAGTTGTGTGAAATGGTGCTAATGGTCTTGGTATTCTCCACTCTTCTTTCTGGGGCCAGGGACTCAGATTTTTCTCCCGGATTTCTTGATGGTCATTCCCTCCATCACCACTCAGAAGTTTGAGTCTAATGAAAATAAACTGACAACTGAGTTGAAAGTGAGAATAGCTCAAAATGGTTTTACCTGATGGTCTTCCCTCTAGAGTAACATGAAGGTCTTGGGCATGATGATGGGGGAGTGAGTATTTAATAACAAGAACTTCAAAGCTTGTGACATCAGTGCCTTCAAGAGGCAAGACCCAAATCTCTTACAGAGACACTGAGCTTTAAACAGTATTAAGACTTATCAAGAATCACCACTTCTTGTCTATTGCCTTTACTGCTGTTCTTGTTTTTTTTTTGTTTGTTTCTTTTTTATTTTATGGAAAAGAAGTAAAATAAAACTTCACAACAAAAATAGCAAGGCAGTAGCAATAATTACTATACTGCATTCTTATCTTTAAAGTAGCTGCTCAGGGTACAAGACATGGACATAAAAATTATTGAAATGGTACTAGCACAAACCTTTCCTTTCAGCGAACTAAGAGAAACTAGTAGCATAACTGTCTTGTGTTGTTTTTCTTTTCACTTACCTCCTGTCCCCTTTCGTGCACCATAGTTCTTTTTTCCTTAGAATAATTTCTTCCCACTTCACAATATCTATTGTATATTTTGGAGGTTTTTACTTTCAGTTTCTCACACCAGAGTGAAAATATGATATTTGCACGTGTGAGTAATTACACATGTGTTTCATTTCATCTATAAGTATGGTCTAGAATTGCATGCATTTACCTACAAAGGTCCCAAGTATACCCTTCCTTATGGCTGAATAGTACACCATTGTGTAAAAAGACCACGCCCTTTTATGCATTCCTCATTTGATAGGCATTTGGATTGTTTCCAATATTTAGCCATTATAAATTGGGCTGCTATTAGTATAGGTGCACATATATTGCTAGGAGACAATATTTTTAATTCTTCTGGGAAGATAACCAGAAAAGGAATAGCTGGGTGGGATGGGATTTACAGTCCTAATTTTGAGGAATCTCTATACTGATTTCCAACGTGGTTGCACCAGCCTGCACACCTACAAACAGTGAAGAAGAGTTCCTTCTTCCCTATAGCTCCTCCAACATTTTTTATTGGCTGACTTCTTCATGGCAGCCATTCTTTCTGGGGTGAGATGGACTCTCGCTGTTGTTTTAATTTGCATCTCTTGAATGATCACATTTTTTCATATATTGATTTGCCATTATATTCTTTATCTGAGTTTTTTTAAGACAGGGTGTACAGGATATACAGTCTCACTGCGTAGATCGGAGTGTTAGTGATCCTCCTGTTTATAGCCTCCCAAGTGCTGGGATTACAGGTGCACGCCACCACGCCCAGTCTCAATCTGTCTCAGCGCACCCCAGGGGGTGTCGTCGGCATAGCAGGCCGAGGTTCATCTGAGAATTGTGTGTGCATGTCAGATACCCATTTTAGGATTGGGTCTTTGAATTCGGGGAGTCTTACTTTTTTCAGTTTTTCATATGTAATCAAATTTAATGGTGATACTACATGCCAGAATGTATTGGAATGCAATGAAAGCAGTCCTACAAGAGAAATTTATAGCAATTTCCACATCAGGCAAACAGAATGAGCTCAAATAAACAACCAAATATTGAACTGCAGACTACAAAAAAAAAAAATCAAACCCAATGTTCATACAAGTGAGAACATAATGAAAATAATAGCAGAAATGAATGTAATTGAGACTAAGAAAACAATACTAGGATCAATGTTTCTGTTTTCTTATACAAATACCAAAAACTTAGTTGACTTGACCAGATATCTTACTAGTCTTGAAGTTCAGAGGTGGGAGTTCCTTTATGATTAAACAATAATGGAAAACATTCCGGTAAAAATCTTGCTAGTGAGATCTCAATTTTCCCAGGGCACTGAGCCCAATGCTCTAAGTGTGAGTTGCTGTACCTTGCTCTACTCTCTGAACATTTGAGCCTCCCCAGCCTCACCTGACCAAGAGAAGCTGCCTGGCTGGCGATTGTCCCCAGAGGTTTGTTAAAAAGAGAAGGATGAAAGAGCAGAGGATTTATTTTTAAACTTTTTGTGCGCCTTTAATGAGGAAAAGAGAGTTTTGTAGAGCACCACAGGTCCATATACCAATAGCAAAGAACCAGACCTCATATGGTATGAATTCCCTGCTGCAAGCAGAATTCTAGCAAACAAGGAAGAGAAGAGACAGTCACCTTTGCTGTCGTGTTACTTGTCGTTATTTTCTTGCTGAAGTTTAGAAGTGCCCTGCGGAGATAAAGCCACAAAGTACGATTTCATGAAGCCTACAAAACTACTTTCAACCCAAATCAACTTCTGCCACAAACTCACAGCTCGTGCTGGCATTCTGATAACGAGATGTGAGAGAGTCACGCCGCCTTTTATTTCAAAACTAAATTAATAAGCGTTCTTTCTCAATCTGAAGAGCATCAAAAAGACAGGGTGTCATTAAGTCAGTCATTCACCCAGGAAATATCAATAGCACACCTACCTTGTGCCTATCTAGAACCCCTGCATGTTTTAGGTCTGATTCCTTTAATGCCTAAGATAACTGTGAGAAATCAACACGAGACCCAGACAATATATGGACCTTGCCATGAAAACCTTGGCATACACTGATGGAGAGTGTTTTCTGAAGAAGTTTTAAGTTAGGTGCGTTTGAGAATCATGATCTTTGAAGACAGCATTTAGGCACATTCTCTGTTCTGTCCTCCAGCCCAGGATTGCACCTGGCTCCTAATGCATATTAAGAAAATATTGGAGGCAATAATCAAATAAGTTTCATAGTAGCTCACTGGTGTTGTGTGTCCTCCAGAAAGACAAGTGATGTGGTAAATGGTCTTGGCATGAGAGAGACAAAGACAGCTAGGATTTATCCTCATTTAAACCTGTCGTCAAGTTATGCATTAAGATTTGTTTCCTGTTCAGATGTTTTTTAATAATTTCACTGAGAAATGAATAGCAATAAGAGAGTTTCAAAACCAATTACTAGCACAGTTTCAATAATTAATACATTGCATATTGTTGTCTTAGTGGTTATTCATTGTAGAAGATGGAAACATGATATCCTGTCCACAAACATTATTAGTACAAATCTCTATTCATTGAATTAAGAGAATGAAGCTGTATATCTATCCTATTTTGAATATACAGATACAAAATGGTCATTCATCTGTATCCCCTCTTTTGTTTAGTTTTGTCAAAGAAGGGTATTCCATTGTTATTTAAATATTGTAGGTGCTTGAATTCAGCAAAATATTCCAATATAGTCCAGTGGTCCATAATAGTAGTGGGTTTTCCATAAGACTGGCAATATCAGAAGTTGTTGACTTGAGCCTTTTACAGCTCAGTATGTTAATAGGGCTTTACTTTTTACACCTTGTTTTTATACTTTTCTGTTGGATGGTTAAGACCAAGATAAAGACCTACATAATAAGAAATGTAACTTTGGTATCTACCAAGGTCAGTCAAATCCTCTCAGGATTTATCCTGAAACTCTGTACCTCCTGTCCAGATGGTTTTGAAGTAAGACCTTACTATATAGTCCAGGTTGGTCTTAAACTCACTGCATAGGCTGGGCTGACCTGAAATTCGTGACAATCCTCTTGACTCAGCCTTTCAGGAATTGAAGGCATATGCCACCATACTTGGCTATTGAAGTCCATTTTTACAACAACATCTACTAAGCACTAACTTTTTTGATAAATGGTGCATCCACATTTGTTTGCTTTGGTTTTGCTTTTACAGTGCCAAGCTCTAACTCTATATTTTGTACAACGGAGCTGAATTCCAGACTGACATTATTTTGGGGTTTCCTTGAATTTTAAGTTCTAATTTCTGCTTGAAAGAAAGGCCAGAGTCCAAAATCTTCTGTTGTAGGATCATAAAAGATAATTATGTAAATATCAAATTAGGAGAAGTTTATGAATAGAAAATAATGATTCAAAATTTATGAATTCATTTTTTAGAACTTATTTCATGTCTTTAAAATATCTAATAAACTTTTGTTCTCATAGAATAAATCAGTGTGCTAGTATAGCATTCAAGTCCCTGTACAACCTACTATTATCAGTGTATACTAAATTGCAAAAACACTTGTCCAGTGGAGCCTTCCTAGCTTCTCTGAGAGAATTAATATTCTCTGTTTTCCTTGGTATAGCTGCTTGTTTTAAGGAATGTATTTCTTGTAATACATTGACCCAGGCCAAATAGTTCAGCGGATTAAAGTGCCTACAAGCAGGTACAGGGGCCGAAGGTTCGATCCCCAGGTCTGCTGTGCCGGTCTTGCCACGGACCACAATGAGACAGCAATTGAGACCAGATGTGGTGCCACGTGCCTGTAATCCCAGCTTTTGGGAGGCTGTAAACAGGCAGATCACTAAGAGTCTGATCTAGTAGTAAGACCCTGAACACCCTGTAGAACCTTCCTTAAAATTTAAAAAAAAAAAAAAGAAATATGATCTTTTTGTTAGAATTAGAAAATTAGGTATTGCATCCACATTTTAGTTCTGTGTGTAACAACTAACACAAAATAACTCAGCAATACATTTTTAAATTTTAAAAATCATTCATTCCTTTATTTATTCATTTATTTGATTCATTTATTTATTTATTTGAGCCACTATGTGGCTCTGATCCTTCTGTTTCAGTCTCCCCAGCACTGGGATTATAGGCGTGTGCCACCATGCTCAGTTTTGATGGCTGACACGGTGCCATGGCACATGATCCCAGGGATTGAGCCCGGGTCCTTGTCCTCACCAGGCAGAACCTCAGACTTCTGAGCTAAGAAATACTTTTGAACAACAGCAATTTGAAAGTGATTAGATATATTTTTAAAGGTGTGAGCAATGTCTTCAATTGTCTGTGTCAATGCTTTACAAAACTGGATTACTATACTCAAAACAATTCAAATTTTCTTTTAGGGTGAGCTCTTCAGCTATTCATGAAGACAAAATCTGCTAGCGCAACTACTTTTTGTGGATAAGCAAAATTTTCATATTGCAGCTTTCTAAATATCGGCAACAGTGTGGACTCTGGATTACAAACTGATGTCTTTTGTTTTCAGTTTCTGACAAAGATACTACCAAGGAAAGAAATGGTCATATGACTGGTTTTAGGAAATAATAGTAACAATAATAATGGACTAGAATAAACTACAAACTCAGTTCCGTGCTCTGATTACTTAAAAATATGGCCAGATCACAGTAAAAAGAAACATCTGAATGAGATGGAAGGAGAAAATAGAAGAAAACACTCTTGGATAGGATCCTTGTAGAAAGAAAATGACAGGAAGGATGTCCTGCCATATCATTTTCCCCCTTATATCTTCAGAGTTCATGTTTTGAACAAGAGTGGTTTCACAACAATCAATGAAACAGTTACTAACTATTGAAACCCCGCTGTGCAACTCCTGTTAAGATTATAAAATCACTGAACAGTGTGGCTTCAAAGAAGAAGTTACTTTGATTCTATGAAAGATAGCATGGGGACGGACTTCACTGGGACCAGTTTTGTGATCAGAATCACTTCTTATATTAAGGGCTATTAAGCTAAATTACAACTGCAAGTCCTTTGGCAAATGCCAATATATAATAAACTTTCATTGGTAGCTAGAAAGACAAGGAGAGAAAGTCTGAGAATGAACTGTTTGGTATTTTTTAAAGGATCACATATACCAAAACATTTTCTTAAATTTTACCGCATGCCTCTTTTCCAATCAAAACATTACCAAAGTTATTAAAATATTTAATTGGCATTGGATTTTCCCAGTACTTTTGAATGTTTCCACTGTGTAACTCCCTTTTCACTTTCATAAAATGAGAATAATATCTGCAAATCACATCTGTCAAACCTATTACATGTGGAAGAAGACTGATCTTTTTGTTTAATATTTTATATCAAATACTTTGAAGGTAACAATATAATAGCTACTGCTATTTTCTTATCATTTGGCTGGGAAAATTTTGTTGTATTTTGTCTTAAAATAAAAAGAAAAAAAGCAGATATGTAAAAATCCAGAAAGAAGTATGTGCAGCTATTTAATATAAATTTTATGTGATGTAAGGGTTATTGGAGATGTAGACTCGCAGAAACAAGGAAGTGTACATATATATTTATGTTTCCAAAGGGCTCATGCATGAAAGCTCTGGCCCCCAGCTGATGGTTATTGGGAAGCAGAGAAAATCTTAGGAGTTGAGGCCTAAGATGTGACTTGGGTGTGACTTGAATGTGCCTTTTCTAACAGTTATGCTGGACTGTCAGCTCGATTGGCTTGAAAGCCACCTAGGAATTTGTCATTCACACTTTCAGTTCTGTCTGGTGGGCCATGGAGGGCTAACTTTGGGTACCACATCTGACTTTTGATCCCTTCCTCTCCAGCCCTGTTCCCCTTCTCTGCTTTCTGGCCACTATGAGCGGGCCAGCTTTACTCTGCTATGCCTTTCTGCCCTGATGTTTCTGTCTCGGAGCCAGCTAGCCATGAAATGAAGCCATGAGCAAAAGTAAACTCTTCCTCTTTCAGTTGTGCATGCCCAGTATTGGGTCTCAGGGATGAAAACTGGACTGATGCACCCTTGAAGGCTGTAGGGATATGTCGAGATGCCAGGGTCTCCTCTCCCTTCCCACTCCTTCTCTCACTCCTTCCTGTACACCATAAGGTGACCTACTTTGTTCCACCACCTACTCTCTATCATAGTGTTCTGCCCCCTACAGGCTCAGGAGCAGTAGCATCCAGCGATCATAGACTAACATCTCTGAAAGCTTTAAAGGAGAAAACTTAAAGGAGAAAAAATAAAGCTTTTCTCCTTTAAATTGCCATGAGGTTGTTGCTCTCAGGTGTTTGTCACAGTGATGACAATGTGACTGACATATTAGTCATGAAGAAGCATGTGTGGACAGAGAGGATGCCATCCAGTGGCAATAAACTACAGGGAATTTAGTGAGGCCTATTTGTTCAGATTCTTCTCTGTGTGTGTTCTTAGGTCTTCAGACACAGGGATGCTCTTCTCTTCCTGGCAAAGTCAGTACACTTCTCAAATGATGGTTTCATGACCTCTTTCAAGAAAGAAAGACAGGAGACCATCACAAAGTGACATTTCCAGGTTTTATTTCCAGGTTCAAGAAAGCAAGGTAAAGGGAAGGTCAGAGTGACTTTCTTGACCTTACTGTTTTCTTAAATGCCCAGGTGCTATGTTTGGGATATTGTGTCCTGAAGTCTATCATTAGTGCTGTGGTAAGAACCAAACATATATTTAATTTAAAAAATATATGGGCATCCTGTGAGACTAGGAATATATTTAGTGTTGGAGGAGGAGGCTGCCCAAACATAGTTCACATTCTCCTGTGAGCTAGGGGTCACCTCTACCAAGACACAGGCCATATGGTCTCCACTGTCCCCACTGCTAAAAGTCTAAAGGAAACAGCAGCTAGACTTAGACCTGGTCTAGACTTAGACCAGATCCACAGACCTGGTGCCTTTCTTATATTATTTTCAATCCTGTCATACAACAGAATCTGTTTTTCTTTTGTTCTGGTGAGGTTCAGAGAGGTTAAGTAACTTGCCCAAGATAACACAGGTGCTGAGGGACAGGGGCATCTCTTGAGCCTAGGGGAGTCTGATTCTGAAGAGAATGATTACCCTCTGTGTGAGTTACTCTTTGTTTCAGTAGCTTACAGATGTGGCTCTGAATAATTTCTGTTCCCTGATACATTATCATGACTTGGGATCTTTTAAAACTCAGTGTTCTCTGAAAGAGAAAAATGGAACTTGAAGGGTACAACAGATACTGGGAGAAGGGGATGAAGTTATTTAAAAGGAAAGAGTTACTGAGCTGAGGAGGACAGAAGAGAGTGGGGGAAAGAGATTTATCTGTGTATTTAAGCAGGTTGGTTTGGACAACTGTACTATGCATTTCTGCTGATCTATGGAAAGAAGTAGTTAATGCTTTAATTTGTTTCATTTCCTTTTTTCAATTATTTGTACTTTTTCTCTTCTAAATTTCTTATATATTTCTTTTTTTTCAAAATTTACATATCTGATAATATGAATAACTGGTTGGAAGACAGCACTATGTACTACAACAAATACTGTGAAATTTCTATTACTTTGTTAAGTGAAATTCTGTATCACTTATAAACTTTTCTATTTTAATTCTAACTTTTATTGTCTTTAAAAACAAAAGAAAACAAAACAAAACTCAAAAAAAATTGTGGGCAATTATTTTCAATTATATTGTAATTTATTACTCAAAGATACTAAAGATCCAAAAAGAAGTATTAGAATAAAGGAAGAGATGGAAGAAGTGTAGAAATTATTTAAATATATTGCACTTTGCCTGGAAATCACATAAAGTGGAAATCCATAGCACTTATGGGTTAGAAATATGAACTTCAACCCAGCTCTGAATTATGGATCAGGCTATTTAAATACTCATTCAATTATTTTCAAAAGAGAGAAAAACGTCTTTTTGCTATTACACAGGGAAGTTAATATGGTTAGACATCCAATGACACATGGGGCTTGGATTACTTACACAAAAATCATACCACTTGCATCATCAAAAGAAATAATAGAGACATAAAACCAAAAACTTTGTTTGTTTGTTCGTTTAATTTTGTTTGGTGGAAGAAACTAACCCTGCCTAGAGGAAAGTGTTGGTTTATGTTTACACATTACCAAACAGGCTACCACTATTTGTTTTTAATCTAAAACAGTTAAGATGGCCCCACCCCTGGGGCACGATGAGAGGGTAATTGAGATTGGGCGTGGTGGTACACCCCTGTAATCTCAGCTCTTGGGAGACTGTAAACAGGCAGATCACTATGAGTCCAATCTAGTAGTGAGACCCTGAACACTCTGTAGACCCCTAAAATATAATAAATAAATAGTTAACATTTTTCATTAAAAAAATAAACATACTCAGTGAATTGACTAATAACAGCTTTTCTGTAAACTTTGTTCTTTTCTGTATCCAGTCAGTTAGCTGTGATTACATAAGATGAGTGAATGTGCCACAAAAGGAAACTATGACAGTGGCGGAAGGGCCTGGAAGGTGGCTCAACCCACTGCAAGGTCTGTGATTTAACCTTGTAGGGAACAGAAACTACCTAGGTCTGCAAGAAACTGCAAAAGCAAGAGTGTTGCACCATACCAAGAAACTGAAAGAAAAACAAGCATTGTCCGAGAACTATCTTCAGTAAATCAATAAGGGAAAATAAAAGGAAGGAGGGTCATTGCACAACTCAGGAAGAAGTCCTGCTCCTCCCCTTTGCATAGAGCTTGTTACTGCACATGAAGTAGAGTTAAAAAGATTGAATTATGTGTCACAAAAAAAGAGCGAATAGCTGATCATAAACTAAGAAAGTTTTGATGCTATTTCCATTGGGAAGACTTTGGATAATTTGATTTTAAGTTGTGTTTCTAAAGTATAAATATATGAGAGTAAAATAATATATATATATATATATATATATATATATATATATAAATGTTTTTGTTCCCTCTTATATCAATATACTTACAAGACACTACTTTGTATATATAGAGAAAATATGTGTAACAAAGCAAAAAAATCCACAAACAAAAACAACAACAAAAAACATCAATTTAGCCTCATTGCTCTTGGTTACAGTAAGGGTAATTCAGGAAACTTCAAGCAAATTTGGAGATGACATCTACATAGATCTTGATGATTTAGGGAAGCTGCCTTCTCCCTCCTTTCATGCAGGATTATCTTTAATGTTTTCCAGGGAACACAAGTGCATCCACCCACTGGTGCTTAAATCTTTGTCTTTACAAAATACCCAACCAGAATACTTGGGATGGGCTGTGAAAAAGGCAGACATGAGGGTTCTCCGATGCACTAATTGATTTAGCAGCAGTTTAAAACAATGTTGAGCATTGTCAGAAATGCTCCTTTGAGGTACTAAATCAAGTTTCCCAAGATGGATTGCATACTAACCACAAACTCTCTAAAAATCTCAGGGGCTGTTTATTGTTCTGCAATTTATGATCGCCTTGTTAGAGGATTGCACATCAGCTTCCCCCGAGCCTGGGAAGAAACAGAGACAAATAGCATGCAAACTATATTGAACAATTCATTATATTATATTGTAGAAACCTAAGCACAGCGTGGAGATAACCCTTTTATGCATGCTGCCTTATTGAACAGTAATCACTCTGTAATGCTTTAGATATTTAAATCATATTTATAATAACACATATTAATGTAACATCCCTCATAAAGTTCTCAAAGTATTTTATGGGATATATAAACCATAGAAAAATACAAAATTTTAAAATGCAGATATACCTACCCTGGGGCCTTGGAGGCAACCTAATGAGGAATATATACAAAATCCCAGGCTGACAGTTTAACTATTTAAATAGCATATAGAATAACTCAAACACATTTTAAGATATTGCTGGTTATGGACTCATTCTTTATCTAAATATTTGGCCAGGTTGTATAAGTGCTTATTTTCAGTTTTACTGTTCTAGCAAAGAAGGAAGAAGGATTAAACATGTTTAGAACAGTTTCAATCAAAGCTTTCAAATTCCTATGACTGAAAAATCAATCACTGATCTGAGTTTATGTCCTCTGTAAAATTACATTATGAGAGCAGTGGCGTTGATTTTTAAAGTGAATGGAGGCATTTATCTTGGTATGGCCTTGCCTAGATTTAGTATAGTGCTGTGTATCTATGTGTCTGGTAGGTAATTCAGTAATGACTTGTTGACTGATTAAACTGTTTATCCTGAAGGAAATGAAGTGAAGATTCTGGATTTGATGGGGCCAGTGGAACCTGTGCACCATATGGGTGGCATGCCACAGAAGGTAAGATTGAACAAGTTGCTTCCTTTGAATTTTTCTTTGTGTTTGAACAGTGTTCATTAATGAAGCATTGCTGGGGTATTGCTCCCCAATACTGGATATTCATTCAGCAGAGATATCACAGGTTGGAGCTCAGTTTGCAGTCAACATAGTTACATTGATTACTATCTAATGCTCTGGGTTTTAAATTTTATTTTGATTTTTTCTCAGGTTTTTTTCCCCATTATTGGAGATCGAACTTGGGACCGTGTGCTTGCCAGACAGGCACTTATACCACTAAGCTATATCCCCATGTACTCCCCCCCCCCGAATCTTCTAATTCATAACATTGAAAGAGGAGATAATATACATTGAAGAATATTATATTTTACATATAGTTACCCTGCTTTCATAAGAAGGAGATATAAAATGTTTTCTTCTCTGCAACTTCACATACTCAAAAAATCAAATCAAGGAGAGATCAGAGATCAACAACGACAACAGAACCTTCTGACTACAGAGCCACTTGCATCATTGTTAGTCATGCCACCAACAGACGTTCATCTCCCTTTAATACACTTGGTTTGATTTTATTGTCACATACTTTGAGTTAGGAACACATCAAGTAGTAGAAATGGGAAGGAAGAGAAAAAAAAGTGTGAGTCATTCAGTTCTCAAGTGTTAGGTAGTTATTCCCATTTCAGAAACTTTTCTTGACATCATCATCATCCACAACATGCTACTATAACTTGGAATGGTTCACAAGAAGGGCATATTATAGTGTGAATAAATGGTTTCTTTTTTGTTGAGAAAGAATGAATCCCAGAAAGAATGAGTTATTAGCACTGACATTCAATTGTTTAGATACTATGAATATTCTCTCAGTGGTATCCTGCAGACCGTCTGGTTCTGTGTTCTTAATTTTTAAGAAAGCTGTTAAATTCAAAAGTCTGTTCACCAGTGTTGCCATACTCTGTTTAAGTTACAATGCAGACCTCTTTCCACGAAAATGGGGCATTCCAGAAATGCAACTTAGCTCAGATCTAACTGCAAAAGGTTCTTTCCTTAGGTTAATTAAATAGCCCTGCTGTTTTAACCAGAAATATCTAGGCCACTTATCACCCATTTTCTTGAATTGTAAGCACAAATCTTTGGAGTCAAAGTATAAATGACAGGAAAGATTTAGAAGACCTCAAGAAATCCTGTAAATTGAATAAACTCACTGTTTTTGTGCAGTTTCTGGGAATGACTATTATATTTACTGTGCTCATTCTACAGCTGTATTCTGATACTTACTAGATGTAAGTTTCTATTGCTAGCTTTTGGCAGTTCAACATGAACACAGAATCTCTGGCTACCTGTGTCTTCTACTCTATGTTCTTTTAATGTCCAGATGACTTTGGGGGGGTGCAAAAGAGGAGAGAGAGAGAGAGAGAGAGAGAGAGAGAGAGAGAGAGAGATACAGGTGATATGGATTTAGATGTCTTTAATCCAGTTTTATGTCTTTTTGATTCAGTAAATTGGGTTCAGACGGTTGCCAAGAGCTTTCCTCCTTCATAACATCAATCAAACTGCCTCACACACTTGTACCTTTAAACACTTCTAACTATGCCACTCATATTAGAAGGAAAACCATTTCATTAAATATTTTCCTATGTATTCCCACTAAGGGTGTCAGATGGCCTCCAACTCTAAAGAAGTCTACCTGGTAGATTTCAGAAGCTGTGGTTTCTTCCATTTCCAGGGTTGTTCTTACCCTTTGTAAAGTTGCTCTAATCATCCACTCTCGACTAATAATTGCCTATCAAAATATGTCAAAGAAACTTCTACTATAGTTTTTTATCTGGTGTTGTTGTTGGGAATAGCTTTTCCTAGAAGCTAAGCATGACAGGATGTTCATAGTGTGATGTTAGATCATCAACTTTATCCCATTCTGTCTCCTCACTGTACTTTTATTAAAAGGCCCTTATTTGCACCTTTGGATCAATGTAGAGCATCCTCTTTTTATCAGATAACAGCTTTTAAAAAGTTTTAACTCAGCTTCACTGTTCCTCCTAATCCTTCTATGAGATCCAGTGCATCAAGTATAAAGCAAACATGCATTATTTGATGTACCTGAGATAATCCAAATAATATAGTCAGCTTTTTCTTTCTGATCCAGATCAACTACTTTTATATTCCTCTACTCTGTCAGGGTATTGTGAATGAAATATCTAAAGTAAAGAATTTGCTGGGCTGGGGAGATAGCCCAGTAGAATAATTGCTTGCCTGGCAAGCACAGGGTCCTGAGTTCAATCCCCCCCAAGAAAAATAAAAATAAAAAAGAATTTGCCATAAAGCCTTTGATTTTGACCATTAACCTGAAATATCTTCATGAGTTTCCTATATAATTTGATCAATAATCACAAACAGTTATATGGTAGTGGCAAATGATGCGGGCTCTGGAATTAAAATCTAAGCTCTGTTTACCTTGAACCAACTGATTAACTTCTTATAGTTTTATTTCTATATTTTTAAATGGGACTGATAAAGTGAAATATATAACTCATGTGGCTGCCATGAATGACAATGTAATAAATGAGCTAAAAGAATATTCACATAAGAATCAAAAATAGAGTAAACTCTATAAGAACTATTAGTTATTTTTATTACTATCAAGGATTCTTCCAGAAATGGTAAGTAATCTGGTACCTAATTCAGATAATCAAATTTATTTTTTGCTCTTATTATTTATAATCAGAATATTTTTTCAGATATGATACTGAAACCCATGCAGGACTAATGGGCTCTTTGTGAAATCAATTTGCAATTTAACACTCTGGTAAATGTTCAACATGACAGTTCATTTCAAATATTATATAGCATGGTAACTTTAAGTGCCAAGTGCCAAATGTATAGAGGTCTAGTTATTATAGCTTAAGTATGTACAGTATGACTTTTAAAGACTGTAGGAAATTTAGAAACACAACTTCACTTTATTCAAAACAGTCCTTGAATTTAAATGAAAATGATAGTAATTATTTATATTTAGCTGATTGGGAAACTGAAAAATTAAAGATTTAAGTGAGTTGGGAGCACCTTGCTACTTTAAGGGATTATGAATATCACAAAAGTGTTTCGTGTATCCCATGGAGTTTGAGTATATTGTTCCTAAGACTATTTTGAATAAGAAATTATATATATCCTATAAATCCTTAAAGATTAGCCTACTAAGGAAATGAGCAAAACATCAGGTAAAGACATAAAGTAGTTGGCACTGGTTGAAGCTCAAAAGAAGTAAGACACAGGCTGCCAAAAATACAAAACTTCAATTACATAAAAGGTAGTTAAACAAGGAATATTAAAATTTCATCACTAGGAACAAACACAAAATGAAAACTGAGTGTGAAATCAGTGTGACTTTGGAGTGGCCAACATATCAAACTCATTTCTTTTAGAAATCTCTTTAGCACTAAAACAAGAAATTGGGCTGCAGAGTCATGAAATCTTACAAACATATATTTCAACTAAAAGCCTGTGTGCAAAGTACATTTCCACTCAAGTATGGATCAGCATGTCCAGATGACAAGGATCCGTGGGTATTAATGTGAACGACAAGTGAAGTTTTTAAGCTTCTTACAATTATGTTAGAAGTCACATCTCATCACTGAATGTTCCCGGAGCTGTCTTCTTGGCTGATATTTCCCTTCTCAATATCCCATATTAAGAATTTAGGTAGAAGGAGCCCTTTGTTGTCAACAAGTTCTTGTCTGATGAAAAGGCTAGCTTTAAGCAACTCAGAGACCTCACTGTTCCAGTTATTTAGAAAACTGCAAATTATAATTTTGCTTATAGTAGAAATGACTTGTGGTAGTAGATTCACTCGTTGCTTATTTTAACATTCAACCTGACAATAACCATGAAAGTCTGATTTTTCAGTTCAATCATGTTGACCAATCATTTGCATATGAAGGAATACTTTACATGTTCACAAAATCAAATGTTAATTTTGAGGTTCTTTCTTTTTTATTTTATTTATATTATTATTGTTGTGTGTGTGTGTGTGTGTGTGTGTGTGTCTGTGTGTCTGTGTGTGTATGTGGTGCCAGGGATAAAACTCGGGACCTTGGACTAACTAAGCAGGCACTTACGGTGCTTAGTCATCTCCCCGGCTCCTTATTTTCAGGCTCTGGAGAGACATATAATCGTGGATTGATTTTGCTAACTCAGGATATAAGAACCAAAAAGCTTGTTTTACAAGTGTGTTTTGCCAATTTAAAGAACTCATTTAATTTCTCTCCATCTTTATTCCTCTATTAAAATGTTCTGTCCTTTTAAAAATTAAGATAATTTAAATTTAAAATGTTAGTGTTTTAAAATTACAAACAGTAGAGTTAAATGCAAATCTGAGGTGAAGAAATGTTGTCAGCCAGGTCTGGATAAGCTATGCAATGGTAACAAATAATTATCAAAGCCTAGTGATTCTTTGTGGTACTCATACAAGGATCCAGGCTTAGGAAATCTGTATTCCCATGATTCCATGACTTTTCTGGGAGAAGAAAAATTGTTTATCTAATTTAATATTTCAGCCCGGATGTTACATCTGTCATTTTTGCTCCTATTTAAGTGACTAACGCAAGTCAAATGTCTAATTCTAACTTTAAAGGAGAGAATGCATGCAATCCTACCAGATGGCTGAGTGAAGAAAAATTAGATTATACACTTATACATAGTCCTATTGATTACCTACCAATCAAATTTCTGAGAATAAATGGAATTGTTTGAAAATGTCTGCAATATAATATGCTTAATCAATTACACTATTTTCTCTATATTTTTTAAACAGAGGGAAACTGAGTACCAGGGTAATGTTTCATTTGAAGTAGAATGCCAAAGCATATTTGGTTACTCTTTAGGTTCAGATTTTATTATACTTTCACATCATTCTTAACCTCAAAGACTAGAGACTGGGGAGATGGCTCAGTGGAATAAGCGCTTCCCTGGCAAGCAAGCGCAATGGCCTGAGTTCAATCCCCAGTTCCACCAAAACAACAACAACAACAAAAACCCTAAAGAATGCTTGAGACTATCTGAATGCATGAAACAGCTCCTTTTAAAAATTAAGATAATTTAAATTTAAACTGTTAGTGTTTTAAAATTATAAAAAGTAAACTTTAATGCAAAACTGAGGTGAAGAAATGTGCAAATTTTTCGCTTTCTTAAGTTTGCATGTCTACAGGAAGGCCCTATTTTACGAGCTCCTCTTGATTTATGTTTGTGTCTGTGAAGAAGCTAGAGAATAGAGGCAATTCAAGCAAAGTTATTTTTGATACATTTTTCTGTAGTCAAAATTACCAGGATAAATTACAGCAAAAATTAGTCAGAGGTGCTATGTTTAAAAAAGAAATTGAGGTTATTTTGCTTAGTTTGAGAGTCATCAAATCCCTCCTATTTCTGTCCTTCAATTTCAATTAAAAAAAAAAAAAAAAAGCTTATAAACATGTAGATAGAGAAAAAAATCAGAGCATCTCACACACAGAGATCAATCTGTATCAGGCAAAGCTTGCCAAAGAACCAACCCTCTACCTGGATCAACTTCAAAAGAACCAAAGAAGGCACGGAGAAGTTGCTTTGTACCCAGTTCTTCTGGCTTCATCTTTGTGCCTCTGAATAGAACTAAGTCCTCAGCTGAGTACAGTAACAGTGTATCAAGGCAAATTTGGTAGACCTTAAGGCCTGGGTAAGTGGCTAGCAAGGTTATACTACTTAGTGGGAAGTGTACCTTTGTCATATGTAAGGTGTGATTTGAGAAAATCATTGAATAGTTCAAATCTCTGTTTTCACACCTGGAAAATGGGTAGAATATTATTTACCTATACTGATTGCAGAGCTGAATGATAATCAAAAAGCATGATGTTATTAAATCAACTTGCAATGATAAAAATCAAATAAAAAATCAAAATATTCAAAACTATCAAGGAAGACCATATCTTCTCCACCAATCTGCCTTCAATTTTTGCCCTACACATATCAGAAGATATTGCCTTGTGTAGGTCAGTGTTAGTGTAACACAATACCTGGGATTAATATCTGGGATATAATTCCTGGGATAAGAGCAGATGAACACGATTCACTAGCCAGCCTATATCCGGTTATATGAACAGCTCCCTTGAAGATAACAATATACAACATAACAACTATTGTTAATTTCCTACTGTCTTAATTTAAAATTTTATATCACTTTATTATTTTTTATTATTTCCTGTAAAGCTAAAAAAGAAAGCCCTGCATAATTCAAGTGAGTAAGAGTGATATTATGAAAATAAACCAAATGTTTCCAAATTAATTTTTTTTTTGTACCTGGGATTGAATTTAGGAACCTGCACTTGCCAGACAAGCACTTATTCTCCTGAGCTATCTCCCTGGGCCCTCCAAAGTAATTTTTAAAAGTGTATATTTTGTAAGGATGTATGTACCTTTGTCTAATAAGACATTTATGCCTTATCTCACAATAGATTACAGCCCATAAGTGAATGTAGACTTTGGTAGAAGGCCACTTAACATTCACTTGGAGAAAGATGACATTCTTACAAGTGACAGTAATGCACATTCTCTGTGTTGGCATTAGTAGGTGGTGTTTGTAACATCCGTTATTGACTCAAGGGGGAGCAGCAGCAGAAGCCTCCTAGGAAATGGCAAAGACAGTGTCCCAACGGGTAGCACACACTGATTCCTGAGGTTAGGAGTGTTTACCGGAGTATAAGAAGCTGGCAGGTGACATTATAGGCTGAATAAATGATAGTGTGTTAGTGAAAACAAGGATGGATCACAGGCTTCTGTATTCCCATTGTAGGTACCACTGGAACTCCCACAAAGAGTATCAGTCATAAGAAAGGGACAAAATACACAGACAGTCACCCATGACGTTCCGCATCATTTCCTAACACGTCTTCACCTCCCATCATATCCAATAAAAATGACTATTTTAGATTCTAACCAGAATTGAGTGCCCCCCTTCACACCTTGTTATTGTACCTTTTTTATCCCTGTCTAGTCATAATGTGTACCAAAAAAAACATGTGAGGGACAACTTTTGCTTAGGATATACCCCGCAGCTGGAGCACGTGGTCCATTACAGAGCTACTAGGAGCCAGAGGTTGGCAGTCTTATTTAATGGAATAACAGATAGAGAGCAAGAATAACAGCTCCCTTGTCTCTCAGTCTATTAATAGTGGAACCATTAATATTGCAAAATGACTAGTAATAAGAATATTTTAAGGGAGGAAAAGCCTTTGCAATAAATGGACTTTTATAGCTAAAAGCCTTGTTAGATCATAAGCCTGATGCTTAGGAAAATAGAGCTCCAGTTTATTGGACACACACGTATTTATTATTTGTTGTTATTGTTTGTTTACTATGTTATTCTTCTTTTCTAAAAAATATGTTTAGTCACTTCCCTCCTAGCATCAATGTCCAAAAAATACATGGCAACTCATGACCTAGGAATATATTTATATAACATCACAAACGTTTTCCATGGCAACAAGCCTCGTCAAGCTGTCAGATGCCATGAGACAGACTTCTGAGCATTTCCCAAGCAAATATAATTTTAATATGGAAGTGAATAGGATCCCTGCTGTTCTACAATGATATCTAATATTGAGCCCACAAACATATAGGATTTCATACCAAAGAAAGGAAAATAAAAATGATTTACCTCAAAGATGCATGCCAGATAAATGTAGGCTGTATGAGAGACATTGTGCCATATGCTAAATTCCACTTACTGAGAAAGTGGTTCATTTATAGAAGATTGTGACTATTGTCTTGAAGTTTATCAAACAGGTAAAACTCAAGAAATTTTGGACATTCAGTGGTGCAAGCAATGCTGTTGTCTTAAGAAAACCCTTTATGAGAATTATAAAGACTTAAAATTAAGATGGTAACAAGTATAAAACTTCAGTTTTTCATTCCATCTTCCCTCATTCCTCAGTGGCTTAGAAAATCACAGAGTGAGACAGATGTTTGATACAGAATTTCAGTCTGGGTCCTTGGTAGTAAGTTATAAAGTGATAGATACTAGATAAGTGGGTGGGTGGAAGGATGGATGGATGGATGGATGGATGGATGGATGGATGGATGGATACATGAGTAGATCAATCTCATGGCAAAACAAAAGAGAGCTATTGTTAAAATCACAAATACAGGATATTTTAGTCACTATATTCATTCTTATACAAATTATATAATTGACCAAACTGAAAAAAGAAATAGATTATCAACTCTGCATTCTATGTTAAGCTTTTCTGAAAGGGAAGAGCAAAATCTAATAGTATCTAACAGAATCCCTTACCCTAAAAGACCATTGCACTGAAGTTCAGAAGACTTAGACTCTTGTCTTGGTTCAGCCCCTGTTTTGATTATCCATTGATGTGTAACAAATAACCCTAATACTTAGTAGCTTTATAAAAATGTTCTGCTCTATTTTTAAAATTATCTCTCTTATAATTCTTTGGACTGAGAAGATTCATTTGTACCCAGTCTTCAAGGTAAGCACCCATATGTATACTGCCTTGGTAATGAGATGTTGGAGCATAAACCAGCTACTCCTTCCCTCTCTCCCTATCTCAGAGAACCTTCTGCGTCTCTTGACCTCTTTGTCTCCCCCACTTCAGAGCCAGATTGATTAAGGGAGTTGCATCTATGTAAAGTGGAAGCTGTTGAGTCATCTTAAGCTTTAGGCAGCAAGTAGGCCTAATGATATTCAGTTCTGTCAAATGATATTCATTACAGTGAACCACAGATTCCAGAGGAAAAAGGTACACAGTGGTAGACCTACCAGTACGTATGATTCCCTAGGGCTACCCATGAAACAGCCACCTTATCACAAATTGTAAAACATGCTATATTATTGCCTTACCTATTCATGTAAAAGCTTGAACTAGTTAAAAATCTACCTTAAATAGTCCAGTGTCCACCATCAATAGTCCATTATTATGTGTAATTCAGTATTTTTCCAGGAGAATGAACTCCAAGCCCATAAAGTTTTGGTCTTACTGAAATTTCTCCTTGTGTAATAAAGGTGGTAGGTAGCTCTAATGAAGACATCTTCAATCTAACCTTTCCTTCATATTTGCTCGTATCCTGCAGGTCATATTTCCAGAACTCTGGAAATCATTCTAGTTCCTTTTATCAACAATGTGCACCAATAATAATAATAATGTGAGGAAAGTCTTTTATTATTTCTATTTTTAAAGTGAGAAAAATAAGACAAAAAGAGAGAATACCAAGCCTAATGTCACAGAGCTGACATGTGGAGCAGGGACTTAATCACCATGAGGCACTAAGAATAACCACTTCTGCTCACACAAGCAGAAGTTTTGAACTTAGATTTCATGATTGCGAAGACTCAGGGTTCCTCTGAAAGCACAACATGCCCATTTGACTGGTTGGTGTGATAGATAATTTATAAGTTTTCTGTATTAGTCTAGTATAGGAGCATGTTCAGGAAGAATAAGACAGCTGTCTTAAAATAATTTGTAGTTCTAGCCTCACATTGCACATACACATGTATTCAAAAATACACTTTGTTTTTATCTTTAGCTCATTCTTATACTTTGCATTTCATGAAATACTACAAAATAAATTCTGCTTTATGAAGGAGAAAAAGTATTATGCTCATGCTGAATGACTCAGCCCATGGGAGCTGGTGTTAGAATCAAGAGTAGAAGCTTCTAGCAATGAGTGGCTAATAATTAATTAGTGCAGGAATTGGACATATGGCATAGGTTAAAATTATTCAGAAGGCCATGATGTGGAGGTCAGGCTCTCTGTAACACAATTAATCTGTTATTTTTCTATCTATTTTAGTTAAAACTATCGTAGAGAAACAAGGAATGCTAAGGGAGGGTCGTACACTGCACACTTTAGCTAAATAGTTTTGAAACTATTTTTAATACAATGTTTGTGTTGGGAGTACTGATAAGGTTCTTGAGACACTTGAAGTATATATAAAAGCTTTTCTGGAAATAAAGGAAGCTATTCTTGGAAATATTTCTTCTCCTGAGAGTGAAATAAATCAACAAATTACTATTTAAAGCATGTGGATAATCCCCTTCCTCCAACTTTTTCAAATTCCTTCTCATGGCTTCACATATTTTTTTTCCATGAGTTTTCACTGCAAAAACCACATGGCAAGAAGAAAGAAATTTCAGAAGTTTCTCAGGACTTACAGTTCGGCTGGCCACATTCTGGCCCTTCTTGTCCTCAGGCTGCTGTTGGACTTCGGGGGGACCACACTTGGGGATGAGGGAGAGGTCTCCTCCATCTTGGTGTTGACTTTAAGTGTAGTTGATTTTCTATGAGGAAGCAAGAGTTTTTTTGGAAAAGGTGGGTCATTGGTGGTGTCTCCTTTCCCAACTCCTCCTTTCTCTCTCTTTTTGACTACCATGACCCAAGGAGCTTTACTCTACCCAGGAGGGAAAATGAATGCTACATATTTGTGGGTTCAATATTAGATATCATTTCCTTCTCCCATCTTCTTTCCTCAGACCCAGCTGATCTCAGACAAAACAGGAGACAAAATAAACTTCTCCTCCTTTAAGTTGCAGGTACCAGGTATCATGACTCAAGAACAAGAAAGTAACTTAAAATCCATACAATAGGGCTGGGGAGATAGCTCTGTGGTTGAAGTGCCTGCTTGGCAAGTGCAAGGACCCAGGTTCTATTTCCAGTTACACATACCATGTTCTCAAGCTGGCCCCTGAAGCTGGACATGTTGGTACACGCCTGTGATACCACCACTGTGGAGGCTGAAACAGGATCACTATGAGTCTGAGCTGTGTAGTGAGACCCTGTACCAAATAAAGAAATAAAAGCTTAAGAAACATCCATACAATAAAGACAACTAGGAAAAGACTTCACAAAGTCCTAATAAACACGTAGAGTACCCCCAAATTCATATATACTCATTTCACTCAAGGGCTGGTTTATTTGTTCTCATGTTCCTCAGCTATATGCTCTGTCTTTCCATGGCCCCCAATTTCATTCAACCTTAATGTAAGCTACCATTTTCTTTATGATCACCATTCTGCTTATATGACCTCCTACTCTGTCTTGGTCTTCTACTAATTTCTAGGTAAGCTACATCTAAACTCATCCAAGAAAGGATATAAAACTGTCCATCTCCTTCATGGACCCAAAGTGAGTACAGAACATTTATTTTTATTTGCAATTTATTCACCCAAGACAAACTTTTAGGGAATAATGGAACTGCATTATTAGGATTATTTAATTGTTTGACTGAAAACCAACCTAATTTGTTCACTTTGTTACCCTATTCCAGACAACCTGTTGGAGAATTTTCCTATTATATTTTAGGTCCCAGTCAGGGAAACTAGACAAGCCATTATACTTTTGTATAATACATACTTCATCTGTGTTTCAGTATAAGAGGGACAAGTTTCCTGAGTTTACTTTTAGAGGAACAAGAACATTTTAGGAGTAGTTTTTTTTTCTACCCAGATTCTGAGGCCTAAGGAAGGATGAATATATGAGTCACAGAAATTAAGGGCTAGAAATTACTTCAGGGTTTTGAGTGTCCAATCATTAGCCACAGGAACTAGATGTGTGGCATAGGATAAAATTATTCAGAAGGCCATGATTCTGAGGGCCGTGATTCTGAGGTCTTTACTAAAGACTCATAAAAATGCACTGCTGTTGTCTTCCTCCTCTGTCAGTGCTGCTGTGCTCATGATAGTATCCTACCTGTGGGGCACGGATCCCTCCCCATTGTCCTGAATCCAGACATCTCTCTCTCTTTCCCCTCTTACACACACACACACACACACACACACACACACACACACACTGGCTGCCAGGATACTATCACTGAGCCATAATCTGACCCATAATCTGACCACATTCATCTCTGGCTTAGAAATCCATGATGACTGCCATTCCCTGTTGGATGCCACCTAAACAAAACAGCGTGGGCTTTTCAGATTGTTTCAGCATCTCTTACCAGCCTTACCACTGTCCGTTCCTGGTGAACATGGATACTGTGACATGTTCGGACAAACCACACTTCTCTGCTACCCAGAAAGCTCTGTGTTCTTTCATGCACCTTCATGCAAAATGGGACTTCTGTATGTGTACCTCCTCCTCAATACTCCTCCCAGTGCTTTTCCTGTTATCATTGAGGACAAAATTAAATTTCCTTTATCTGGATTCTTTCTCAATACTAATAGGGCAAGTGTGTATATAGTTATTCTATGCCTCACTACCATTTTGTGAATGGATTTACTAAAAAAGATGTCACACTGCATCAGAATTAAGGTTCCCTCTCCCTACTGGACATCAAGTATAGAGGTCAGATCTCACAACATCTTTCTGCTCAGGGAAGGCATTTCAGTTCATTCATTTATTCATTTATTCATTTATTCACTGAATAAACATGGCAGTATTGCTGGGCATTTTATTAGACACAGCCTACCTGTCATATAGATTATAAGATAGTTGGAGAGACGGACACTAGGCACATACACAAATGCATATGCAATCACTGCCTGTGACCTATGCTTTTTTAGAAAAGAACAGCGTGCAGACAGAGAAGAAAAATAGATAAAAGAGCTAACTTAGCAGAGGAGGAGGTAGCAGGAATGACATTTCTGAGAATGTGGCATTTAAGTTGGATCTATAGGATGGGCAGAGCAAAGCCAAGAAAAGAGTGAGAAAAAGCCTGCGTGAAGGTCTCAAAGCAGGAAGAAGTTTGTGGAGGGAACTAAAAACAGGTCAGTGCAGCTAAAACTGATGAGCAAGGGGAGGAGATGGAGGAAAGACCCAAGAGTGAGGTCAGGAGTCACGGAGTGGGGCTCTTGTCAGAAGCGCAGTGTGAGTCAAGGGTTAATGCAGAGAGAGAGAGTTCTAGAAACAGAAGGCACATTATCTTTGCAGGAACAAAAGGCTTTGCTCCTCAGGGATCCTGGGTGAGAGATTACCTGAGCAAATGGTAGGATGGAGGGCCCAGAGCAGGGAAGTTTGTCGCTCTTCCTTACAGAGCAGAATTATTGGCAGTCCCTCCTGAGGCAAGCTGACTATATTTGTCACCAAGAAGTACTGTTTCAACCATTTCAAAAGCTATGAAATCACTCCCTTATGACTGAGAAAAGCATGGAATGTGTCCTCAGAGGAGTGATGTTCTGATTAAGGACCAGGTCACAAGTACCATAAATAAGCACAAACGAACTCTGCTCTAGAGGTCTCCACTCGGATTCTGAAAGCCACCCTAAACTTGACTTGCCCAAAATGGAACTTACCTTCCCCAGTTCATCACCCCATTGTCCTCATGTCTGCCCATCTGACCGCCCTCTCGGTTCCTGTTATGCCAACTCATGGGACTCCCATAAACCTCAGGCATCACAGTGACCTTTTCCTCTCCTCTCCACGCAGCACCAACCCATCACCATGCCCCACTAATCTCACTTCCTAAATCTCCCCAGATCTGCCCTATTCCTTCACCTCTGCCACACCTCTGCCACCACCACATGGTTCAAGCTATTTTTGCCTCTTCTTGGATCAATGCTGGCATATATTTTTGGATATTCCCTGTCAACTCTTCAACCAATTAGTCTGGGAAGCATTAAAAATGTCTTTCTTTCTAGACACCATTAACAAAGTTATCTTATCTTTATTTAGTACCTGATATTTTTCTTTCATGTAAAATCACCTACCTTCTCAGTTAGCATGCAGGCTAAAGTCCAACATAAGGTTAATGCCTCTAATAAACTGGCCCAGCTTTTCAGCCCCAGCTTTTCACAAACTTTCTTGCTCTGCAGATTTCCAATCCACCTGTACTTGCTTTCTGTGGGAGTGTAAACACTGCATTCCTTGCCTGCCCTCTGAGCTGCCTCTCCCGACTAAATCCTATTCACACCACAGGTCAAAACTTAGATGTGACCCCTGTCAGCCCTATCTGATACACCCCAACCCCCACACTTCAGGGCCATGGTCCCAGAAAAATCTGTAAGCTTCTCCAATCATACAGCTCCTTTTATATGCTGTTGCAGTTCTTATCTGGCAGTGATGGTCTCTGCTGGAGCCCCCAAATCATCCAGACTTGGATTACTAAATGGGGTGAAGTGATATAACTGTTGCCCTATGAGACATCATTATATGAGTTGAGCATGAGTCATTTTCTGCCAAATAATAAGGATACAGGTATGCTTGAAAGCCAGGTTGCATCATGAATTTTATATGGTGTGGCTATAGGTATTTTTGTTTTCAGGGGCCATTTCTTACAGAGGGTAGGACAGACAAAGAAAGAGAAAGAGAGAGAGAGGAGAGACAGAGACAGACAGAGAGACAGAGATGAAAACAGAGAGGAAGAGAGTGAAAGAGAAAGAGACAGGGAGAGGAGAGAAACAAAAAGACAGACAGACAGAGAGGAAGGGGCAGGGGAGATAGCTCAGTAGAATAAGCACTTGCCTGGCAAGTGCAAGAGGCTGAGTTCAATCCCTGGTTCTGCAAAAAATACTTATATATATGAGACAGAGAGGAGAGAGACAGAAAGACACAGAGAGAGGGACAGAGGCAGACAGACAGACAGAGAGAGAGAGAGAGAGAGAGAGAGAGAGAGAACAGATAAACAGAGAGACAAAGAGAGAGAGAAGGAGACTAGGAGACAGAGAGGAAAAAATGTATATATATTTGATTGACTTGGTACAAAGACAAATAAAACCATATTATACAATAAAAACTTTTGTCTTTAAACTATGCATATACTTTCCTTTCAATTTCCAAAGCTATGCCAAGATCTTCCTAGAACTCGCAGCGATTTTCAGACACCAAAGGCCATCCTCTTGTGGGGTGTATCAGCCCCAGACATGTGTCTGCAGTGCTGGCATAGAACGTTTGGCTGCTGGGGTTGCTTGGGTGGTGTGGTGGCTGTGGAAGCAGCAGGACATCCTGAAGGGAGGAAGAGTGGATGCTCCACATACTCAGAAGAGACTAGGACAGCCAAAGGAAGACTGGCAGCCTAAGAACACACCTATGAATAAGAGGGTATGTAGGATGGACCCTTATGAGACACAGAAATGGAAATGGGCTGCTTTGTTCCATTGTCAAGGTTACAACAGGAAGCAAAAAGCACACCCAAATAGAACAGTATGTGGAGGATATTCACAGAGGTATAAGAGAAACAAGGCAGAGGGCTTGGGGAGTCTCTAAGAGACAGAAGGCTGCTTCAGCACAGAGGGCAGTGAGGACAAAGATGGTGACAGCTCTGCAGAGGCAGTGAGACATCTGGCCATGCAATGTGACGGGATCCCACTGGTCCTCCCAGGCTGATACCTCTGGGATCACTATGTGCATCCCACTGATTGTTCATAACCATAGTTAGGCGGAGCACTCAGTGACAGTGGAGACAGCAAGGCAGCCTGGAGTTGCATGCTTAACTCTGTGCATGATGCTTAGCACATAGGTGATGCTTATTAAATATTTATTAGATAGGCAAATTGATGAATGAACAAATGATTGGCATAAAAAATAAATTCTGAGGTTTACCTTGCTAAATTCAAGGGTACCAAAGTATGCTTGGAGGAGAGCCTATGTTTTCCAAAAGAAAATGGAAACCCAAATTGCCAGCATGTTCCAGACAGGAAAGAAAATGCCCCCAAGACAAAGCCACTAAAGCACAGAGAAGCTGGGAGAAGTCTGGGGATATTACCTCAGGCTCTGGAGATTCCAAACTGTGACAAAACCATCAAGTAAGTGGAGATGGATTAAAACTGCGGTTGAATATTAAGAAACTGTAGTACTTATAGTTAATGTGATGTCTGTTGCTTTGTAATTTTCCTTAGAAACATTTCCTGCCTACTCAGTCTAGCAAAATAAATTTATTTATTTTATTTTATGTTGTTGATACAGGTTCTTGCCATGCAGTTCGGACTCATAGTTATCCTCCTATCTCAGGCTCCCCAACACTGGGAATCAAACTCAGGACCTTGTACTTTCCAAGCTGGCACTTAGACCACTGAGCTATCTCCTCAGCCCCAAAATAACTTTCATTAAAAACTATGAAATATCCAGTCGGAGATAGATGATAGATGATAGATAGATAGATAGATAGATAGATAGATAGATAGATAGATAGATAGATATTACGTATTTGGTACACGGGTCTCATTATGCAGGATTCTTAGTGATCCTCCTGTTTTCTGTTTTATTTTTACTCACAGTTTTGAAGGTTCAAGTTTATTTTGGGACTGACCCATTTCTTCAAGGCCTCTGGTGAAGTGATAGCTCAACACAGGAGGAGTATGCGGCACAGCAAAGCCACTAGCCTTGTGGCCAGAAGTGAGAAAGAGGAAGAAGGAGCTGGGATCCTTACATGCCCCTCTAAGGGGCACCACCAATGACCAAAGGACCTCCCACTAAGCTCTGCCTTTTAAAGGTGCCGCTGCTTCCCAATAGCACCATGGGCTGGGCACCCAGGCTGGAACACATGGGGTTTTTGAAGATATTTATCTAAACAGGAGAACATATTCAAAAACTCAAAAAGAGATCATCATATGCATTATAATCTAGTGTGTGTGTGTATGTGTGTGTGTGTGTGTGTGTGTGTGTGTGTGTGTGTGTTTTAATTTTTCCCTTGGGGCAGCTGTTGGAGCAGAGCTCTAGAATCTAATACATGCAATCTTTTGTCTCATTCAGGAGCATGCTGCTCTTGGAATGAAGTTACCGAAAAGTAAATTTGCTTTCAAAGCCGCAATCTAAATTTACTCTGGAAGTTTCACATACTTTAGAAATACTAGGGGCTGGTGAGATGGCTCAGTGGTCTAAAGCACCTATTTGAACAAGATTAGCAAAGCAAAGGGACCACGGTTCAATCCCCCAGCACCACATGCCAGCCAGCCGCGCCCCCTGGTGGGCTGAGCTGGCCACACACACACACACACACACACACACACACACACAAATAAATAAATAAAAATTAAAAAAAAAACAAACAAATACTAGAGGAGGTGGGCCACCTCCCTGCTCCCTTGATCTCTCCGTTTCCTGCTTGCCACGCCATGAGCCGCTTTTCCTTGCCACGTCCCTCTGACATGCTGCTCTTCCTGGGAGTCAGCTGTCTATGGACTGGAACTTCGACAAACTGTGAGCTAAATTCAACCTTTCATCTTTAAATTATGGTTGTCAAGTAGTGCGTGTCTAGCAAAAATATAACAAATATAGGTTACTTACACTTACATCACTAAATACTTGAAATTCAGATAATAAGTGATAATATACAATAATGTATAGACGCACTACAAAGACTTGTGGTTGCAGGTCACTGTGGCTAAATTTCATTTTCACCGATGTGAACATGGCCACAGAATGGCTTTTATACAATGCTTAGCTAGCCAGCGCTTTCATGTTCCTTCTAAAATCAAACCAAAATCATGTTGAACTTTATTCTCTGAAGTTGTAGGATCAAGACCCAATCCTGAACTGAAGCATTATAGGTCCAAACAGATTCTTAGAAGAAACATGCCAACGCAAAAGCTATTAGGGATACTAGAATAGCATAGATACCCTGAGCTACAGGTATACTGGGGCCACTGTAACTCAGAATGCAGTGATGGAATCCAAATGAAATAAAAGAGACTAGCCTTGCATTCAGGAGTGGCTAATGCGGTGTGTTAGACAGAGAATGGGGTGGTGACATCCCTGGCTGGAAGGACCTGGCATGAAGCATCAGAGCCCAAGTGGGGTAAAGAAGTCAGTAGAGATGGGCGACAGGTTTCACAAAGGGGATTCAGTAACCATAGAAAATACATGTGCAATGATGTAATCGAGTTTCTTACCATTGCAAAGGGATGTTACACATCTTGACATCAAAATACTACATGTATCCTCAAGTTCAGGTTTGGATTAGAGTTATCCGTGTGAATTCATTGGGAAAGAAGGTTAGTGATAATAGAGAGAAATAGAAGCATATGTTTGCGTGTATACCAATATCTACAAATACACACACATTACATTTCTTTAGCTTTTGCCACTGAAAAGATCTGAAAGCAGCAGATCTCGACAATGGTAAATGCATTTGTCTCACAACTCTTGGATTCTAAATAGCATTCTCTATTGAGGGTATTGAGGATCTTTGGAGAAAGGGTTTAGTTCAGGCAGAGGAAGTGCAAAACAACTCAAGAACATATTTTTGTGCCCCAAACCAGGGAAATGCTCAAAGAATGACAGAAATATTTCGAAATGACATAGAAGGCAATTTGAAGAGGCTGCCATTTATAGAATAAATTCAGGACAGATTCTCATTCACATAAATAACACCTGTAACAAATTATAACCCATTGGAGAAAACTGGCAACCACCATTCCAAATAATTTACAAATGAATAAACTGAAGTGACTTAAATGAATAAGCGTAAAGTTAAATAAGGAACAAACCATACACTTTCAAAATATTTTCTTACAAAAATACATTTTAGAAAAAGAATAGTGATTTCAAAGTGTGAAAATCTGGCAGGCACCTCTCAGACTTTCACAGAGAGTAAATTGGTCAGGCAATGGCCGTGACTCATCCACATGGCCAACTCTGACAAAAGATCTACAAAAGAACCCTAGATGGTCTCTGGGTAAACCTTGAGGGGATTTGACTGACCTTGGCAGATACAAAAGTTACATTTTTAGTCATATAGGTCTTGCTTTAACTTGGTCTTAACCATCCAGCAGAGAAGTATAACCATGAGGTATAAAAACTAAAGCCACATTAATATGCTAAGCTGTACAAGACTCAAGTCAACAACTTCTGACATTGCCAGTCCTATGGCTAGCCTACTAATATTATGGACTATTAGACTATATTGGGTTATTTTGCTGAATTCAAGTACTTACAATCTTTAGACTGGTTTCAAGTATGGAAAGTTCTTTTAAAGACTTCTCCAAATACAGCTTCTCTAATTGCAGTGGAACACCCATCTCTGAAAAAACAAAATGAGAAAGGGGAATATGTTGGGAACCACAAAGCTAGGAAATCCATCAAATACATGTAGGTGGGACTTGGCCCAGTGCCTAAAGCAAACAAGCTACATCACTGCTGAGATGAACATCCTGTCTGGTTAAGGTTTGCTATCAGTTGCTAAGCAACCTAGTATCATGTGTTAGTAACTTCACAAAGGTGTAAACAAAGGATGGTTTTGTTGTGAAAAAAAGAGGAGAAGAAAAAAATATACATATGTATACACAAGAGTTAGGATAGAGATACAGCAATTTCCTCTTATTTCATTGAGAATCAAAGTTTGTACTAATATTGTTTAGACAAGATATCATGTCTGTATCTTGTCCTGTGAATAACTACAAAGACAATAATATGCAGTGTATTAATTATTGTAAATGTCCTACTAGCCTAATTTGAAACTGTTTCATCACTATTTTGCCTTTTTTCATATTAAAATGAATAAAATTTTTTACAAAATCTAGTGGGCACCACTTCAAGGTAGTGGTTAAGTTAATGTCATTTATAGCAGGCCTACCTAAATCAAGTGCCACTAGATAAAATATAATAAGAAAGTAAGATCAGTTCTGTGATTGTCTTGGAAAATATGCATAATCCATTGCTAATAACCAAGAATCCAATTTGAAAGGCATTCTACAAGGTAACCATGACATTATGTTTAAAAGTATAAAGACCTTGGGCTTGGGAGATAGCTCAGTGGAATAAGTGCTTGCCCTGCAATCTCAAGGACCTGAGTTCACTCCCTGGTACTGGAAAAAAAAGTATAAAGACCAAGAGATATGACAGATAAATTCAACTCATAGTCTGAACTGAATCCTAAATCAGGGTAGCTACTAAATTTTGAATAGGGCCTGAAGATAAACGAGGCTTGAATAGCAACATAGTTCATCAGTATTAATTTCCTGGTTTTGTTCGTTTTATTGTGGTGATGTAAAAAAAAGTCCTTATTTGTAGGAAATACATACTAATGTTTCAAGGGTAATGGGGCTTAGGTCAACAGTTTACTCTTCAACAGTTCTGGGAAAACAATGATATCTGCACTATATTTACAACATTTTTACAAGTGGATGAGCCTTAAAAATGTTAATTAAATGCTTTAAAACAAAGCTTTCATAACAAACATCTCTTCATGGAGTACATCAGCCTTGGCAAAGGGTTATCACAAGTCCCAGATACACATAGAATGAAACCCAGAAGCAGATTAGAAAATGAAGGTAAACCAAGCATAGAAAAGGCAGAATGTTCAAACTAGTTTCCCAGGATGGCCCTATATGAAGGAATTTTCTATGAGTACCCTAGTGCTTAGGGATTGGTGGTGACTCATGTTTGTCCTGTAAGAATATAGAAAACTGGTCAATGTTTGTTTAGTATTGAGATCTCAGTTTGTCTCCGTTCACCCTTTTGGCTGAGTTTGTACTTTCACATATCTTGAAGAGACCAAATGGCAGGGATTCTGTGGTTCCTGCCCTCTTGGTGAACAGAGGACACACCCTTCCAAGATGATCCATGAGGAGTGAAAACTGCTGCCAGAGACTCAGACCTCTGAACGTGATGGAAACTCAATCTGGCTTATACAAGAACCTGTACGGAAAA